>NC_069499.1:1157273857-1157648857 GCF_027579735.1 Bombina bombina | reverse complement strand
TTAGGGCAGTCAGGGGGAGATAGCTGGGCGGCGCAGGTGGGGTGTAGGTTAGCTCTGACGCAGGTGTAGGCAGTAAGTGGGAGGTAGCGAGGCGGTACAGGGGGAGTGTAAATTAGATGTGACGTTCAGGTGGAGTTAGTGGGAGTATGTTGCACTTTGATTCGGACACAGACACCAGATTGATATGTTCAAATTAGCGAAGTGCAGGTTGCGAGGACAGTAGCGGCCATGCTCGTCTCACCAACTACCAGCTGGAAAGGCAACATTGCCTGAGGTAGTTAGAGTGAGTGTAGTAAAACTTAGGTCCCACAGGAATTATTTGTAGTGTGCCTACACGGAAGCTATTTTTAGTTTCAGTGAGCACACTGTCTGCACTGTGTTGGCTCACTTCAAATAGCAAACCCCAAGTCCCTCCTGCCGTAGCAAAATGCTGTTAAGTGTAGATGTCCGCGATGCGGGTGGTGAGGTCACGCTCCCATTGACTTCTATGGGAGAGACATCGCCACTCGCTGGTACTGCTCATGCCCCACCCCTTTATTTTGAAAATCTCAACAGACTGCAAAGCCAACAAGGCCAGTAAAAGGCAATTTCTCGTCGTTGTGTCGATTGTATTGAATATTGGGGCCTTAGAGAGAACAATGTTACTTATCTCTCCTACCTCTGCTGGCTTTGATTACACAGCTTTATTAAAGCCTATGCTTAAAGGGATATTATACACTAGATTTTTCTTTGCATAAATGTTTTGTAGATAATCTATTTAAATAGCCTATACAGGTTTATAGTTTTGCTTCTTTTTAAATAACATTGTGCTGATTTTCAGACTCCTAACCAAGTCCCAAAGTTTTAAGAGTATACTGACTTATACCTACTCCAGCTTGCTCCTGTTTGTGTAAAGGGTCTTTTCATATGCAGAGGAAGGGGGGGGGGGGTCTGCTTTCACTGGGTGTTCCAGTCAACCTAATTAAAAAAGAGCTAAGTAAGTTTTTTAAAGGTTTGATACTGGATTTTTAGATCAGCATCTGTGCATATTATTCTTTATAGTAGTGTCTATTACATGCAGTTATATGAAAATTGGTATATACTGTCCCTTTAACTACAGTATAAAAACCATTAATAGGTAGGGGGTATCACAAATAAAATCAGCTATTTCAATGCTGAATTAAAAGGTAAATTATCTATTTGTAAACACTTTAATACACTACAGCAGGTCATTAGGAACAAATTAAAGGGAAGGAAAACTTAGGGTACACAAAATAAAGGGGGGGTTAATGAAAACTGTGACACTATAGTCAGCAAATGCTATTTAAGCAATTCTTTTTATGTATTAAAATATTGCAGCTGAAGATTTTAAAATTGATAGATTTTGTTTTCATTCCATGAACTGTGTAATACAGGGGTGTCCAATAGGTAGATCAGGATTTACCAGTAGATCCAAAGACTCTGCTGGTAGATCGCGGCTGATGTGATCAAAATTATGTGGTCAAGTTACGCAATCTCAACACTGGGAAGTGAGTAGAGTATAGTTGCTAGGGATACCGCTTTATCTACAGCAGTGCGTGAAGGTGCAGGTCATTAAACGGTCTGATGGTCGGACACGAAAGGTGCTACAGGATTGGATCTTGAGGGACTTTGATTTCAACCAATCAATGTAGATGATGTTTCAAAGACAACACAATTGGCCTATCAAAAGCATGGTTGAGTGAGTACTCTTCAAATGGATAGGGTGATATAGTATAGTTAGGAGGTTAAGCGTCAATGGATAGAAAAAGTAAAAGGCCGAGGCTGCTGTGCTATGCTAAAGGAATAAGTCTGACGCCTGGCAAATTAAAGTGTTAACCCGGTAAAAAAATGGTCTGCATGGCGCACTATTGAAATTTGTGTAAGCCTCACAGGGTCATATCAGGCCAAGCCAGCGGCGCAAAGTAAAAGGGGGTCAGTGGCAGTAATTTGAAAGCAGTGTTTTGTAACATGGCACAAGGTGTTGCTCCTGTTAACCTGAATTAAAGTCAGTGCTACTTTTGTCAGGGTTAACCCCTTAATGACCGCAGCACTTTTCCATTTTCTGTCCGTTTGGGACCAAGGCTATTTTTACATTTCTGCTGTGTTTGTGTTTAGCTGTAATTTTCCTCTTATTCATTTACTGTACCCACACATATTATATACAGTTTTTCTCGCCATTAAATGGACTTTCTAAAGATACCATTGTTTTCATCATATCTTATAATTTACTATAAAAAAAAATAAATAAAATATGAGGAAAAATTTGAAAAAAAAAAACACACTTTTTCTAACTTTGACCCTCAAAATCTCCTACACTTCTACAACCACCAAAAAACTCCCATGCTAAATAGTTTCTAAATTTTGTCCTGAGTTTAGAAATACTCAATGTTTACATGTTCTTTGCTTTTTTTGCAAGTTATTGGGCAATAAGTACAAGTAGCACTTTGCTATTTCCAAACAATTTTTTTTTCAAAATTAGCGATAAGTACATTGGAACACTAATATCTGTCAGGAATCCCTGATTAACCCTTCACATATATATATATATTTTAAAAGAACAGAACCTAAGGTATTAAACATGGGGTATTTTGACTCTTTCCATGCAACTATTTTACCACTAATCTATGCCAAAGTTTGAAGAAAAGAAAAAAAGTGATGATTTTTTGACAAAATAGCAATTCAAGAATACATTTACTGATAATGTTAAGGGTTACGGACAAATAACACCCCAATATGTCTTCAGCAGCATCTCCTGAGTACAGTGATACCACCCATGTATAGGTCTGTTGGGTTCTCTGGGGGCTAAAAGCCCTTATTTTTAGAGAGCGCATTCCAGTTTTTCAACTTGGAATTTTCACATCGGTCATCATGCACCCATGTCCTATTTGGGACATTTCTGAAGCTGGCCAATGTAATTTACCCCCATCAAACCATATATTTTTGAAAAGTAGACACCCTAGGGTATTTCAAATGCTGGTATTATAACACTTTCCATGCACTAATTCAACCACCAGTCTTTGTCAAACTTTTGGGTAGTCATTTTTTTGTGTTATTTTTCACACACATTGTACTTTAGGCATGAATTCTCAGTTCCTGTTATGTGTTACTGCCAAAAAACACCTCAATATGTGTTCACCAACATCTCCTGAGTACAGTGATACCACCTATGCATAAGTTTCTTGGCTTGTTCGGGGGGTGTAATGCCAAATGTCCGACATGCGTTTGTGATTTTTTTTTCACATTTAACATATTTTCTTTGTCTATTGTCTTTTTGGGGGTATTTTAACATACACCAATTTATTTGTTTCCATGAATGTGCATATTTTTTAAAAGTTGACACCCCAAGGTATTGTATATATGGTGTGCTTTGATGCATTTGAAGCAACTGTTTTAGCCAAAAAAATTGGAGAAAGTGTATGGTGGTAATTTTTCAATTTTCATTTTTACACACACATTGCTTTTTGACTATGATTTAGGAGAGACTGTTGTAAGTTAGTGTAAAAAAATACTTCTTGTTGTTTTCTGCTAGGCACCCTGAGTACACCTATGCCCCCCATGCATAGGTTTGCCAGGATTTTGGGAAGGTTATGTTACAATTTTATGACTTGTGATTTTAGTTATTAAAAGTGAGAGTATTTCTTCTGATAGGCCTATCTTTAGTTTGGGGCCTATTGTATACCCCAGTTTTATTTATTGCCATGAAAACAGAATTTATGCTTACCTGATAAATTACTTTCTCCAACGGTGTGTCCGGTCCACGGCGTCATCCTTACTTGTGGGATATTCTCTTCCCCAACAGGAAATGGCAAAGAGCCCAGCAAAGCTGGTCACATGATCCCTCCTAGGCTCCGCCTTCCCCAGTCATTCGACCGACGTAAAGGAGGAATATGCATAGGAGAAATCATATGATACCGTGGTGACTGTAGTTAGAGAAAATAATTCATCAGACCTGATTAAAAAACCAGGGCGGGCCGTGGACCGGACACACCGTTGGAGAAAGTAATTTATCAGGTAAGCATAAATTCTGTTTTCTCCAACATAGGTGTGTCCGGTCCACGGCGTCATCCTTACTTGTGGGAACCAATACCAAAGCTTTAGGACAAGGATGATGGGAGGGAGCAAATCAGGTCACCTAGATGGAAGGCACCACGGCTTGCAAAACCTTTCTCCCAAAAATAGCCTCAGAAGAAGCAAAAGTATCAAATTTGTAAAATTTGGTAAAAGTGTGCAGTGAAGACCAAGTCGCTGCCTTACAAATCTGATCAACAGAAGCCTCGTTCTTGAAGGCCCATGTGGAAGCCACAGCCCTAGTGGAATGAGCTGTGATTCTTTCAGGAGGCTGCCGTCCGGCAGTCTCATAAGCCAATCGGATGATGCTTTTAAGCCAAAAAGAGAGAGAGGTAGAAGTTGCTTTTTGACCTCTCCTTTTACCAGAATAAACAACAAACAAGGAAGATGTTTGTCTGAAATCCTTTGTAGCCTCTAAATAGAATTTTAGAGCACGAACTACATCCAAATTGTGCATCAAACGTTCCTTCTTTGAAACTGGATTCGGACACAAAGAAGGCACAACTATCTCCTGGTTAATATTTTTGTTAGAAACAACTTTCGGAAGAAAACCAGGTTTAGTACGCAAAACCACCTTATCTGCATGGAACACCAGATAAGGAGGGGAACACTGCAGAGCAGATAACTCTGAAACTCTTCTAGCAGAAGAAATTGCAACCAAAAACAAAACTTTCCAAGATAATAACTTAATATCTACGGAATGTAAGGGTTCAAACGGAACCCCTTGAAGAACTGAAAGAACTAAATTGAGACTCCAAGGAGGAGTCAAAGGTTTGTAAACAGGCTTGATTCTAACCAGAGCCTGAACAAAAGCTTGAACATCTGGCACAGCCGCCAGCTTTTTGTGAAGTAAAACAGATAAAGCAGAAATCTGTCCCTTCAAAGAACTTGCAGATAATCCTTTCTCCAAACCCTCTTGTAGAAAGGATAGAATCTTAGGAATTTTCATCTTGTTCCATGGGAATCCTTTCGATTCGCACCAACAGATATATTTTTTCCATACTTTATGGTAAATTTTTCTAGTTACAGGCTTTCTAGCCTGAATAAGAGTATCAATGACAGAATCTGAGAACCCACGCTTTGATAAAATCAAGCGTTCAATCTCCAAGCAGTCAGTTGGAGTGAGGCCAGATTCGGATGTTCGAACGGACCTTGAACAAGAAGGTCCCGTCTCAAAGGTAGCTTCCATGGTGGAGCCGATGACATATTCACCAGGTCTGCATACCAAGTTCTGCGTGGCCACGCAGGAGCTATCAAGATCAGCGAAGCCCTCTCCTGATTGATCCTGGCTACCAGCCTGGGAATGAGAGGAAACGGTGGGAATACATAAGCTAGGTTGAAGGTCCAGGGCGCTACTAGTGCATCTACTAGAGTCGCCTTGGGATCCCTGGATCTGGACCCGTAGCAAGGAACCTTGAAGTTCTGACGAGACGCCATCAGATCCATGTCTGGAATGCCCCATAATTGAGTTATGTGGGCAAAGATTTCCGGATGGAGTTCCCACTCCCCCGGATGAAATGTCTGACGACTCAGAAAATCCGCTTCCCAATTTTCCACTCCTGGGATGTGGATTGCAGACAAGTGGCAGGAGTGAATCTCCGCCCATTGAATTACTTTGGTGACTTCTTCCATCGCCAGGGAACTCCTTGTTCCCCCCTGATGGTTGATATATGCAACAGTCGTCATGTTGTCTGATTGAAACCTTATGAATTTGGCCTTTGCTAGTTGAGGCCAAGCCTTGAGAGCATTGAATATCGCTCTCAGTTCCAGAATGTTTATCGGGAGAAGAGTTTCCAGACCGCGCCCCAGCCCACCAGATTGGCGTCGGTCGTGACAATGACCCACTCTGGTCTGCGGAAGCTCATCCCTTGAGACAGGTTGTCCAGGGTCAGCCACCAACGGAGTGAATCTCTGGTCCTCTGATCTACTTGGATCGTCGGGGACAAGTCTGTATAATCCCCATTCCACTGTCTGAGCATGCACAGTTGTAATGGTCTTAGATGAATTCGCGCAAAAGGAACTATGTCCATTGCCGCAACCATCAAACCTATTACTTCCATGCACTGCGCTATGGAAGGAAGAAGAACAGAATGAAGTACTTGACAAGAGCTTAGAAGTTTTGATTTTCTGGCCTCTGTCAGAAAAATCTTCATTTCTAAGGAGTCTATTATTGTTCCCAAGAAGGGAACTCTTGTTGACGGGAATAGAGAACTTTTTTCTACGTTCACTTTCCACCCGTGAGATCTGAGAAAGGCTAGGACAATGTCCGTATGAGCCTTTGCTTGTGGCAGAGACGACGCTTGAATCAGTATGTCGTCCAAGTAAGGTACTACTGCAATGCCCCTTGGCCTTAGCACCGCTAGAAGGGACCCTAGTACCTTTGTGAAAATTCTTGGAGCAGTGGCTAATCCGAATGGAAGTGCCACAAACTGGTAATGCTTGTCCAAAAAGGCGAACCTTAGGAACCGATGATGTTCCTTGTGGATAGGAATATGTAGATACGCATCCTTTAAATCCACTGTGGTCATGAATTGACCTTCCTGGATGGTAGGAAGAATTGTCCGAATGGTTTCCATTTTGAACGATGGAACCCTGAGAAATTTGTTTAGGATCTTGAGATCCAAAATTGGCCTGAATGTTCCCTCTTTTTTGGGAACTATGAACAGATTGGAGTAAAACCCCATCCCTTGTTCTCCTAATGGAACAGGATGAATTACTCCCATTTTTAACAGGTCTTCTACACAATGTAAGAATGCCTGTCTTTTTATTTGGTCTGAAGACAATTGAGACCTGTGGAACCTTCCCCTTGGGGGGTAGTTCCTTGAATTCCAGGAGATAACCTTGAGAAACTATTTCTAGCGCCCAAGGATCCTGAACATCTCTTGCCCAAGCCTGAGCAAAGAGAGAGAGTCTGCCCCCCACCAGATCCGGTCCCAGATCGGGGGCCAGCATCTCATGCTGTCTTAGTAGCGGTAGCAGGCTTCTTGGCCTGCTTACCTTTGTTCCAGCCTTGCATCGGTCTCCAGGCTGGCTTGGTTTGAGAAGAATTACCCTCTTGCTTAGAGGATGTAGAATTTGAGGCTGGTCCGTTTCTGCGAAAGGGACGAAAATTTGTTTTATTTTTAGCCTTAAAAGACCTATCCTGAGGAAGGGCGTGGCCCTTTCCCCCAGTGATGTCTGAAATAATCTCTTTCAAGTCAGGGCCAAACAGCGTTTTCCCCTTGAAAGGGATGTTAAGCAATTTGTTCTTGGAGGACACATCCGCTGACCAAGACTTTAGCCAAAGCGCTCTGCGCGCCACAATAGCAAAACCTGAATTTTTCGCCGCTAATCTAGCTAATTGCAAAGTGGCGTCTAAGGTAAAAGAGTTAGCCAATTTAAGTGCTTGAACTCTGTCCATAACCTCCTCATAAGAAGATGCTTTATTGAGCGACTTTTCTAGTTCTTCGAACCAGAAACACGCTGCTGTAGTGACAGGAACAATGCATGAAATTGGTTGTAGAAGGTAACCTTGCTGAACAAACATCTTTTTAAGCAAACCCTCTAATTTTTTATCCATAGGATCTTTGAAAGCACAACTATCTTCTATAGGGATAGTGGTGCGTTTGTTTAGAGTAGAAACCGCCCCCTCGACCTTGGGGACTGTCTGCCATAAGTCCTTCCTGGGGTCGACCATAGGAAATAATTTCTTAAATATAGGGGGAGGGACAAAAGGTATGCCGGGCCTTTCCCATTCTTTATTTACAATGTCCGCCACCCGCTTGGGTATAGGAAAAGCTTCGGGGGGCACCGGGACCTCTAGGAACTTGTCCATCTTACATAATTTCTCTGGAATGACCAAATTGTCACAATCATCCAGAGTAGATAACACCTCCTTAAGCAGAGCGCGGAGATGTTCCAATTTAAATTTGAATGTAATAACGTCAGGTTCAGCTTGTTGAGAAATTTTTCCTGAATCTGAAATTTCTCCCTCAGACAAAACCTCCCTGGCCCCTTCAGACTGGTGTAAGGGCATGTCAGAACCATTATCATCAGCGTCCTCATGCTCTTCAGTATCTAAAACAGAGCAGTCGCGCTTTCGCTGATAAGTGGGCATTTTGGCTAAAATGTTTTTAATAGAATTATCCATTACAGCCGTTAATTGTTGCATAGTAAGGAGGATTGGCGCACTAGATGAACTAGGGACCTCCTGAGTGGGCAAGACTGGTGTAGACATAGAAGGAGATGATGCAGTACCATGCTTACTCCCCTCACTTAAGGAATCATTTTGGGCAACATTATTATCAGTGGCATCATTGTCCCTACTTTGTTTGTCACATTCATCACATATATTTAAATGGAGAGGAACCTTGGCTTCCGAACATACAGAACATCGTCTATCTGATGGTTCAGACATGTTAATAGGCAAAAACTTGATAACAAAAGCACAAAAAACGTTTTAAAATAAAACCGTTACTGTCACTTTAAATTTTAAACTGAACACACTTTATTACTGAATATGTGAAAAAGTATGAAGGAATTGTTCAAAATTCACCAAAATTTCACCACAGTGTCTTGAAGCCTTAAAAGTATTGCACACCAAATTTGAAAGCTTTAACTCTTAAAATAACGGAACCGGAGCCGTTTTTACATTCAACCCCTATACAGTCCCTGGTATCTGCTTTGCTGAGACCCAACCAAGCCCAGAGGGGAATACGATACCAAATGACGCCTTCAATAAGCTTTTTCAGTGGATCTGAGCTCCTCACACATGCATCTGCATGCCTTGCTTCTCAAAAACAACTGCGCATTAGTGGCGCGAAAATGAGGCTCTGCCTATGACTAGAAAAGGCCCCCAGTGAAAAAGGTGTCCAATACAGTGCCTGCCGTTTTTTTAACAGAATTCCCAAGATTAAAATAACTCTTCAAAGTTATAAACCATTAAATATGCTTATAAAGTAATCGTTTTAGCCCAGAAAAATGTCTACCAGTCTTTAAAGCCCTTGTGAAGCCCTTTATTCTTATATTTAAAACTAAGAAAATGGCTTACCGGATCCCATAGGGAAAATGACAGCTTCCAGCATTACCAAGTCTTGTTAGAAATGTGTCATACCTCAAGCAGCAAAAGTCTGCTCACTGTTTCCCCCAACTGAAGTTAATTCATCTCAACAGTCCTGTGTGGAAACAGCCATCGATTTTAGTAACGGTTGCTAAAATCATTTTCCTCTTACAAACAGAAATCTTCATCTCTTTTCTGTTTCAGAGTAAATAGTACATACCAGCACTATTTTAAAATAACAAACTCTTGATTGAAGAATAAAAACTACAGTTAAACACCAAAAAAATCTTAGCCATCTCCGTGGAGATGTTGCCTGTGCAACGGCAAAGAGAATGACTGGGGAAGGCGGAGCCTAGGAGGGATCATGTGACCAGCTTTGCTGGGCTCTTTGCCATTTCCTGTTGGGGAAGAGAATATCCCACAAGTAAGGATGACGCCGTGGACCGGACACACCTATGTTGGAGAAAGTGTAAATTTTTGAAATGTTGACACCCCAAGGTATTGTATATGGTGTGCTTTGATGCCTTTGAAGCAACCGTTTTAGCCAAAAAAATTGGAGTTTTGGTATAAAAAAAATAAAAAAAAGACAGCCCGATTTTAGAAAAAAAATATATTAGTGAAATGTAAAAATCTGGCACATTAAAAGTAAAAAAATAACAAAAAATTTAACAATAAACATAACCAAAAAAAATAAAATGAGTAGCCCCAACTCTGCTCTCTCCCATCACCGCCCGGGGAGCAGGTGCATCATGGTACAAAATCCCCGAAATGATCTGGAGCTGAAACTGTAAAAACGTATGTTTCATTCCAGGGTTTGCTTTTTTGAACAACAAAAAAGCGTTGTGGGTTGCAATCTGCATTAGGTATATTGCAACCTTTTTGTACCAGGCCCTTGTCTTCCGCATAATTAGGTAGGGCTGCAGCAGCTGATCAGCCAGATCAACCCCACCCATATGCCGGTTATAAGATTTGATGCACACTGGCTTCCTTATGATCTCAGCTCTGCCACGTACAGAGACCGCCACCGTCCTCTCTGTGTGGATGGTGGTAAGAAGGTATTGTCTCTGTACTTAAGTGCCAACAGCTCCTCTTGGCGCAGAGATGAGGTCCCCCCCCTTCGTAGCCGGGTGCGTACAAGTTGTCCTGGAAAACCTGTGCGGTTCTTTTTAATAGTACCGCAAGCTACTGTATCAAAGCAATACAGTAGCTTGAACAAAAGGACACTTGTATAATAATTGTCTAAGTACAAGTGATACCCTTTGTTCATTAGGGGTAATATCAGGTTCCAGACAATCTTGCCAGTGGTTCCCATATGTTCTGGGCAACCTGGAGGGTCAAGGTGGCTATCCTTTCCCTCATACACCCGGAAGGCCTGAGTATACCCAGTCTCGCTCTCGCAGAGCTTATACACCTTTACTCCATATCTGGAGCGCTTGGAAGGAATATACTGCTTGAATCCCAGCCTTCCCTTATACTTCATCAGGGATTCATCAACGCATATATTCCTTCCAGGTGTATAAGCCTCTGCAAACCTGGCAGAAAAGTGGGTAATCAGGGGGCGGATTTTATACAGCCTGTCAAATTGGGGATGCTTCCTAGGGGGGCACAGGCTGTTGTCGCTGAAGTGCATGAAATGAAGAATCATTTCATACCTCTGCCTCGACATACTCTGGGAGAAAATGGGGGTAGAGCAGATGGGGCTACTGCTCCAGTAGGAGCGAACGGAGGGTTTCTTTATGATGCCCATCAGCATAGCCAATGCCCAGAATTTTTTAAATTCTGGCACATTGATGGGGGCCCATTGCTGCTTTGCCAAATATGTTTCAGGCTTTGCAGCACGGTACTGATGGGCATATAAATTAGTTTGGGCGACAATGTTCCCCAATACATCATCGCCCAGAAACACCTCCAGAAACTGTTGGGGGCTAAAACCTGCCACATCTATATTTATGCCAGCATTTGCTGTGAAGGGTGGGATATCTGGCCTCTGGAGATGAGGCGTTACCCACTCTTCAGCGGCAATGGCAGCAACACGCCTCCTCCTAGCAGGGTGGCTGGCAGCCACAGATACATCACTATCAGTTGAGACTGCATCTAATGATGTATCTGAGCATATGGCATGGTCAAAATTGGGGTCTGAGTCAGACATAGAGGCATCTGACTCTGATGCAAGGATGGCATATGCCTCCTCAGCACTATATGTTTTCTGTGACATTATTGTATCTGTCACAGAAAAATTAAATTAATTAACTAAATGGCCTTTGGGGTTTTTTTTAAAAAAAAAGTACAGCTATGCTAATGCCAGTGATTTATAGCGATCACTGGCAAGCTAGGGGTTAAATACTCTTTAAATTAAATTAGCCAAATGGCTCTGAAAGGAGCCTTTGGGTTTTTAAAAAATTACAACAACAAAAATTAACCCCTAAAAAATGCACAGACAGCAAAAAAGTGCAGCTATGCTACTGCCAGTGATTTATAGTGATCACTGGCAAGCTAGGGGTTAATGGCTCTGAAAAGAGCCTTTGGATTTTAAAATTTTTAACAAATAAAAGAAATAAATCTCTCTCTGCTAAATACAGGTCTCTCTCTCTCTCCAACAAAAAGTGAGGAGAGGGAGGGAGATCCACACTGATCAAAGTCAATATTTACAAATGGGAGATTTTATTATTTATTTATTTTTTGTGTGGGAAGGCTCAGATTGGGTGACCCTAGCTTGCCCCTATGATGAGGCAGGCTAGGGACACCCCCAGTGGCCCCATAATGCACTGGGTATCGCCATTTTGGAAGCCTCGTGGGGGAGGGGGGGCTATATAGGGGCTTTTTATTTATTTATTACGTTTTTTTATGTGTTTTTTTTTTTTATATATAGCCTAAGTACCTCGACCCACCGAGGCACTTAGCACACTAGCAGAGCATCCGTGTCCAAGCGTGTCCGATCGCTTCTGATGCTCTGCTGCACTGCCGGGCTCCACGTGGAGCAAAACCGGAAGTGATCACTCAAGGGGGAGTGATCAATCCGGTCCCGGCACTCCGGAACAGTACTGCAGGGATGCCTGGACATCGAGGCATCCCTGCAGTACTGTAAGAGTGACATGATACAGATATACCACATGCAATTTTAAACAACTTTCTAATTTACTCCCATTATCAATTTTTCCTCATTCTCTTCGTATCTTTTGAGAAAGCAGGAATGTAAGCTTAGGAGCAACACCATTTTTAGTGGGTAGATCTCGTTGAGTTGGTCATTTGAAAAGTAGATCCCAACACAAAAAAGTGTGGGCACCCCTGGTGTAAAACAACCTCTATGTTCCTTCCAAATGGGTCACTATTTTTCTAGGCTGCCTGATCATCTGTACAACATGAGAACACACATCACGGGTTGCAACAGTAGCAGCTGAGCACAGTATATTGCGTATACCAGACATTACGGTAATGTAACAGTACAAGCTGTGCACAGTGTACTCCAGGCATCACGGGTTGTAACAGTACCAGCTGTGCGCAGTATACTGTACACCGGGCATCACAGGCTGTAACACTACCAGCTGTACATAGTAAACTGTGTATGCCAGACATCACGGGCTATAACAGCAGCAGCTGAGCACAGTATACCAGACATCACGGGCTGCAACAGTACCAGCTATGCACAATGTACTCCAGGTATCACAGGCTGCATCAGTGCCAGCTATGCGCAGTACAATGTACACCCGGCATTACGGGCTGCATCAGTGCCAGCTGTGCGCAGTACACTGTATAGTTCAGCCTAGGAACCTTGGGTATACTTATGTTCAGAAAGGCCCGAAATTGAAGACTTTATACATTATCTTACTTAGAAGAGAGCACTGCCACCAAATTAGGAAGTATGTAGCCATTTCCCCACAATGCCTCTAACATATAAGGAGAGTTAACTCTTACAATCTTAGAAAGCTAATGTGGATTTGATAGTGTTATCATAAGGTCATATGCAAGCAATACAACCTTTTGTGAGGTGCCATGCATGTGTAAACCACAAATCTCTGGCTCAAGATTATGAACTATTGCCAATGGTTCCATAAGAAGGATAAACAAAAAAAGAGGAGAAAGTGAGTATCCCTCTAAGGTTCCATTAGTGATCTGAAAGAAAGAGGAGCAAAAGCCCATCCTTCTCTACCGTGCATGGAGTTGCAAGAACACAGATTTGAATACTGTACCCTCTACCCAAACTCTCACTCCCTCTTTAAACAATCCACCATTTCCCACGAAATCCTACTACACATTTTATTTCACTCAACTTTATTAACAGAGGTTGAGATTGATGATCAATCAGCTCCTATTGCACTTCTAACAATTATTTAAATGGGACATAAAAGTTGCTAATGTAGGCATTTTTAGGTCCCTCTAACTAGCATATTATTGTGGTGGTTTACCAATTAATGGCAAACATGCTCTTGTGAAGGATTACTAATTAATTTCTGATCTTTTATATAGATTTCTAGAGAGTAAGAAATGAAAGGCAAGACCAATGAAAATGTAAGCACTAGAGATACTAATTAACTATACCATTGCAAAACATATTAGCTAACTGAATAATATCTATAACCTTTATGATTACATCATACAGTAACCTAACAAGCAATACCACATATTTACACACGAAAGAAGTACTCACTGCTCAGCAACACTATATGTTAATATTTAATCTTTACAGTGTCCTATCCCAACTTATCAGAACAACTGATAAGGGATCATGTAAAACAAAGTGACAAACAACTGCATAAAAAGGGAAGGTGAAATGATTTGAATGTTCTAACCAGTGCGGCGGAAGACACAGCTTTATAAAAAAAAAAAAAAAAAAGCTAAATATTTGAGGCCCAGTATTACCCCCAGGGGGAAGGATCAAATACTGTTTGAGGGTTTACAGCCTGAGAGAAACAACTACTTGCTGCATGCGTTTCTCAGAACTGCACCCTTTACAACCACCATCACTTTATCTTTAGATCTGTAAGATCAAGTCTTTCAAAATGACAGTTAAAATACCACTAAAGCAAGACTCTTATACAAATAGATACATGAATAGAAAAAGAAAACCTATGAAACATATCACATAATGTATATAAGTAAGTTAGAGTGTGTAAATCTAGATAATACCATTAGATCAATACAAACACATTTGTTCAAAGAAGGTCACCTATAGTACAACAAACTCTGTGACCCAAGGTGGTGTAAACGCATAAGTTTCAGTAACATTTTTTTCTTAGTTTATATTAAACTTCCAAATATTTTAAATATGCAAAATACATTTGACATAGATTGTGCTCTTGTAAAATTACCTTGCTGTTAGAGATTTCTAGCTTTGGCATCTCCTGCCCCACTGCCCGTGCCAACGAAGAGTAATGCCCTAAAGGCCTCTTGCCACTTCTTGCAGGTGGGGGGCTACTCTGTTCAGCTGTATTTTGTAACAGGTCTTGACAAGGAAGATCAGGGGTCTGGTGCTGTATAGTTTTCTCATAAACATTCATTTGCAGGATGCCTCCTTGCTTAACCCCAATCTGAAGGAAAGAAGTCAGATTAAATATTAGCATAGAAGCCCATCAATAAATGCAACAAAAGTATGCTTTTACTAAAATCAACAAACAAATGATCACGCTTTCATTTCACTTAATTCCAACAACATTATTGTTGAATTATTTTATATTCCCTACAGGATTCCTGTTACTAGTTTAAAAGGGACAGTAAATTCAAAATTAAACTTTCATGATTAAGACATAACATTCAATTTTAAACAACTTTCCAATTTACTTCAATTACCAAATTTGCATTGCTCTATTGGTATCCTTTGTTGAAGGCTTAACCTAGACAGGCTGATAGGAGCTTAGAAGCATACATACACCTGTATATAGCAGCCTATGACAGCCGTGTTTGCAACATTGTTAACATAGTTACAAACACTGCTGTCATATGGCTTAAGATATGGGCACACTGCTGAGTTTGACTAGGGTTACTCTTTAACAAAGAATACTAAGAGAACCAGGGTCGATAAAATCAATTACTTTTAAATCAACCAAATCTTTTTATTTATTTTTATCATATTATTTTTTTCTTAAACAAACTGCTTTTTTAGAGAAAAAAAAAAATCTACCTAAAGATAGTTTCTATTTAAGATACATTATAATCTAAAGGTTAGTCATCCTGATATATAGATTAGCTTTTAATTATATAGCAAGATGCTGTATATTCATGGCTGCAATCTTTATTTATTTTTTGGTAAATTAATTCCATTAAATCCTTTCACAATGTCAATGCTCTTTTAGAGGTTTCTGTCAGATCTAGAAGATATCACATATTATATTATTGGTTTTGTAGTTCTCAAAACTGTGATTTTGTGGCTGCAGAAATAACATGCCCATTCTTCACAGCAAAAATGTCATAAAATGAACATACAGAGTTGAAAAATATACCATAAAAAGGACATAATCATGAAAGAAAAAACATTTGGGTTTCCGATAAAACATACAACAAATTGCATGTTTCTTCCGAATCATGAAATTTAACTTTTTACTTTACTGTCATGGCTCCCCTGCAAACCTGTGTACACCGAATCAACCCCTTACTAGGTTTCAAGAAGCTCACTGAATAGAAGATTGTTTAGAGTGGAATAGATTTGCCAAGGACCTAAGTGTGAGGAGGGAGGGGCAAGCATTATAAATTAAATATAATGTTATTGTTTAAGTTAAATAAAAAACATCTATTAACATTGCTATTATTAAGGTAATGTTATTTTTTCTTTAGTTAAGTTAAACTATTTAAATTGTTATCATTAAGATAATTATTATTTTTCTCCTTTCAATAAAGTACAGCTGAAAAGTTGATCAAATATGAATGATTAACCTATTATACCGGAGAAATGTCACAACCCAATAATGTAACTAATTTCAATGATCTATCTATAATAACCAAATCAGTAATGGTCTAAAATAACCGGGAAAATAATCTGAATTTGTATTATTCTTAAAATGAAAACAATGATTTAAATCAGTCTTACAGACTAGTGTGATTTAAATCAAATCCACCCTGAAGAGAACTAAGCAATACTGATCAGAGAAGTACATTGGAAAGTTGTTTAAAATGACATGCTCTATCTAATCAATTTAAGTAGAATTTTTACTTTACTGCCCGTTTAAACCGATACTTTCAATGCTATTTTGTTTCCTTGGGATACATCTTTCTAAAATAAATATCACAGCATCAGCCACACAATCTTATACTTCATATTTTGATTTTCAACTATATAAACTCTCTATAAAAATCGATTATATAATGGATTCATTTGTCATATGGCAATGGAAGAAATAATGTTGTAGAATAATATAATTAGAAATTAACCAAATGTAAGACATTTCTATATCTTGGCTCACATCCATGGTTAATACTTACCAGGTGAGAAACCCCCTCTCTAAGGGTGTGGACAAAACTACCCACTCCCCCATTTACGTGCTTAAAGGTAACGCCTCTTTCTCCTACCCTTCCTACTCCTTAAGATGTCCAGGGACATATTTTGGCCTAGGCAAACAGGGCATTGTTTGCCTAGGGTGGCAGATCAGAATGGGGGGGATTAGATTAGGTGGAATTAGTTTTAAAATTTGTAAACATTTTTTCCTGTAATTTAGTGGGGGGGTTTTCTTCGTAAATTTAGTTTATTTAATTTAATTGTAATTAATTGTAGGTAGATTAGGTAATTAATTTAATTATAGAGTAGTGTTAGGTGTAATTGTAACTTAGGTTAGGGTTTATTTTACAGGTCAATTTATATTTATTTTAGCTAGGTAGTTATTAAATCGTTAATAACGATTTAATAACTATTGTACCTAGTTAAAATAAATACAAAGTTGCCTGTAAAATAAATAAATCCTAAAATAGCTATAATGTAACTATTAATTATATTGTAGCTATATTAGGGTTTATTTTATAGGTAAGTATTTAGTTTTAAATAGGAATAATGTAGTTAATGATGGTAATTTTATTTATTTAAATTATATTTGTTAGGGGGGGGGTTACGGTTAGGGTTAGACTTAGGTTTAGGGGTTAATACATTTAATATAGTAGCGGCGACGTTGGGGTCGGCAGATTGGGGTTAATAAATGTAGGTAGGTGTCGGCGATGTTAGGAACGGCAGATTAGGGGTTAATAAAATTTAACTAGTGTTTGCGAGGCGGGAGTGCGGTGGTTTAGGGGTTAATACATTTATTAAAGTGGCGGTGATGTCAAGTCGGCAGATAAGGGGTTAATAAATATAATGTAGGTGTCAGCGATGTTAGGGGCAGCAGATTAGGGGTTCATAGGTATAATGTAGGTGGCGGCGATGTCTGGTCGGCAGATTAGGGGTTAAAAAAAATTAGTTTAGTGTTTGCGATGTGGGGGGGCCTCTGTTTAGGGGTTAATAGGTAGTTTATGGGTGTTAGTGTACTTTTTAGCACTTTAGTTAAGAGCTTTATGTTCCGGCATTAGCCCATAAAACTCTTAACTACTGGCTTTTATATGCAGTAGGAGTCTGGACAGGAGAGGGTCTACCGCTCACTTCTTCCAATACCAGCGTTAGGCAAATCCCATTAAAAAGATAGGATACGCAATTGATGTAAGGGGATTTGCGGTAGCCTCGAGTCGCGGAAGAAAACTGAGCGGTACACCTGTACCTGCAGGACTCGTAATACCAGCGGGCATTAAAAAGCAGCATTGGGATCTCTCAACGCTGCTTTTTAAGGCTAACGCAAGAGTCGTGATCTAGCTGAGTGTATCCAGACACAATATAGTTCAGCACAACAGATGTCATCATACATTTAGAATTACCCCTTTGGAACATATCACTCACACTGTGGGTACTAATAGGTATGTGCGTTTACACCATAGGGAAACTTTTTGAATATTTAGGTTGCAATCTTTGTTCCCCTCTGGCTTGAACAAACTTATAGATTTGGCAGCTTTCTAAGTATATTGTGGGTTTGGTATTTGTAGATAAGGATATATGAGTTTTTCATATCAATTTTTCGAATACACGTTAAGGTGGGGATAATTATGTCACATGTGTTTAAAAAACAAGGATATTTATTTCACCACCTAGGTACAATCTATATCATATGTGGGTACATATAGTTAGTTATATCCTTAACAAATTTGATTTTTGGTGTTTATTATTGTATTGTTGAATTAGGCATTTATTTGGGACTATGATCCAGGATTGTCAGCTTTAGTTAGTTTAAACAATATTAGTAAGTTTTTTTATATGATAATTTGGACATTGTAGCATACACATTTAGATATTTTAGACTATATTTGACACTGGGTTGGGGAATAGACATGTCAACATTATGTTGACCGACCTATTATACACTTGCACATGCATATAGTGTATTTTTTCCTATTCATAGGTCAATTCGTATCAGTACACTGAAGGTTAGTTATTTTTTACTTATATTCACTAATTTTATGGACTATGTTTTTATATAAATATATATTTTTCCTTTATAACATAGATTTTCAGATTATAGGCTAATATAATAATAAAATAATATAATACTAATATATATTGTTTTTGTGGGGGACTATAATTCGCTTACATATCATCACATACTATACACATGTTAAAATATTAGGTAATAGTCATAATTATTTTTACATTTCAGGTTTTGATTAGTTCACCATTTTTGTAGATTAACTATCACACATCCCTACCATTTTTCTCTTTTATACCCATATTATATATGACAAGTTAGGTGAACGACAATATGGTCACGTATAGGTATTTCATTTTTAGTGTCGCCTATATTTATACTGACACTCGTAGTTCCGCTTATTTGTGGAGATAGGCGTTAACTAGTTATATCGATTACGAGTGTTCTCATCCTACCGTGTTTGTGTGGTAATTTACTATGTGTAGCATTGTTCTGACAAATCGAAGCGTTGGTGGTTGTGAAAGAACTCATTAGGCTAGATTAAACGAAGTATGTATAATCGGACAGAACGTGATAAATGTTGCATAGATAGATCAGCTAGCGTGTATTGATTAAGGTAGGGAACGGCTACAGATGCTCATAAATTCCCATCACGGGAGAAAGGGCCTATCATGTGAGTACTGCTATGACTCACAGTGACCGCAACCAATGACGACGATCTGGTTGATAGAAGGGCCTTTTAGAAGGCACACCCCCCCCCCCATGTGATAGGACAGATGTAATGCCATACTTAGTGTGTTGTTGGGATAGGTTGAATATAGGATACACGGAAGTTGGTGTTTAACCTCGTATACATGTGATGCACGATCACTCATAAAACGGATCTATACAACATATTCTTTTCTCACAAGGATTAAACAAGTATATAACCTCCTCACACCTAATCTCCTGACACCGCTAACAAATTAAGGTAGAATTCGTTCCTATACCTAAGATAAAGGAAGGGTTGAAACATGTGTGCAAACAAAGTGATCTAGCAAATATGGAAGGAGAGATATAGCTGTCCATTATATATATATATATGTATAAGAAGAGGATTACTATAATGGGTACATGAATTTTAAGGAAATAGGGTGTGTGTATATATATATATATATATATATATATATATATATATATAATTAATGTTAATTAAATGTGTTTTATCCCCATTTGCGATATTGTTACTGTTGTATGTTTCTTTTTAGGCCAATATTGTCAGATGAATAAATTGTGTAACGTCGCATTGATATACTAGATAGGTATACATTTATATGTTTATCTTATATGTGATTCCAAATAGGTATATAGGTGGATATGATTCATTGGAGAACATGCCCCAAATAGGGTGGGGGTTGATTGAGAACTATGAGTGACGATAGCTCATTTGTGCAGGTGAACCTATGCGCATGCGCTCTGAACAGCATTAGACACTAAATAGGGTTTAAAAGTTGTGACATTTTTAATGATGTATACACCTGATGAAACGGCCAGTATGACCGTGAAACGCATTGTGTGATACTATACAATTTTAAATAAAAGTCTGTATATCTTTTAAGACTTTTGGATCACAACTTTTTATCAGCTACTTTTCTCCCCCCACATTCCGTTTTTCACTATTGTGAATTCACTTGATATTGGGCCTTATCCAGAGGAATATATTGCCTCCATCTTGTGCAGATAATGGGTTTGGCGCTGACAAAATCCTCTCCGAACCTGTGAAAATCGACGGCTAGTGTGATTAAGTTGCTGAGGGGATAGCTATCTGGACAGCTACTAAAGGTCTAGCAGGCGTTTGTGGCATTTCTCAAGTGCCTTATACTTTGTGAGTATAATATTTACTGCGTGTGTGTAGACCAAGTACGACTAATTGTGCACTATTGTGGCACCTTCTATTCCACTTCCTTTTTAAATTGTGACCTCGTCACAAACAATTTTCTTGGCATAAACAGAGATTCTGCCATCTCTGTATATGGGCCTTGAATATATTTATATAAAGTAATCATGTCACCTCTCAAGCGCCTTTTTTCTAAAGAAAACAGACCCAGTTTAGCTAGCCTCTCCTCATAGCTTAAATTCTCCATTCCCCTTATTAGTTTTGTGGCCCTTCTCTGAACTTTTTCTAGTTCTGCAGTATCTTTTTTTTTTGCGATCGGTCCCCAGAAATGCACTCCATACTCAAGGTGAGGTCTTACCAGGGATTTATATAGTGACAAAAGTATTCCTTTCCTCCCTTGAATCAATGACTCTTAATACACGCTAGTATCTTATTAGCCTTTGAAGCCACTGCCCTGCATTGTGCACCCACCTTTAGCTTGTTATCAATTACTACTCCCAAATTCCTTTCTTCCTCTGTTTAGCTAAGTCTTGTCCTATTTAAATAATAAATTGCCTGCTTATTTTTACTTCCAAAATGTAGAACCTTGCATTTTCCCATTTTAAATCTCATTTTCCATTTACCTGCCATACTTTTGCAGATCCCTTTTTAACGAAAGTTCATCCTGCTCTGACCTAATGACCTTACTTAACTTGTAGTATCATCTACAAAAATAGAGATGTTGCTATTTAATCCCTGCTCCAAGTCATTTATAAAAATATTAAAAAGAACAGGACCCAGTACAGATCCCTGGGGGACTCCACTGATTACATTTGTCCAATCTGAGTATGATCCATTCACTACTACTTGTTGCTCCCTATCTTTTATCCAGTTATTTATCCATGAGCTAACATTTTCAGCTATTCCCAGTCCCTTAATTTTGTGCAATAATCTCTCATGTGGCACTGTATCAAACACCTTTGCAAAATCTAAGTATATCACATCAACTGATTCCCCTTTATCTATATTTTTACTTACTTCCTCATAGAATCTAATTAGATTAGTTTGACATAATCTATTTCTAATTTGAACTCTCAGCTTTACGCCAATCCTGGGGGACCATGCCTGAGGTCAACGAGTCTTAAAAAAAATAAGGAGTAGAGGTTTGTCTATAACAGTGCTAAATTCCCTTAACACCCTTGGGTGAATTCCATCTAGGCCTGGAGTATTATTTACTTTAATATAATCCAGTTTTTTCCTGATATCCTGTATACCAGAGCTTTCCAAACTTTTCATGTTGTTGACACACTTTTCAGACCTACATCATTTTGCGACACAGTAATTCAGTTGCAAACAGGAGGTTAAACTAACTTGTTTTAAGAGATACGGACACACATAAATTATATAATAACAAAATGTATTTACAAGTAACAGTATGTATGTGCAAGAATTAAAAAAATAAAAATAAAAGTCTAACAACACCAATAGCTATTTACTATTTTAATGGGATGTATGAGGTTGATAGGATGAACACAGTTTCTGAATATTTGGTGAAATATTATAAAAAGACACTCGCATTTCATCACCAAGCAGCTGTCCCACTCACCAACTACACATGCAGTCACAAGCCGATTGAGGAAACTACACGTGCAGTCAAAAGCCAATGTGCCATCAAAGCCGCCAATGGGAATAGTTTCAGTTCCCGCTAAGCTGTGCCAATAGGTTAAGATGATCTGTGACCCACTAGGTATCAATCATGCGTCAACCATGATATGCGTAGCAGGCAGGCGGAAAGTCGGAAACTCAAAAACATTTAAAAAAAAATTAAAATTAAAAAAAAATCTGTGCTGAAGCAGGGACACACCTACACACTGCCGCTTACACACTAATGTGTCACGACACACAGTTTGGAAAGCACTGCTCTATACATAACTCAGTTAATGGTATGTACTGGCATGTTCTAGTTTGTTCCAAAGTATCCTCCATTGGTTCCTCTTGTGTATACTGAAGAAAAGAACTGAACTGGTTTAGTACCTCAGCCTTCTCCCTGTCACTATTAAATTATGCTACTCTCCATGCATTTTAATGTACATGTATTGTCCTTCTTAGATTTTTTTTACTATTAATGTACTTAAAGAACCTTTTAGGGTTAGACTTAGAATCATTTGCAATTAATTTTTCATTTTCAATTTTGGCTAATTTGATTGCTTTTTTGCATGCATTGTTACATTCCTTATAAATATTGTATGTTAAGTCTGTACTATTTTCTTTGAATAATTTAAATGCCCTACGTTTTTTCCTAATTTCTCTTAACACATTTTTATTTAGCCACATTGGCTTTGATTTTTCATTTTTATAACCATATGGTATTTGTTGATAGAGAATACGTTGTCCCAATTTATGTTATTTAATGATTTCCTTAAATCGTTGAATTTTGCTTTCTTAAAATTAAAAGTCTTAGTTAAACCTTTATGACACTGCTTATGAACAGAGATTTCAAATGTGACCATGTTATGATCACTGTTACCCAAATGCTCTGACGTTTATGTTTGATATTATATCTGTATTATTTGATAGCACTAAATCCAATATAGCTTTACTCCTAGTTGGTTCTTCTATTAATTGCAACAAGAAGTTATCCCTGAGAACATTTAAAAATCTATCCCCCTTAGCAGAATAACTAGTTTAGTTGGCCCAGTTTATATCAGGGTAGTTTAAATCTCCCATAATTACAGCACTATTATTAGCAGCCTTACATATTTGCATAAGTAGTTGAGTTTCCTCCAGGTCACTAATGTTGGGGGGCTTGTATCATTAAACAGGTAAATGGGGGAGTGGTCAGTTCTATTTCTCACCTGGTTCTAATTTGATTTTTTTTTTTAAGAAAATAAAAAATAAAAAAATAGTTTATAAGGTTTCCTTCAATTTATATGTATGAGCTGCAAATAATGACAGTTGTTGGATTTAAGAGTCATATTTGCAACACCGCTTTAAAAGAAAGTATGAGGATCTATGACTCACTATCTGATACAGATACATAATGTACACACATCTTTCAATGAGTATAAAATCCCTTTGTACCCCCCTCCACAAAAACAGGTAAAAACAAACAGCTTCAATGAAAGGGACTGTGTACTGTGAAATGTGTTCTAAATTATTAATTTCAACCGCTGGAGTTAGGGTTGCCAGGTGTCCGGTATTTGCCCGGACAGTCAGGTTTTTCAACCACACTTGAACGTCCATTTTATGGCTCCTGTAGTGCTTCCTGTTATGCAGGCCACGTGGGGAATACAAATCCCCATGATTTTGAGCACTCCACACGCAGGGTTAAACAGCAGACTGTGCCCCCTCTCCTGATGGTTTCCAGTTGCTGCGGGAGTGGGGTGTCTGCACAGAAAAGACCGTAGTGAAGTGTCTGCTATTTTCTTTTTAACAAACTTTCTCACCGACAGAAGAGATGTAACTGCCCTCTCCCCACCAGCCCTGGTTATGTGGTCCATCATATAGTTTGTGCTGTCTTTTCATTAGTCTAGTGAAACAAACTGTTTACCCCCTTTAAGGCTAGATGGCTGTATGAAGTAAATGTGCAGCCCTCTTCAGCAGTTCAGGGCTTAAAGGGACAGTATGCATTAATTTTCATATAGCTACATATAATAGATACTACTATAAAGAAGAATATGCACAGATGCTGATATAAAAAACATACTCCCAGTTTAGCACTGTTGATGAAGTTTGGCTGGGACACCCACTGAAAGGGGCAGGGAAGGCAGGAATAGGCAGACACTAACCCCCTTCATATGAAATGACCCATTACACAACCGGGAGTCTGTAGACATCAGTAAACATCTAATACTTTGGGCTTGATTAGGAATTTGAAAACCAGCACTATGTTATTTAAAAATAAGCAAAACTATAGATTTTTTACAAATACAATCCCAGATGGGCTATATAAATGGATCTTCTACAAAAAAATGTATGCAAAGAAAAATCTAGTGTACAATGTCCCTTTAAACAGTGTGCTTTATACAAGTTTTTAATTATTTTTATTCAGGCTATTGTGCAATAAATTTGTAAATTTCCTGTTCAGCTTTAAAGTAATCTATAATATTTTCCTTTCTCGTCGCTTTGCTTATTTTTAGTGTGTATATTATATATATATATATATATATATATATATATATATATATATATATATATATATATATATATATATATAACATAATTTATGCTTACCTGATAAATTTATTTCTCTTGTAGTGTATCCAGTCCACGGATCATCCATTACTTATGGGATATTAACTCCTCCCCAACAGGAAGTGCAAGAGGATTCACCCAGCAGAGCTGCTATATAGCTCCTCCCCTAACTGCCATTACCAGTCATTCGACCGAAAACATGCAGAGAAAGGAAAACCATAGGGTACAGTGGTGACTGTAGTTTAATGGAAAAATTACCTGCCTTAAAGTGACAGGGCGGGCCGTGGACTGGATACACTACAAGAGAAATACATTTATCAGGTAAGCATAAATTATGTTTTCTCTTGTTAAGTGTATCCAGTCCACGGATCATCCATTACTTATGGGATACCAATACCAAAGCTAAAGTACACGGATGACGGGAGGGACAGGCAGGCTCTTTATACAGAAGGAACCACTGCCTGAAGAACCTTTCTCCCAAAAACAGCCTCTGAAGAAGCAAAAGTGTCAAATTTGTAAAATTTGGAAAAAGTATGAAGAGAAGACCAAGTTGCAGCCTTGCAAATCTGTTCAACAGAAGCCTCATTCTTAAAGGCCCAAGTGGAAGCCACAGCTCTAGTAGAATGTGCTGTAATTCTTTCAGGAGGCTGCTGTCCAGCAGTCTCATAGGCTAACCGTATTATGCTACGAAGCCAAAAGGAGAGAGAGGTAGCCGAAGCTTTTTGACCTCTCCTCTGACCAGAATAAACGACAAACAGGGAAGACGTTTGTCGAAAATCCTTAGTTGCCTGTAGATAAAATTTCAGGGCACGGACTACATCTAGATTGTGTAGCAGACGTTCCTTTTTCGAAGAAGGATTAGGACACAAAGATGGAACCACAATCTCTTGATTGATATTCCTGTTAGTGACCACCTTAGGTAGGAACCCAGGTTTAGTACGCAGAACTACCTTGTCTGAATGAAAAATCAGATAAGGAGAATCACAATGTAAGGCAGATAACTCAGAGACTCTTCGAGCGGAGGAAATCGCCATTAAAAACAGAACTTTCCAAGATAACAACTTGATATCAATGGAATGAAGGGGTTCAAACGGAACCCCCTGTAAAACATTAAGAACTAAGTTCAAACTCCATGGTGGAGCAACAGTTTTAAACACAGGCTTGATCCTAGCTAAAGCCTGACAAAAAGCTTGAACGTCCGGAACTTCTGACAGACGTTTGTGTAAAAGAATGGACAGAGCTGAAATCTGTCCCTTTAAGGAACTAGCGGATAAACCCTTTTCTAAACCTTCTTGTAGAAAAGACAATATCCTCGGAATCCTAACCTTACTCCATGAGTAACTCTTGGATTCGCACCAATATAAGTATTTGCGCCATATCTTATGGTAAATCTTTCTGGTAACAGGCTTCCTAGCCTGTATTAAGGTATCAATAACTGACTCAGAAAAACCACGTTTTGATAAAATCAAGCGTTCAATTTCCAAGCAGTCAGCTTCAGAGAAATTAGATTTTGATGTTTGAAGGGACCCTGGATCAGAAGGTCCTGTTTCAGAGGTAGTGACCAAGGTGGACAGGATGACATGTCCACTAGATCTGCATACCAAGTCCTGCGTGGCCATGCAGGCGCTATTAGAATCACTGATGCTCTCTCCTGTTTGATTCTAGCAATCAATCGAGGAAGCATCGGGAAGGGTGGAAACACATAAGCCATCCCGAAGGTCCAAGGTGCTGTCAAAGCATCTATCAGAACCGCTCCCGGATCCCTGGATCTGGACCCGTAACGAGGAAGCTTGGCGTTCTGTCGAGACGCCATGAGATCTATCTCTGGTTTGCCCCAACGTCTAAGTATTTGGGCAAAGACCTCCGGATGAAGTTCCCACTCCCCCGGATGAAAAGTCTGACGACTTAAGAAATCCGCCTCCCAGTTCTCCACTCCCGGGATGTGGATTGCTGACAGGTGGCAAGAGTGAGACTCTGCCTAGCGAATTATCTTTGATACTTCCATCATTGCTAGGGAGCTTCTTGTCCCTCCCTGATGGTTGATGTAAGCTACAGTCGTGATGTTGTCCGACTGAAACCTGATGAACCCCCTGAGTTGTTAACTGGGGCCAAGCCAGAAGGGCATTGAGAACTGCTCTCAATTCCAGAATGTTTATTGGTAGGAGACTCTCCTCCTGATTCCATTGTCCCTGAGCCTTCAGAGAATTCCAGACAGCGCCCCAACCTAGTAGGCTGGCGTCTGTTGTTACAATTGTCCAGTCCGGCCTGCTGAATGGCATCCCCCTGGACAGATGTGGCCGAGAAAGCCACCATAGAAGAGAATTTCTGGTCTCTTCATCCAGATTCAGAGTAGGGGACAAGTCTGAGTAATCCCCATTCCACTGACTTAGCATGCACAATTGCAGCGGTCTGAGATGTAGACGTGCAAAGGGTACTATGTCCATTGCTGCTACCATTAAGCCGATCACCTCCATGCATTGAGCTACTGACGGGTGTTGAATGGAATGAAGGACACGGCATGCATTTTGAAGCTTTGTTAACCTGTCTTCTGTCAGGTAAATCTTCATTTCTACAGAATCTATAAGAGTCCCCAAGAAGGGAACTCTTGTGAGTGGAAAGAGAGAACTCTTCTTTTCGTTCACCTTCCATCCATGCGACCTTAGAAATGCCAGTACTAACTCTGTATGAGACTTGGCAGTTTGAAAGCTTGAAGCTTGTATCAGAATGTCGTCTAGGTACGGAGCTACCGCAATTCCTCGCGGTCTTAGTACCGCCAGAAGAGCACCCAGAACCTTTGTGAAGATTCTCGGAGCCGTAGCCAATCCGAATGGAAGAGCTAGAAACTGGTAATGCCTGTCTAGAAAGGCAAACCTTAGATACCGGTAATGATCTTTGTGAATCGGTATGTGAAGGTAAGCATCCTTTAAATCCACTGTGGTCATGTACTGACCCTTTTGGATCATGGGTAAAATTGTCCGAATAGTTTCCATTTTGAACGATGGAACTCTTAGGAATTTGTTTAGGATCTTTAAATCCAAGATTGGCCTGAAAGTTCCCTCTTTTTTGGGAACCACAAACAGATTTGAGTAAAACCCTTGTCCTTGTTCCGACCGCGGAACCGGATGGATCACTCCCATTAATAAAAGATCTTGTACGCAGCGTAGAAACGCCTCTTTCTTTATTTGGTTTGTTGACAACCTTGACAGATGAAATCTCCCTCTTGGGGGAGAGAATTTGAAGTCTAGAAGGTATCCCTGAGATATGATCTCTAACGCCCAGGGATCCTGGACATCTCTTGCCCAAGCCTGGGCGAAGAGAGAAAGTCTGCCCCCCACTAGATCCGTTCCCGGATCGGGGGCCCTCGATTCATGCTGTCTTAGGGGCAGCAGCAGGTTTCCTGGCCTGCTTGCCCTTGTTCCAGGACTGGTTAGGTCTCCAGCCTTGTCTGTAGCGAGCAACAGCTCCTTCCTGTTTTGGTGCAGAGGAAGTTGATGCTGCTCCTGCTTTGAAATTACGAAAGGAACGAAAATTAGACTGTCTAGCCTTAGGTTTGGCTCTGTCTTGAGGCAGGGCATGGCCTTTACCTCCTGTAATGTCAGCGATAATTTCTTTCAACCCGGGCCCGAATAAGGTCTGCCCTTTGAAAGGTATATTAAGCAATTTAGATTTAGAAGTAACGTCAGCTGACCAGGATTTTAGCCACAGTGCTCTGCGTGCCTGAATGGCGAATCCGGAATTCTTAGCCGTAAGTTTAGTTAAATGTACTACGGCATCTGAAATAAATGAGTTAGCTAACTTAAGGGCTTTAAGCTTGTGTGTAATCTCATCTAATGGAGCTGATTCAAGTGTCTCTTCCAGAGACTCAAACCAAAATGCTGCTGCAGCCGTGACAGGCGCAATGCATGCAAGAGGTTGCAATATAAAACCTTGTTGAACAAACATTTTCTTAAGGTAACCCTCTAACTTTTTATCCATTGGATCTGAAAAGGCACAGCTATCCTCCACCGGGATAGTGGTACGCTTAGCTAAAGTAGAAACTGCTCCCTCCACCTTAGGGACCGTTTGCCATAAGTCCCGTGTGGTGGCGTCTATTGGAAACATCTTTCTAAATATCGGAGGGGGTGAGAACGGCACACCGGGTCTATCCCACTCCTTAGTAACAATTTCAGTAAGTCTCTTAGGTATAGGAAAAACGTCAGTACTCGCCGGTACCGCAAAATATTTATCCAACCTACACATTTTCTCTGGTATTGCAACTGTGTTACAATCATTCAGAGCCGCTAACACCTCCCCTAGTAATACACGGAGGTTTTCCAGCTTAAATTTAAAATTTGAAATATCTGAATCCAGTTTGTTTGGATCAGAACCGTCACCCGCAGAATGAAGCTCTCCGTCCTCATGTTCTGCAAATTGTGACGCAGTGTCTGACATGGCCCTAATATTATCAGCGCACTCTGTTCTCACCCCAGAGTGATCACGCTTACCTCTTAGTTCTGGTAATTTAGCCAAAACTTCAGTCATAACAGTAGCCATATCCTGTAATGTGATTTGTAATGGCCGCCCAGATGTACTCGGCGCTACAATATCACGCACCTCCCGAGCGGGAGATGCAGGTACTGACACGTGAGGCGAGTTAGTCGGCATAACTCTCCCCTCGTTGTTTGGTGAAATATGTTCAATTTGTACAGATTGACTTTTATTTAAAGTAGCATCAATACAGTTAGTACATAAATTTCTATTGGGCTCCACTTTGGCTTTAGCACATATAGCACAGATATCTTCCTCTGAATCAGACATGTTTAACACACTAGCAAATAAACTAGCAACTTGGAAATACTTTTCAAGTAATTTACTATAATATGAAAACGTACTGTGCCTATAAGAAGCACAGAAAAAGTTATGACAGTTGAAAATTAATAAACTGAAAAGTTATAGCATCAAATCTTTGTAAAAAACACAATTTTAGCAAAGGATTGCTCCCATTAGCAAAGGATAACTAACCCTGATAGCAGAAAAAAAAAAAAAAAAAAAATACAGAAATAAACGTTTTTTTTTTATCACAGTCAACTACAATCTCACAGCTCTGCTGTGAGTGATTACCTCCCTCAAAACAAGTTTTGAAGACCCCTGAGTTCTGTAGAGATGAACCGGATCATGCAGGGAAGACAATAAACTTCTGACTGAATTTTTTGATGCGTAGCAAAAGCACCAAAAAAGGCCCCTCCCCCTCACACATAACAGTGAGAGAGATCAGTAAACTGTCATAAATTAAATAAAACGACTGCCAAGTGGAAAAAAATAGTGCCCAAAACATTTTTTCACCCAGTACCTCAGAAAATTAAACGATTTTACATGCCAGCAAAAAACGTTTAACATTAATAAATTGAGTGTTATTAAAAAGCCTGTTGCTAGTCCCTGCAAATTAGGCTAAAGTTTTATGCATACAGTATAATTCCAGTGAAGTGCCATTCCCCAGAATACTGAAGTGTAAAATATACATACATGACAGCCTGATACCAGTTGCTGCTACTGCATTTAAGGCTGAGTTTACATTATATCGGTATGGCAGAATTTTCTCATCAATTCCATTGTCAGAAAATAATAAGCTGCTACATACCTCTTTGCAGATTAATCTGCCCGCTGTCCCCTGATCTGAAGTTTACCTCTCCTCAGATGGCCGAGAAACAGCAATATGATCTTAACTACTCCGGCTAAAATCATAGAAAAACTCAGGTAGATTCTTCTTCAAATTCTACCAGAGAAGGAATAACACACTCCGGTGCTATTATAAAATAACAAACTTTTGATTGAAGGTATGAAACTAAGTATAATCACCACAGTCCTCTCACACATCCTATCTATTCGTTGGGTGCAAGAGAATGACTGGTAATGGCAGTTAGGGGAGGAGCTATATAGCAGCTCTGCTGGGTGAATCCTCTTGCACTTCCTGTTGGGGAGGAGTTAATATCCCATAAGTAATGGATGATCCGTGGACTGGATACACTTAACAAGAGAAATATATATATATATATATATATATATATATATATATATATATATATATATATATATATATATATATATATATATATATATATATATATATATATATATATATAAAAAAATAAATCACACTCCCAATGTGAGGGGGAAAACGGGTACAAAATGATTTTTAATTTATCTCGATTTACAGGCCTTGTTGTATACAGATAGTGATAAGATAAAGAGGCATTGGTGTGTATATAAAGAAAGATAAGTATTTTGATATCCCTGCAAGCTCAGCCTATTTGTAGGGGCTGTGGCATAAACCCCCCCCCCAGTCATGTTAAACAAAAATGTGATTCACAAACCACAGCATACGCACAGTAGCTTTCCTATTTTTCCCCAACATATTGCAGGGTATGCTATTTTTGAAGTTATTTGTTTTCCTGAAACAGTTTATTTCTCCCCTGGTTTAAATATATCTAACAATTGAATTTCCCTGCAGGAAAAATAACCACCTTCTATGACTGGGAGCATTGCTTTATTAGAAATTACAGGGATAAGACCATTGACAAACATAACATATAGAAGAGAAAGCTAGAAAAAAAGGTTAGAAAATGAGATACATAGCAACATTACCTTTAATGCTTCTTCATATTCAACTGAAACAGAGAGAAATGATACGTTTTAGATGTAAACCGGTAACCACACAATTACAGTATACGGTGCAAACATGTTTGTAACTCAGAATGTATCTGCAATCATTGTATGAATTATTCATTTGAAATAAACTTTCATGGTTCAGATAACCCATGCACTTTTAAAAGACTTTTCAACTGACTTGTCTATAATCAAATTTACTTTGTTTTCACTGTACCTTTTGCAGAAAAGCATACCTGGGTATGTTCAGGAGCAGCAATGCACTACTGGACGTAGCTGGTGAGTGTTGGCTACACACATGTACCTCTTGTCATTGGCTCACAAGATGTGTTCAGCTAGGTCCCAGTAGAGCATTTTTGCTCTGAAGCTTTCTTTAACTGTGTGCTTAAACCTATTGCAGGCATCAAATACAAAGGCCTCAAACACAATAGTTCTGATATTGGAACTTATATTAAGTTTACTATATTAAAGGGACACTAAACCCAAAAAATGTATTTCATGATTCAGAAAGAGAATGCAAATTTAAACTGCAATCCAATTTACTTCTATTATTTATTTTGCTTCATTTTTTTTAGATATCCTTAGTTGAAGAAAAAGCAATGCACATGGGTGAGCCAATCACATGAGGCTTCTAAGTGCAGCAACCGATCAGCAGCTACTGAGCCTATCTAGAAATGCTTTTCAGCAAAGAATATCAAGAGAACAAATTCGATAATAGGAGTAAATTAGAAAGTTGTTTAAAATTGCATGCTCTTTCTATATCATGAAAGAAAAAATGGGTTTCATGTCCCTTTAAGAGTGCTAAAGACAAAAGGGGAGGTCTTCCCCCTCTCGTTCTTCTACTGCATGTGTGTAAACAACAATGCATATTTATTCTCCATAAACAATTACAAGGTATTCATTACAAAATGCTTATCAGTTATGAAGCTGCAGTTTCCTGATTGTGAATATTCCTTTAATACAAACCCTGAAAATGTAAGTAGAATTAGATCAGTATTTTTTTTTTATTTTTTTTTTAAGATTGATAGGTTTGTTGTCATATTTATACAGAAACAGATGCCAATTAGAAAAACTAAGTTATGCAGATAGACATATTTGTGTCTGTTTCTTTAAAGCAGCAGAAATCTGAGCAGTATTTCAGAAGATACCAATATTCACCTTTTAATGTACATATGTAGTGATGACCCATATCAATTATTATTTTTGTCCACCCCAGATATAAAAAGTAATGAGAAAAGAAGGAAATTCAGAATATAAAAAGAAAAAGATAAACTGCTAATCCCATAATTCTTAAAAGTACAAAAACCTATTAATTATTAGTGCTTAAAGGGACATAATACTCAGATGCTAAATCACTTGAAACTGATGCAGTATAACTGTAAAAAGCTGACAGGAAAATATCACCTGAGCATCTCTATGTAAAAAAAGAAGATATTTTACCTCACAATCTCCTCAGCTCAGCAGAGTAAGTTGTGTGTAAAAAGTTATACTCAGCTGCAGGTTAAAAAAAAAAAAAAAAGAAAGAAGAAATGAACAGCAGCCAATCAGCAGTGCTGAGGTCATGAAATCTTTTACTGTGATCTCATGAGATTTCACTTAACTCTCATGAGATTTCATAGCAAACTTCCTTTTAACTGAATAGGGAAATAAGATGAGATTGCACACAAGCTCGCCCCTTCTGCTGTCCCGGGATAGACATACCGATATGCTGCTTTCCTTTGCAATGGGATGTGGCTACTGAGAAACTTTTGAGGTAAAATATCTTTTTTACATAGAGATGTTCAGGTGATATTTTCTAGTCAGCTTTTTACAGCTATGCTGCATCCCTTTCAAGTGTTTAAACATTTGGGTATTATGGCCCTTTAAAGGGACAGTAAAGTCAAAATTAAACATTCATGATTCAGATAAAGCATGTGATTTAAAACAAGTACCCAGTTTACTTCTAGGGGGATATCTATCAAGCCGTCAACTTTCTTGAATTCGACGGCACCAATATGCTCGCCTAACATCGCCTAATGCCCCGGCCGTGGACCTGAATACGATCTCCTTATTTATAAAAAAAATCTGCACACCAAGTACGGGGCGATGAGCATTGGACTGTTAACCAACAGTCATCAATCTCGAGTCTATTCGGCCTTTTACCAACTTTATTTATACCCTGTCACTAAACGACGCCACTATACTAAAATGTTTAACCCCTATCCCGGCGCTCCCAGGCCCCGCCGCCACCTAGTTATTAACCCCTATTTTGCCACTCCCGGACCCCGCCGCCACTAAATAAACGTATTAACCCCTAAACCTCTGGCCTCCCACATCACTACCACTAACTAAACCTATTAACCCCTAAACCGCTAGCCCCCCATTTCTCTATACATTAAATTAAGCTATTAACCCCTAAACCTAACAACCCGCTAACTTTAAATTAAAATTACAACATCTCTATCTTATAATAAATTTAAACTTACCTGTAGAATTAAAATAAACCACTTTTAAACTATTAACCTACCCTATTATATTACACTTAAATTAAACTACCAATTAAATTAACTAAATTACAAACAACCCTAACCCTACTCAAATTATTTAAATCTACTATTTTACCTTATTAAAAATTACAAAAAATAAAAAACAGTGAATTACACCTAATCGAATAGCCCTATCAAAATAAAAAAGCCCCCCAAAATAAAAATAAAAACCCTAGCCTACAATAAACTACCAATAGCACTTAAAAGGGCCTTTTGTGGGGCATTACCCCCCAAAAAATCAGCTCTTTTACCTGTAAAAAAAATACAAACACCCCCCAACAGTAAAACTCACCACCCAACCAACCCCCCCAAATAAAAACCCTATCTAAAATAACCTAAGCTCCCCATTGCCCTAAAAAGGGCATCTGTATGGGCATTGCCCTTAAAAGGGCATTTAGTTCTTTTACTGCCTAGACCCTACTCTAAAAATAAAACCCACCCAAAAACCCCTTAAATAAACCTAACACTAACCCCCGATGATCCACTTACAGTTCTTGAAGTTCCGCTTGAAGGATCCATCCAGCCGGCAAGAAGTCTTCATCCGGGCGGCAAGAAGTCTTCATCCGGGAGGCCTCTTCCATCTTAATCTATACGGCGAAGTCTTCATCCAGACGGCATCTATCTTTATCCATGCGGAGCGGGTCCATCCTGAAGACATCCGGCGCGGAGCTCCTCTTCAATATGGTCACCGCCGTAAACTGGAACTTGAATGCGTCATCCATTGCATTCCTATTGGCTGAAAGGTTCCAATCAGCCAATAGGAATAGAGCTGCTAAAATCCTTTTAGCTGTTCCAATCAGCCAATATGATTTGAGCAGCTCTCATCCTATTGGCTGATTGGAACTTGTCGGCCAATAGGAATGCAAGGGACGCTATCTTGGATGAAGTCACCTGCATTCAAGTTCCAGTTTACGGCGGCGACCGTATTGAAGAGGAGCTCCGTGCCGGATGTCTTCAGGATGGACCCGCTATGCGCCTCATGGATGAAGGTAGAAGATGCCTTTTAAGGGCCATTGGTATTTTATTGTAGGCTAGGGGGTTTTTTTTATTATTGGGGGGGGTTATTTTGATAGGGCTATTAGATTAGGGGTAATTCCTTTTTATTTTTGATAATGTATTTTTTTTTGGCAATTTAGTGTTTTTTATTTTTGTAACTTAGCAGGGTTTTTTTGTAATTTAGTAATTTTTAATAAGGTAACATAGTAGATTTAAATAATTTGAGTAGGGTTAGGGTGTTTTTTTTTTTTAAATATGTAATTTAGTTAATTTAATTGGTAGTTTAATTTAAGTGTAGTATAATAGTTAGGGTAGGTTAATTAATAGTTTAAAAATAGTTTATTTTAATTCTAGAGGTAAGTTCAAATTTATTTTAAGATAGGGATGTGGTAATTTTAATTTAAAGTTAGTGGCTTGTTAGGCAACATAGTAGATAAGGTTGAAAAAAAGTCCATCGAGTTCAACCTATACAAATCTAAAATACTTACAAAAAGCTCCAGTTAAGCTTAAATAAGCTTAAATAACCCCACTAAAAAGGTGACCTATTTAATCCTAGCAATCATATCCATGAATTTTGTTTATATACAGAAATGTATCGATACTATTTTTAAAATGTATTCACTACCTCCTTTGGTAATGAGTTACACAATTTTATTGCTCTTACAGTGAAAAAATGTTTCCGTTGCAGGAGATTAAATCTCCTTTCCTCCAACCTTAAATTGTGACCTCTTGCAATAAATAGAGCTTCTGCCATCTCTGTATATGGGCCTTGAATATATTTATATAAAGTAATCATGTCACCTCTCAAGCGCCTTTTTTCTAAGGAAAACAGACCCAGTTTGGCTTGCCTCTCCTCATAGGTTAAATTCTCCAATCCCCTTATTAGCTTTGTGGCCCTTCTCTGAACTTTTTCTAGTTCTGCAATATCTTTTTTTGCGATCGGTCCCCAGAACTGCACTCCATACTCAAGGTGAGGTCTTACCAGGGCTTTATAGAGTGACAGAATTATGCTTTCCTCCCTTGAATCAATGCCTCTTTTAATACATGCTAGTATCTTATTAGCCTTTGAAGACACTGCCCTGCATTGTGCAGCCATCTTTAGCTTATTATCTATTACTACTCCCAAATCCCTTTCCTTCTCTGTTTGGCTAAGTCTTGTCCCTTTTAAAAAATATGATGCCTGCTTATTTTTACTTCCAAAATGTAGAACCTTGCATTTTCCCATATTAAATCTAATTTTCCATTTACTTGCCCATACTTCTAATTTTTGCAGATCCCTTTGTAACAAAAGTTCATCCTGCTCTGACCTAATTACCTTACTTAACTTAGTATCATCTGCAAAAATAGAGCTGTCGCTATTTAATCCTTGCTCCAAGTAATTTATAAAAATATTAAAAAGAACAGGACCCAGTACTGATCCCTGGGAGACTCCACTGATTACCTTTGTCCAATCTGAGTATGATCCATTTACTACTACTCATTGCTCCCTATCTTTTATCCAGTTATTTATCCATGAGCTAACATTTTCAGCTATTCCCAGTCCCTTAATTTTGTGCATTAACCTCTCATGTGGCACTGTATCAAATGCCTTTGCAAAATCTAAGTATATCACATCAACCAATTCCCCTTTATCTATATTTTTACTTACTTCCTCGTAGAATCTAATTAGATTAGTTTGACATGATCTATTTCTGCTAAAACCATGCTGATTTGAACTCATAATCTTGTTTACACGAATATGCTCATCAATATAATCCCTTATAATCCCTTCAAATATCTTCCCCACTATTGATGTCAGACTAACTGGTCTTTAGCTTCCTGGATCATCAGGTTTATGGGTTAATAGCTTCATTTAGTTTATGGCGATGTGGAGGGCTGGCGGTTTAGGGGTTAATAGGTTTAGTTAGTGGTAGTGATGTGGGAGGCCAGAGGTTTAGGGGTTAAGGGGTTAATACATTTATTTTGTGGCAACGGGGTTTGGGAGTGGCGGGATAGGGGTTCATACTTTTATTTAGGTGGCAGCGGGGTCCGGGATCATCAGAATAGGGGTTAATAACATTATGTAGGTGGCGGCAATGTCGGGCGACAGATTAGGCGTGTTCAGACTCGGGGCTTATGTTGGGGTGTTAGGTGTAAACGTAACTGGTTTTCTACCATAGAAATCAATGGGATATCTGGCAGCATCAAACATAAGCTTTCGCTGCTTTCAGACTCCCATTGATTCCTATGGCATCCGCAGCCTCCAGGGTGGCGGATTGAAAACCAGCGAGCATACTTGTTAACTTTTAAAAAGAATTATATAGTGCCGAATGTGTATTCGGAACATCTGTAATGACGTAAGCATCAATCTGTGTCGGATTGAGACCAGCCGATCGTATGTTACGACACAGATTTCAAATTTTGCTTGCAATAATTACGCTGCGTAATTCCAGCGTATTTGCGACTGACAGCTTGATAGATATCTCCCTTAATATGAAATTTGCTTTGTTCTTGATATCCTTTCTTGAAGAGTAAAACTAGGTAGGCTGATAAAGACATTTGCACGCTCCTGAGCAGTGTTTGTATCTATGTACAAGATTGCTATAAACACGCTGCCAGATGGCTAGACACACATGCCAGTTTCTGAGCTCACCTAAGATTAAGCTTTAACAAACTATATGAAAAGAACTAAGCAAAACTGATAACAGAAGTCAAATTGGAAAATTGTTTAAAATGTCACGCTCTATCCAATCCATTGAATTTTAATTTTGACTTTACTGTTCCTTTGTGTTAGTCTCTGGGGTCAATTTATTAAAGTATCAAAAAGTAGGAGCAAGTGTAAGTGGGAAAGTCTGCATCACTTCAACCCCTTTGAATTACTGTCTGATGCCAAAAATGTATCCAGAAAAGCACCATATATCTTCGTGTCAAATCAGGTGTGAAGGTTAGCAAAGATTGATAAATATAGAAGCCAGACTAAACGCTGATAATTTTAATATTAACCTTTTCATTTTAATATTACTGGAAAAATACTTAAAATATCGCTGAATATAATTACATTATACACTTTTATTAGAAATATTATACTGACCAAGTAACCATCCCTCTGGGATTTCATAATTTTTAAAACGAGCATAAATCCCAGATTGATGCAGAATATAGTAATCGTGACAAGAACGAGTGAAGTCAGCACAAACAGATTGCCATTCCTCAGGTGTTTCAGGGAGGCAAACATAATGCTTAAAGGGACATTAAACACTGAGATGTAGTATAAAATAATAAATTATATATATATATATATATATATATACATACATACATACACACACATACAGGCACTTTCATTATTTATTTTGTCCCCTTTTTCTGTAATTGCAATCAGAAATTCTGAGCTTTTCAGTTCCTGTTAGAAATAAAACTGCAGAACACTGTTATATTACACACAGCCATTGACTGCACACTCTGGTGACATATTTATAACTGTCCATAATTGGCCACAGCAGAGATGGTAACCTAAGTTACAACATGACAGCTCCCATTGCTTTATAGACATTAATAGTGTACACTTATTTTGTCACTAAACGGCTAATAAAACTTTAAAAAATACATCTGCATGTTATAAATGCATAATTTTATCTGGCATTAATTTATTGTCCCTTTAAATATGTACAGTGCGTCTAATACAGTAGGTGTCTGTAGAATGTAGGTTGACTTATACCGACCATAACACTTAAAGGGACAGTCAACACCAAAATTGTTATGGGTTAAAAAGATAGATAACGCCATTACAACCTATTCCACAGCTTTGAACAATCAACATTGTTATATTAATATACTTTATAACGTTTAAACCTCTAAATGTCTCTGTTTCTAAGCCACTACAGACAGCCTCTTATCACATGCTTTTTTATTATTTGCTTTTCACAACAAAAGACTGCGAATCCACACTAATTGGCTAAAATGCAAGTCAATAGAGAATAAATAAATAGCCATGTGATCAGGGGGCTGTGAAAAGAGGCTTGGTACAAGGTAATCACAGAGGTTAAAAGTATTAATATAACCATGTTAGGCTGTGCAAAGCTGGGAATGGGTAATAAAAGGGATTTATTTAAACAATAACATTTTTGGAGTTGACAGTCCCTTTAAAACAATTTGGAACGCATCACAGCCAACAATTTCAACATGAAATATCTCACAGTCTGTTAGAGCTTCAAGACCACAACAGGACAAAAACAATCTTGGCACCCTTATGCGTCAGCTGATAAATAATTTCTATCATTTGCTATAAAGCAAGCAGTTTATGGAGCCTTCTAAACAGAAAGGTTGATGCAACAGTAAATAGCAAGACTTCCATCTTCAAGCACAATTATAAAATATGAATATTTATGTATACCCTTACTTACATTTATTCCTGCTTCCTGAATGTCTATTTTAAATTGCATTTGAATGCAGACATGTTAAAATACACATTCATTTGATACTTGGTAGACTGATTCTATTCAGACTATTATTTTGTATGAAGTTCTTTGACACAACTTTCAAACTACACAGTGTGAAAACTTGGAGAACTTGATCGGATTTGGCTTAATAGGGGCAAGAAATATGTGAAATCAATCAAATGTGAATACAAATCTGAGCATAGCAAAAAAGAAAACAAAAAAACAAACATTGTTTTGAAAAGGTGCATACCTTTGATACATCTGCAAAAAACAACATACAAAATATTTTAAAGTCATGCTACTTAAAGTATTGTTACTGATAGTTTTGCTCACTTTAGATGTTATGTACTACAATGCTGATTTTTAACCCCACACAGATATAAATAAATCTATGTGTATTAGAGAAGCTCACCTTGACTGTTCACCGACACCTGTAATTAGAAAGAAAAACAAACATTATCATTGTACATGCGGTGTATGGACACTAAATCTTAACACGCAACATGGATTTCATTTTTATTCTTATCCTTCTATTTAGGTGCCAGAAATTAAACATATTTAGAGAGCAACATCATTTGAATCTCTCAGGTAAGTACTTTGGATACTTTAAATCAACTCACCTCTTCATTCTCCTCATCCACATACTTAATTTGAATGTTGCTAAGATCAAATGAAACCAGTACCTGAAAGTAAAAAGAAAAAAAAACACACTTGAAATAGATTCAAAGCACTAAATGGGCACATTATTAAACCTGCATTCTAATCATAAAAACACCCACAAAGACAAATTCATTGTAGAGAAGGAACATGTGAGAAAAAATATTAAAATTATAGATATGTCTGCAATGAGAGTCTGCTTAAACAGAAATCAAACTCAGTCCACCAATACAGCCCTGAGAGTTGTCGCTGTCAACAAATTAAAAGTATGTTCTTGGGGATGAGTTTCTGTATTTCAGAATCAATTTAAACAAATTCTACACATACTTCTTGCTACAAAATATATTTTAGTTTAATTCTTGCTGCATGATATATTTGATCAATTTACTAACTGTGTACCTGCATTTCTTTCAGTGATTATTACAATATAAACTCTTTGTCAACATTATATTTCTGGTACCCGATTTTGCTTTTTCAAAAGTCTTCCATTCCCCTGTCTAACTTTCTAATAATTAACCTACTACAATTTTCCTCTTTCATAGAAAGAGCTACTGGATTCCATCTTTGATTTTTGGAATTTTGTTTGTTTAATTCACATTATTATTAGACTTTATTTATAACATGCCAACATATAATGAAGTGCTGTCCAAGGGTACAATTCATTTAAATAAAACAAATGGATTTAAAAAAAAACAAAAACAAACTTGTAAGAGACAAGACAAAATTTGACAAACACATACATGAGGAATTGAGGGCCCTGTTCCTTTTAGAACTTAGGAGGATGAGAAACAGGAGTTTAGGACTACAAGAGTGAGAATGATGTTAATACAGAATTAGATGAGGGCAATTATTAGGTAAGTGGAATTCATTTGTTACTGAGTTGGGTGCTAGGCTTCCCTAAACAAAAATGTCTTCAGGGAGCGTTTAAAAGAAGACAGATTATGGGAAAGTCTGACAACACGAGGGAGAGTGTGCCAGAAGGTAGTTGATGCATGAAAGAAGTCCTGCAGTCTAGCATGGGAACAGGTGATAATCAAAGATGCGAGGAGCAGGTCATTGTTGGATCTTAGTGGGCGGGCTGGAGTTTGTTGATTAGTGAGGATAAAGAGAGTGGGGAGCGGCTTTGTAGGTCGGGGTGAGAATTTATAATTAAATGTTGCTGTGAGAGGGACTTCCGGTGGGCGGGCACGGCGAGAGGACGCAGGTTTGCTGAGCTCCGTGTCTCTATGCTCGCGGACCTGTGTTTTTTAGCCACCTAAAGTGCCAAAAAGCTGCAATCCTTGGCAGGACACTCAACGGACACCTGCCCGGACAAGACATAGTGAGGGGCGCCTTCGATCCGCTCCCCCGCCGGCAGCCGTACAAACAAATAGCTGAAGCACGATCGCGGCGGCGATCAGAGAGGCCAGACCTCCCGTACCATCGAAAGGGAGTAGGTGAGAAGCCGAACAGGCTGGGGCTTTACAGAGGAGGGCTAAATTCCAGTCTCTTGGAAATCAGAAACGGACAAGGTAATCTGCCCCAATACCCAGAGAACTACGCATTAAACTGACGGCGGCCATCTTGGGTATCGGCCCTACTATAACAGTGTTAAGAAACAGCATACACAGGAAAAATAGTGATCTGCTTCGTATTTGGGGGCTCAATAGCCTTACTATCTCCCCTCTCCTCCCAAGTTTATTATATTATTTATGCCACCTGCTTGACAAAGAGAGAGAGTAATCATTTTACAGGGGAACCTGCCTATCACTGGGTGGCTACCAGCACAGAGCCCAAGAGGGCTGTCAGCGCTACACAGATAGACCCCACGTGGAGGGGAGATGGACTTGTAGCACAGCAGTGTCCGACTTGCGGGTGAGGCGGACAACTAGGGAGCAGCCCACCTTAACATAAGACTGACTACCAACAGCTCAATCGTTAATTCTACTTAGGGGACAACAATAGATATGGCACACTAAACCAGAGCCAATGTACCCCCCTCCCCAAGCACGAACCTCCAGAAACAGAAGAGAAACTAATTCTCCTAGCCCTATGGAAAAAGTTTAATCCTCCTACTAAGTTACAACTACAGTAAAACCTTTGCTGTGAACTGCCTGTATGCAAAAATACTATACCCCATACAATAAAAAGACTGATAACATGGCAGGTAGACAGAAGCAAACGGAGAGACGCCAGAGAACCCAAACTGAGAACCAAGACCAGACTCAGTCACTGCTAGAAACATCCATTACCTCGACGCAAGACACACATCCTATTGTATCGCAATTGTCTGCGCTCTTCTTGCCTAAAATAGAACAATTGCAAACAGGAATGGACAGCCTGTCCACAGACCTCAGAGCCTTCTCCACACGCCTAACCGCTGTGGAACAGAAAACAGCAGAGGGGGAAGAAAGACACAGGGACACAACTTCCTCCATCACTACTCTCCAAAGACAAAACAAATTGCTGCAGGCCAAGGTAGAGGACTTGGAGAACCGTTCAAGACGGAACAATTTAAGAATAGTTGGAGTGCCAGAATCTGTCCCCTCGGGGGCCCTTATGAACTTTGTAGAGACTATTCTCCCAGGTATACTCAAACTCCCATCTACAAGTATACCTTGCATAGCAGAAAGAGCACACAGAGTGGGAGCTCCCCAGCAGGAAGGTGCACCTAGACAGATAATGGTGCGCTACCTAAATTTCAAAGATAAAACGCTAATACTCAGAGCGTACAGACAAAAGACACCTATTGATTTTGAAGGGAGGAAAATCTTTATCTTCCAGGACTATTCCGCAGATGTCTCAAAGAAAAGGAGAGAATTCACGCCTTACTGCAGAGACCTTATAGCTCAAGGTGAATCCATAGCACTTCTCTACCCAGCCAGATTGCGACTTCAAACGCCACAAGGCCCAAAGATATTTGACTCCCCAAAACACCTTCAGCTGTTCCTAGATCAAATCAAGAGGCGTGCAGATCGGCCAAGGCAGGCCCAGCAAGAAGAAGAAGAAGAAGACACATGAAGTAGGAGAAAACCAAGCAAGATTTAGAATCCTCAACTCAGGACTTTTTAACCTATCAGGACTAACTGGAGGGACATAAATGCACAGAAATTGGTGCTACAAGCTGCATATATATCCTTTTCAATAATGGGGAGGGGGGGAGGGCTTTTGGGATTTTGTGAAGTTTGACAGTTGAATAGTTTACAAGTTTAGTTACTGTTTGAAATTTAAACAAATCAGGAATTGCTGATATCTATTGCCAACTGTAAACAGAAGGAAAATAATATATATCTTTGTATATATCTACTGTGCTAATTTATAATTTAAAACTTATTGTTTACCTCTACAGAGAGCTGATCAACAGTAATGCTGCCTTAAAACATCTTGATAACCATACACGCTCTCCCCTGGGCAGCTGGCGGTAAGTAAGAAAGACAGACTTACTCTATTTTTCTCCTACCACACTCTCACATAACCACTGCACACACCCCTTCAAGTTTCCCCATGAAACTAGTTTCCTGGAACGTTGGGGGCATTACGTCCCCCATCAAAAGAAAAAACATTCTAAAATATTTGAGGAACCAACATGCAGACATAGCGATCTTGGAAGAAACCCACTTGACTAACGCAGAACATCAGAAACTAAGACAGGGATGGGTGGGAGAAGTTATCCACACCACGTATGAAGGGAAAAGAGCCAGAGGAGTAGCTATCCTCTTTAGAAAAAATCTAGATTACACTATAGTTAAACAACTGACAGACCCCGAGGGTAGATACGTGTTAATAAAACTCAAACTCAATCATAAACATATTATCATAGGGGGAGTCTACGGCCCACACACTGATAAAAAGGACTTCTGGAGAAATTTCAGCACTGTCACAACAAAGTTTGCTGACTCCCCGATGATTCTAGGGGGAGACTATAATATAGCCCCTCAAACCCCAGCAGATAGATTCAGAGATCCAAACTCAGCAACAAGACATAACACAACCTATAGAAACGCAAGGAGAGATTCCCTGATCTTGTCCAAACTCAAGCACTCTTTAGCACTGACAGACATATGGCGAGATCAGCACCCAGAAGAAAAAAACTACACTTGCACCACCCCAGCCAAAGACACCCTTTCCAGAATAGATCTATTCCTAACAACACATACCTTGGGACAGCAGATCACCAACACTTCCATAGATCCTGCGACCATATCAGACCATGCCCCCATTAGCCTTAAAATCAATCTCACGCCAGCTAGAGAGGGACCCCGTAGGTGGTTCTTTCCCACTTACTTATATGGGGACATAAATTTTAAGAGATTCCTAAAGGGAGAATGGAAAACTTACATGACTCTAAACTCCGAACACCGACATGACACCCTACTACTCTGGGAGGCGGGAAAAGCGGTGATGAGGGGTCTTATATCCTCTTACACAATCAGAAGGTCCAAACGCCTGAAACAAAAGAGCGAGAACCTACTGAGAAGGGTGATCAGCGCTAGAAATAAATACTTACGAAACCCAAACCCGACGACGAAACGACACTACACTGAAGCAAAAACACTTAGAGACCTATCACTACACCAGAACACTGTCAGGGAGATGACAGCAACTCAAGCAAACTTTTACAGACACGGAGATAAGACAGGGAAGCTCCTAGCTAGACTCACTAAATTTGCTAAACCTAATAAGTATATAGGAGCCATCAAAGTAGGAAATGCTACTCACACTACCACACCGCAGATACAAACTGCCTTCATGAACTATTACAAAACCTTATATAAAGAGGAGGCAATAGACAGAACACAGAAAACATCCTTCTGGGAAACCATACACAACCCTACCATCTCAGAAGAACATCTAACTCTCCTCAACGCACCCATCTCAGAGACAGAAATAGTGAAGACCATAAATACTCTGCCCCTTGACAAAACCCCAGGTCCGGATGGACTACCAGGGGAGTTCTACAAACTAGTGAAGGAGGAGGTGGTGGTAACACTCACCACTCTCTACAATAAAATCATGAAAGGTGAGGAAGGGATCTCTACCCGCTTCACAGAAGCTAACATCTGTGTAATTCCCAAGGAAGGCAGAGACAATTTACTTACCCAATCCTACCGCCCAATATCCCTGTTAAACCAGGATTATAAACTGCTAACCAAAATCCTGGCGGATAGACTCGCAATAGCCCTACCCACACTGATACACCGAGACCAGACGGGGTTTGTGAAGGGTAGATCCTCGGTATTAAACATTCGCAAGCTCCAATTTATACTGACACACTTCTGGAATCAGGCCGGAGAAGGTGGGGACACAGACATAGATGCCTGCGCCCTGCTTATAGACGCGGAGAAGGCCTTTGACATGGTCCTTTGGGATCATCTTTTTAACACCTTAGATAAATTCGGTATCAAGGGCCCTTTTGCATCCACAATCGAATCCCTATACGCGAATCCCCACGCCTCAGTTTTGATTAATGGCATTCCCTCACCTCCATTCCAACTGGGCAGGGGAACAAGACAGGGTTGCCCACTGTCACCCCTCCTTTTTGACATTGCCATCGAACCCCTAGCCATCAAGATTAGGGCAGAGTCAGAGGGACTGTGGGTGGGTAAAGTCCAGTGCCATTTGTCTCTCTTTGCAGACGACATGATCCTATACCTACAAAATCCAAAAACAAACATCCCTCACGTCATGCAAATCATACACCAGTTTAGTCTGATCTCAGGCTACAAAATAAACGCTGACAAGTCGGAGCTAGTCTGGCTACTCCCGAGGGCACCCTGCGCTACTCTACCATACAACTTCAAACAAGTTACCCACTCCTTCAAATATCTGGGAGTCAAGCTATCCCACAACCCCGGAGAGTGGTACCATCTAAATTACCGCCCCCTGATAAAAGACCTCCAAGAGACATTGCTCAGATGGAGTAATCTGCCGGTAGCACTACCAGGTAGGATCGCCCTCGTCAAAATGATCATATTCCCGAAACTCTTGTACTTATTTCAGATGATACCACACCACATCCATAAAGCAGACACACAAATATTAAACAAAGTGATGCTCTCTTTTATATGGGCAGGGAAAAAACATAAAATAAACTCTTCTAGACTGATGGCAGAGATCACTTCAGGGGGCTTAGCTGTCCCCAACCTCGATGCATACTGTGAGGCAGCCCAGGTTAAATATGTACTGGACTGGTTGACAGAAAAAGGACACTTCACACTGCCAGATCTTGAAAAGCAGGCTACGGCTCCATGGTCCCTGCAGGCGCTCCCACATATGATACCGTCACGCACACTCAAGTTAATTAGAAATTACCCACTAATATCCCAGCCCCTCTCTACTTGGTGGAGACTCTGCAAGAGATCCCGATTTGACCCTACCTATACAAAATACCTCCCTCTGAGAGGTAACCCAGGATTCCCCGCAGGGATTGATTCCCCAGTGTTCTCCACATGGGAAACTAGGGGGTTGACTGCCGTGTCCCAATTGATAAATGGGTTGGACATGAAGGTCAAGCCTTTTCAGGAACTGCAAACCCAATTTGACCTACCCCGCACACACCATTTCGCATACCTACAAGCAAGACACTACATCCAAGACTTACTAGGGCACACAGAACTTACTGACCAAAACTCAGACGTAAACAGACTGCTACATATGACAATGCAAGGTAACACGTCTATCTCCCCAACTTACAGACTGCATATGAAACCGACGAACGTAGCTACGATCACGCATATCAGTGACACATGGACACGCACCCTAGACACTGAAATTACACCAGACGTAATACAGCGCAGCATACAAAATACAAGAGGAGCAACTTTATCAGCGACTACTAGAGAATCACACACCAGACTGTTACAAGCAGCATACATACCACCCAAGACATTCAAAAAATGGAGGCCAGAAACAGAAGGTCACTGTAAGAAATGCAAAGCAGCAGATGCGGACCTGCCCCACTTGCTGTGGCATTGCCCTATGATACGGAAATTTTGGGGCATGACAGCATATTGGATAAAATCCACGTTCCACACTGAACTGATAGTTTCCCCCAGACTGATAGTATTCTTAGAGATCCCAGCCTCTACACCTAACTCCCTTAAAAAAATGATCACAAACATCTTACAAGCTAGGAAACATATTCAAAAATTGGTTGAGTCCAGGGACCCCTACACTATCACAACTCAAAACAAACATTCATAAACAGCTTACATATGAAGCAGCAGACACCCTAAGAGATGTACAGTTGAGAACCAGACCTTTTATGAAAAAATGGGAACCCTACATACTACTGTGCAAACACAGCTTTTATTCCCCCTTAGAAACACTGAAATCCTATTAGAACAACACCTGAGAGGCAAATGGGGTTTTCTGTATGAGGAGAAACATGAAAGATGAGTCAGTGGACATCTGCCCACACATTACGAAGTCTGCCTTCTTGCTACTGCCCAGGGGAGAACAAGAGACCTAACTATGAGAGACGGTCAAGATCCCAACGGGATCAGTGTAGAGAGAGGATCGAATCCAGCTCTGATTGTTACTGTTTTGATTATTATTATCCGTATCTAGTTATTATTGAACGCTGTACTATTGGGAGGAGTTGGGTGGGAGATGAGGGAGGGATGGGAGGAGACAGAGAAGGAAAAGGAAAAGAGGGATTTACCATGGACTATCGCTGCAAAAAGACCAACTCTTGGGACACAGTTTGTAAAATTTCCTTTTTGCTTTAAAAGAAAAACTCGGGACGTACCTGCTGAGAGACTGTATGTAAAAATATCACTCGCAACAATATAGACCCAGTTTTGCAATGTAAACATCTAATTGTAACATGTTTTTGTTTTCCAATGATCTGTGACCCATGAGAGAGACATCTCTACATGGTAACCCTTGTTATGATAAATAAAAGTTTTAAATGTTGCTGTGAATGGGGAGCCAATGAAGGGACTCACAGAGAAATGCAGCAGATACAGAGCGGCGGGAAATGTGGATTAGCCTGTCAGTGACATTCAGGATGGATTGAAAGGGGGAGAGGCGGGAGAGAGGAAGGCCAGAGAGTAGGTTATTTAAATAGTTATGTCGGAAATTACAAGGGAGTGGATTATTTGCTTTGTGGTATACATTGTGTAGGTTGTTGCGGCAGGATGAAGAAAGCTATTGGATGTGGGAGGTGAAGGACAGATTTGAGTCATGTTTAACTCCGAGGCAGCGGACTTGGGGTGATGGGGAGATAGTGATTCCACCGATAGGGATATAGAAGTCGGAAATTGATGTAGAACTAGAGGGAGGATTAGAAGCTCAGTCTTGGACATGTTAATCTTTAGGTGGTGAGAGGTCATAAACAAAGAAATGCTGGATAAGCAGTCGCTCACATGAGAAAGGTCAGAGGGAGAGAGAGAGAGCAGGGGTGGAGAGGTAGTTCTGGGTGTCATCAGCATAGAGGTGATAATTTAAGCCATAGCTGGCGATAAGTTTACCCAGGTAGGAAGTATAAATGGAGAAGAGTAGAGGACCCATTACAGAATCTTGAGGTACTCCAACAGAGAGAGGCATTGAAGAGTCTTATATTGTTTTATTTAAATGAATTGTATCCATGGACAGCACTGCGGAATATGTTGGCGCTTCATAAATAAAAGAATAATAATAATAATAATAATAATAATAATAATAATAATAATAATAATAAGACGAGTCATCAGGAAATGACACAGTAAAGGTCCTGCAAGAAAGATGAGAGTTGATCCAAGAGAAAGCAGTGTCCCAAAGACCAAGACAGCTGAGGGTCTGTAGGAGGAGGGGTTGGTCAAAAGGCAGCTGAGAGGTGAAGTAAGTTAAGTATAGAGTAGTGTGCGTTACTTTTAGCAGAAAGAAGATTGTTAGTAGCCTAGGTTAGTGCAGTCTCAGTTGAGTGTTTGGGGTGGAAGCCAAGTTGCAGATGGTCAAGCAAGGAGTTGGAGAAAAGGAACTGGATTAGGCAGTTGTAAACTATTTTTTTCCAGGAGTTTTGATGTTTGTGGAGACAGTGATATGAGGCAGTAGTTTGCAGAAAAATTAGGATCAAATGAGGGTTAATTCACATGGATTAAATGTTTGAATAAAGCCAATGAGGAGTGTGTTTAATTATTATTTTTTTAAAAACTATACTTATTATATATGTATGTAAAAACTATCTGCAGCTATTTGAGATAAAGCATAAAAAATATGAAAAGAGTGTGCAAATTATTGCTGCCAATTCGAATGTTTTGACAATACAAGCTTGCCATGTCATCACTTTAGAATGTTACTGTATCAGGTCATCTGGGAACTGTAGTTTTATGTAAGCTTTTTAAAAAAGGAAAATGGTGCCAGAATGAACAAAATGAAATATAGAAAAATGACTTCTTGGAAATGATTGTGAATCGCAGCAACAGTAATCTATTTGAGGTGTTATGGGATAAAATAATGTTACATGAATAAAAACAAAAAGCACAACATTTTAAAATCGCTGTTTGTGCACCAATGAATAACCTGTTTTATTTTTTCTTGTAGGAACAGATACCAAGACATCAGAAAACACACTGTCTCACAACAAAAATCTATTAGCCCTAAAGCTGTGAATGACAATGCACACAGCATCAGCAGACTGACTGGTCTTGTATCATGTGCAGTACATAAACAAAGCTGTGTACATGTGGCAATTCATCTGATACTGTGAATGAACAGTAACATAAATGTAAAATACAGATGATATGTCTAAATTCAAATTGATCATAGGTGGCCACCACTTTGTACCGGTCCAAAGCAGAGTAACTCAAGATTAGATTAGTTGAATAGATTTCCCTTATGAACTATTAAGGTAAGTACAAATATAATGTCAAGTTGATTCATTTTTCTAAAGAGAAGGTTGTTTGGGAAATGTGTTTTCCTCCTCAGCTGCAGAATCGAACAAGGGAAGTCTGTGGAATTGATGGGAAATTCCAGCTCATTTGGTAAAGCTAAAGCATGGGCTGTGAGGGTATCTGAAGCTTTGTGTTTGGAAATGTAGCCCCTCTGCTTAACCTTACTGTGAAAGTGCACTTGAAAGAAGTAAATTAGGACTGAGAGAACACTACCCTACTAACCTGGAAAGACCATATAAGTACAAACCACCATTTCTGAAAATACTGACCCCAAGTGTATGATAAGTGAAAAAAATGAAAAAAATTAAAATGCACACAATCAATAAAAGGAACCAGTTTAAATGCACATAACTAGGATGGGCATAGTGCTGTTGAGGACAACAGATCTGACACCACTGCTCTAACTGCCATGAGTTTGTCCTTTAAAAAAAAACTGATAGGTTTCAATGTCTCCCAGTATGAGATTCCAAGTCATGGCCACAAGCCAAACAAAACTACTCATAGACTGAAAATGCTCAATATGTATACCCTACATATATGCTAGCCAAACTTTGAGCAGCGGTGTGGGATAGGGTGTACACTATATTGACACCTGGCCATCACACCTTTATGAACTTGTTGGACATCCCCTTCAAAGACCATAGGCATTAACCTCTTGCGCCATATGGATGTAGATCTACGTCATGTGGTACATAACCCAGCGCACTGGGAGCACGAATGTCAGATCGTTACAGACCGTGCTATGGTTTGTATCACTTTCTGTAACGATCTCCATTGGTGCTGGCGGGAGGGAGTGAGAGGGACCCTACGCAGAAAAAAAATGGGATATAACAGAGGGTGGGTTGGTGTAATTTAATGATCATAGGGAGGTGGGAGGGACATCTACACAAACAAAGGTGATCCCAAAGCTTTTTAAAAATCCTTTGTGTCATGACTGCACTAACAGTATGTAAATAAGTTTGTGAAAAAATGATCATATCTGGTAAAATAATGGTGGAATGAAATATACCAAAATGGGCTTAGAGCGATACCTTGGGTTGTCTACTTAAAAACAAAAATGCTTTAATTTCTCGGTTATTTTTGGCAAGTAATCTGAAATTCCCGGAAGCGAAGGGGTTAATGTGGAGTTATATATAATTATTATATAAAGAGATAGCAAGCGAGCGAGAGATGGCGAGCGAGATAGCGACACACACATTATCCCAGGTTTTTTACAAATCCTGATAGCCACAGAGCCTCTAACCCTAGAATCTTAGCCCACTTCAATTACTTTCTTGGTACCCACACAGCTCCCATCCCGGTGGTTGTCTCATGACTGACAGACCCTATCACTGTGTGCAGCTGGCTTGGCAGGTGGTAGCTGCAGCATGGTGATGAGGTCAGTGATCAATCTCGAGCCACTCATGCTGCTGCTGTGACATGCTGTAAGTGCTTCCTTCACAAGTTGATATACAGGATAGGAGCGGTCTGTATCCCACAGAAGGGACGCCCCCCTTTCAAGTGCCGCCTGGGTCAGTTGGTCTCTCCTCCTCCTTGTTAGCTCCTCACATTTCCATCTACAGGACTTCTCGAGATTGACCCCAAACCCATAGAACTCTATGTTTTGCTCTACAAGACTATCTCCAGTTTTTAACGCTTCAAGCGTTCCTTGAAGTCTCTATTGCTCAGCCCAGAGGTAGAATTTTTTTCCCAAATTTCCTGTGATGAGATTTTTTTTTTTCCCCAAGTGAACATTTTTCTAAGTTTCCTAATATATTGCAGCAGTTGAATATTGCATTAGCTGCAGAGAATAAAATGTATTTTGAATAAATTTGTTTTGCTTGCTCTTGGTCTAACATCACATAATTATAAGGCAGAACTGTAGTAATAAAAAATGTTCATTGCTCACAAGCACGTCTTACATTAAGGAGCCACAGCTTTGCTAGGGGGAGGAGTTAAAAAAAGTCATCAATGCACTGCTGGTGTGCAGCACTGCTTCATATTTGATTGTTAAGGAAAACTTAAACAGTGGAGCCAGAGCACAGCGCTATTTGAAGAGAACAGCCTGATGCGGAACAGACATGTTGCATTTTCTGCGATAACATCTCAGATCACAGCATGTTCTGCCTTGGGGCTGTTCAGGGATACATAAAATGTACACTAACTTTTTTACCCCAATTCCTTGTACCCTCTTAGCATTTAAGCTTAAAGGGACAGTCAAGTCCAAAATAAGCTTTAATGATTCAAATAGGGCATGTAATTTTAAACAACTTTCCAAATCACAATTTTTTTTGCTTTGTTTTCTTGGTATTCTTAGTTGAAAGCTAAACCTAGGTAGGCTAATATGCTAATTTCATAGACCTTGAAGGCCGCCTCTTATCTGAATTTTTCACTACTAGAGGGCGTTAGTTCATGTGTGTCATATAGATAACATTGAGCTCACGCACATGAAGTTACCTAGGAGCCAGCACTGATTGGCTAAAATGCAAGTCTGTCAAAATAACTGAAGTAAGGGGGCAGTTTGCAGAGGCTTAGATAGAAAATAATTGCAGTGGTAAAATGTGTATTATTATAACTGTTGGTTATGCATTACTGGGGAATGGGTAATAAAGGGTTTATCTATCTTTTTAAACAATAAGAATTCTGGTGTTGACTGTCCCTTTAATTCAAAATCCTCTCTTGGAAAATAGCTATGTTTGAATCAACGCTAAAAAAAAAAAAAAAAAAAAAGGTCTGCGAAAAAGGTCTTAATAAGATTAAACTAAAAGTTTTTAACTGTACACTCTGAATCCATGTCCCTTTAACAGACAGAAATCTGATCTGTTACCCTCTTATATTCTTTTATCCATTTTGACAGAAAATATGACCTGACCTCAAATACTAGTACCACAGTAGGGCTGTGTGCAGATAATCCATTACAATGCATTGGATAGCTACAAATTTAAACAACTTTCCAGTTTACTTCTATTACCAAATTTGCTTCATTCTCTTGGTATCATTTGTTGAAGGAGCAGCAATGCACTACTAGTTGCTGACAGAACACATGGGTGAGCCAATGACAATATATATATATATATATATATATATATATATATATATATATATATATATATATATATATATATGCAGTCACCAATTAGCAGCTAACACCTAGGTTATTTGCTGCTCCTGAGCTTTCCTAGATAAACCTTTCAGCAATGAATAACAAAAGAATGAAGCAAATTAAATTATAGAAGTACATTGGAAATTTGTTTAAAATTGTATTCTCTATATGAAATCATGAAAGAAATTTAAGGTTTCATGTCCCTTTAAGTATTCCACAACAGTAGCCATCTATATTGAACCTAAAAAAACAAACAAAACAATCAGCAAGGTTTGCTATCCAAATATTGCATCAGCTAAGGGCTTCCAATAAATAATTCAGGCAAATCACCCATTTTCAGAGCAATTATTAACCCTTTAAGGACACAGCTTTCAGTTTGCTCAATTATTTTATGACGGAAAAATTCCGTCATATGTCCTTAAGAGGTTAAACATAAAACCTCATAATAAATAAGGGAAATCATTTAATTATATTACTTGAGGGAGGCGGTAGAAACTTTAATATTGCCAAATACACACAGGTTTATTAAAGTAGGTGTAATTTTATAGTAATTGTTCTTGATTCTTAAAAAGGGACATAATACACAATTTTTTTCTTTGCATAAATGTTTTGTAGATTATCTATTTATATAGCCCATTAAGTTTTGCTTATTTTTAAATAACATTGCTCTGATTTTCAGACTCCTAACCAAACACCAGAGTTTTAGAACACCGATGTATACCTACTCCAGCTTGCTTCTGTTGTGTAATGGGTCTTTTCATATACAAAGGAAGGGGGAGGGTCTGAAATTTCCCACTTGCATTGGGTGTTCCAGTAACCTTTTATACAGAGCTAAACTGGAAGCTTTTAAGTAAGTTTTTAAACGGTTTTATACTGGATTTTTATATTAGTATCTGTGCATATTATTCTTTATAGTAATGTCTATTAATTGCAGTTATATGAAAATTGGTGTATACTTTAAGTAAGAAAGAATAGATATACAATATGATACAAAGAATTCATATACAGGTAGAAAACAATTTAACCAAACTGCTTGAGACTGGAAAAGGTTTGGATTTCGGAATATTTACATCTGTAAAATGGGACAGTTTGGAGAAGGAATGGGACAGAGTGGAAACAACAATGACTTATGTAATTTAGACAATATTTACAAGTCATTGTACAGCTTATACATGCAACCTAAATGTAGTTTTGTATAATTGTTAATGCTTAGTAAATAAGTTACTATTAAAATACTTAGTAAATAGTACTCTCAGAAAGATAGTACAGTACTGTAATTAGAAAGGTAATAGTTGTTTTAAATAAATAGACTTTGCATTTCAGAAAAAAAAAAAAAAAAAAAAAAAAAAAAAGGGAGAAACAGACCAAATATACAAACAGAGAAGATTGTGACTTACAGGCAGGCAAACATAGTAATTTTTTTTTTAAAAGGAAGATATTTACTTCAATTTGTTAAAGGGACAATTAACCCACATTTTTTATTTCATGATTCAGATAGAGCATGCAAATTTAAAGTAAATGTAAATTTTGATGCTTAAGTGCCCGGTTTTTAAAACTTTGATTAAAAACAGGGGCACTTTAATTCATCAAAATTTACATTTCACTCCTGTTATGACCAAAAAAATTACCTTTTAAACTTCACAGCAGCTCCAGCTTCCTCCGGTCTCACAAGCCATTTCTGATGTCAGAAATGATTGATAGGTCATCCTCCAATCACAGCTTCCCCCTGGGGGATTCAGCGTCTGATTCACTGCTGTGATTGGAGGAAGCCGGATGCCTCATTTTAGACCCAGGAAGAGGCTTTGAAACGGGTGGAGGAAGCTGGAGCTGCTGTGAAGATTAAAAGGTAAGTTTTTTTTCACAACAGGAGTGAAATGAAAATTTTGATGAATTAAAGTGCCCCTGTTTTTAATCGATGTTTTAAAAACCGGGCACTTTAGCATCAAAATTTACATTCACTTTAAGCAACTTTCTAATTTACTTCTATTATCAATTTTTCTTCGTTCTCCTGCTTTCTTTATTTGAAAAAGAAGGCATCTAAGCAATTTTTGGTTCAGAACCATGGAAAGCACTTCTTTCTTGGTGGGTGAATTTATCCACCAATCAACAAAAACAACACAGTGTGTTCATCAAAAATGGGCCGGCATCTAAACTTACATTCTTGCATTTCAAATAAAGATACCAAGAGAATGAAGAAATTTTGATAATAGGAGTAAATTATAAAGTTGCATGCTCTATCTGAATCATGAAAGAAAAAATTTGAGGTCAGTGTCCCTTTAAGTATTCACACCCCACTGTAAAGAGACTTAAAGCAGCCAGTCAGGATGCTTGTCCCAGGACTTGCTAGGGAGTGTGCAGCTGATTCGCAATTTTTAGTTTATTTTTTTAAGGTGAGATTGGACACTAGATTTTTCTTTGCATAAATGTTTGGTAGATGATCCATTTTATATTGCACATTTGGTAGTGTTTTTGTAAAAAATTATAGTTTTGCTTAATTTTTAATTACATTGTGCTGATTTTCAGACTCCTAACCGAGACTCACATCAGATGTATACACACGTTTACAGACTCCTGCTGGCTCCTGTTTTTGTTATCTGTCTTTTCATATGCAAGAAAGGGGGGAGCGTCTGCTCTTGTTTTCCCAGCCCCTTTTACTGGGTGTCCCAGCCTAACCTCATCAACTGTCCTAAACTAGGAGCTTCTAAGCAAGTTTTTTTAAAAGGTTTTAAACTGGATGTTAGATCAGCATCTGTGCATATTCTTCTTAGTAGTTTCTATTACATGTAGTTATATGAAAATTTGTGTACACTGTCCCCTTAACTTGCAGCTGGACAGCAGCTGAAATATAACTTTACAAAGCACTTACTCTGGTGAGTTGAATAAATTGTGAGGCACAATATCTTCCTTTTTTACATAGAGATGCTCAAGTGATATTTTCTTGTCAGGTTTTTACAGTTATGCTGCATCACTTTCAAGTGATTTAGCATAGGAGTACTATGTCCCTTTAAGTACTGCAAACAAAAGTGTTAGGGACTAGCTTCCTTTCCTATGATAATATTAGAAGGTAAAACTGGCATTTTAATGCCTTGTTTTATCTGTAAATGTTTAATGAGATGTCAGATGGCATGAAATTTAATTTACTTAGGTGTGATTTACCTCCAAGTTTTTAAACATAAACAGAGTGCTGCAGCAGAAAATAAGTAAAATATAAGATTTTTCCCAAGATGCAAGCAAACAAAAAAAATTATGATTAAAGGACCACTAAACACCGTAGAATAGCATAATCTATAAATACATTAAAAAAATAAATAAAATTAAATAAAAGACACTATTTAGTTTGAATTTCACGAGTAGTAGATTTTTTTCTGACAAATTTCAGTTTGTATTATTTTATTTCCACTGCATTGTTTGACAGCCATTAGCCAATTACTAACTGCAAATACGTATATTCTATGAATCTTGCATTTTTAGATAATGGATTTGAATTGGAACGTTGTTTAAAATTGTGTGCTCTATCTGAATCATGAAAGTTATTTTTTTTTTTACTTTAACCCCTTAAAGGGACACTGAACCCAAATTTATTTTGTGATTCAGATAGAGCAAGCAAATTTAAGAAACTTTCTAATTTACTCCTATTATCATTTTTTTTTGTTCTCTTGATATCTTTATTTGAAAAAGAAGGCATCTAAGCTTTTTTTTTGTTTCAGTACTCTGGACAGTACTTTTTTGATTGGTGGATGAATTTATCCACCAATCAGCAAGGACAACCCAGGTTGTTCACCAAAAATGGTCCGGCATCTAAACTTACATTCTTGCATTTCAAATAAAGATACCAAGAGAATGAAGAAAATTTGATAATAGGAGTAAATTAGAAAGTTGCTTAAAATGTCATGTCTGATTCACAAAAGAAAAAATTTGGGTTCAGTGTCCCTTTAATGACCACATCACCTTTCCATTTTCTTTCTTTCAAAAGATACCATTATTTTTATAATCCTATATAATAAAAGGCCAGGTATGTTTGTCAGATGAAGTCATGCGCAGTAGAGATTACATGAGGACAGACATACCTGGCCTTTAGGGGGGGCGTGGCCGACGGGAGTGCCACAATGGGGGCCTGGCCAGCATGGCCGACCTGGAGTGGGCATGGCCTGAGAGCAACAAAGGAGAAAGAGCAAAAAAAAAGAGAGAGAGAGAGCAAAAAAAAAAAAAAAAAGAGAGAGAGAGAGAGAGCAAAAAAAAAAAAGCAAAAAAAGAGAACAAAAAAGAGAGAGAGCGCAAAAAAAAAGAGAGCATATGGGACCGCTGTACTACAAAAAATGGCGCGTGTGCACGGGCTTTAGGACTAGTATTTTATAAGTTGCTATAAAAAAAATACAAAATATGAGGGAAAAAAAAAAACAAAAAAAAAAAACACACACTTTTTCTAACTTTGACCCCCCAAATCTGTTACACATCTACAACCACCAAAAAACATCCATGCTAAATAGTTTCTAAATTTTGTCATGGGTTTATAAATACCCAATGTTTACATGTTATTTGCAAGTTATAGGGCATAGCCCTTTGCTATTTCCAAACCACTTTTTTTTCAAAATTAGCGATAGTTACATTGGAACACTGACATCTTTCAGAAATCCCTGAATATCCCTTGACATGTATATTTTTTTAGAAGACATCCCAAAGTATTAATCTAGGCCCATTTTGGTATATTTCATGCCACCATTTCACCGCCAAAAAATTAATCACTTTTTCATCCCCTTTGTTCAGAAATAGCAGACATATATGGCTTTGGAGTTGCTTTTTGGTAATTAGAAGGCCGCTAAATGCCGCTGCGCATCACACGTGTATTATGGCTAGCAGTGAAGGGGTTAATTAGGGAGCATGTAGGGAGCTTACATGGTTAATTTTAGCTTTAGTGTAGAGATCAGCCTCCCACCTGACACATCACACCCCCTGATCCTTCCCCTAACCCACAATTGTCCCCGACATCTTAAATACTGGCAGAAAGTCTGCAAGTAGTACTAAAATAAAAAGGTATCTGATTTTTTTTTTTAGCATATTTACATATGCTACTGTGTAGAATCCCCCCAAACAGCTCTCTAACCCTCCCCCTCTGCCTTATTGGGGGCCATCTTGGGTACTGGTACTGGGTAAAAAACAATGGATTTAATTTTTATTTTTTTTCGGTTTTTTTCTGTAGTGTAGCTTCCCCCCACATACCAACCCCCCACCCCCTGACTGATCATTTTTTTTAATAAAATGTATTCCCCCCCCACACCTTTTAAACACAAGTTTTTCTGTAGTGTAGCGGTTTCCACCCACTCCCTCCTCTGTGCGTGCCCCCGGCTATCCCCGCCCACGATCTCGCCCCCCTTCACATCACAAGGCCCATCGATGGCCGCCACCCGCCTCCCACCCACCAACGATACCGGCCATCAATGTCCAGTGCAGAGAGGGCCACAGAGTGGCTCTCTCTCTGCATTGGATGGCTAAAAAAGGTTATTGCAGGACCTACCCTTCAAATTAAGTATTTTTACAGAACACCATAAGATAAAAATTGCCCTGAGAAAACAAATACTTAACACTAAGCTAATCATATTTCATTGTGATCATAAATTGTGTATAAAGAGGCAATATAGTAAACATAGTATTACCCCTTTGCTAGGCATTTTTTAGATGTTGTGGTTTGTTTTGTGACCATTGTAAACCTGCAACTATCAGGCATTTGCAGTGACCGAGTCAAAACCTTTACTTTTTCCTTTCTACCCTTGCCAACACACCTGGCTGACCAATCTGTCTGCTGTACACAAGGAGTAAAGCACAATAATAGATCTAACAAAGGCAAAAATAAATGCACAATGGCTCTGTGTTCTATTCTATTTCAATATGACACATTTTCCCCAGTATAACACTATATTGTAAAAACCTACTTTTTTATTTTTCAGGTTTGGCAGGCACCAATAAACATTAATTAAGAGGAGGCTATACATTTATCTTCAGTGTAGAAGAGTTGTAACAAAACAGCAATTTTCTGGACGTTACAGTCCAATGATTAATAACTATACTTACCATCGCCTCCACATCTGCCCAGGTTGTCTTATTTGAGTCTGACACCAGGAAATTCTGAGATTCCCCATCATGGTTCACACACAAGTTCACTGGAGGCTCCATTGTTACCTGAAGACTAAAAAGAAAGGATATAAAATGTTATATATAATCATACATACACCTGAGGAGCAATTAAGCATGCTAAAAGATATTAAAAAATTATTTTATCTTGAGGGTAATCCCCTTCCCCGGTAAGCCCATGCCACTGATTAGTTTAGCCTCTCATAAGGATTTTTGTTTGTGACATCAGGAATGTGCAATGTGTGTTGTTTTTATGCAATACAGTGATATAGAGCAGTGCGGTCCATAAACAATTTTGGGGTTCCCCATAAGTTTTGATAATGTACTGTTGTTTGTGTATATAAGTGAAGAAATGTATAATAAAAAAAGATAATGCAAAAGCATTTAGTTTGGAATTAAAATAAGTAGATCTTTTTGACAAATTTCAAGGGTTGGTTACATTTTGTTCCCCTTGCATCATCTGACAGCCATCAGCCAGTCACAAAATACATATACAAATGTTCCATGTTTTTGCACATGCTTAGTAGAAAGCTGGTGCCTCAGAAGCTCTGATAAAGAGCAGATTATTCTTCTTTTTCTTCTTTTATTTCCCTTTAAAAAGGGACATTGTGCACTAGATTTTTCTTTGCATAAATGATTTGTAGATTATGCATTTATATAGCCTATCTGGGGGTGTTTTTGTAAAAATGTTTAGTTTTGCTTATTTTAAAACAACATTTTGCTGATTTTCAGACTCCTAACCAAGCCACAACGTTTTAAAATGTATACTGATGTATACAGACTTCAGACTGCTTCTGTTTGTATAGTGGGTCTTTTTCATATGCAGTGGAAGGGGGAGGGTCTGCTATCAGACCCTTTAAGAGGGTGTCCCTGCTTCACGGTGCTAAATTGGGAGCTTATAAGTAAGTTTTTAAAGGGTTTTATACTGGATTTTTATATCAGTATGTGCATATTATTCTTTATAGTAGTGTCTATTACATGCAGTTAAATGAAAATTGGTGAATACTGTCCCTTTAAAACTGTTGACTATTAAAAAGACAGAATGTCACTGACACTGAATTGCAACTTCATAGAAACAAAGCAGCTTGTTTGCTTAAGTGCTGCTTTATTTATGAAGACAATTATTATTTAGTTAAATAAACTTTCCCACCCTACCAACCAACTGACCATAACTATACTCCAATAAGGATAAAATACCAAACCATAAAACACATTTCTGGTAAAAAAAATGATCATGCACATATACTGGAGACTTCTCATGCACATAGACTGTAGCTTGTGTCTAGACTCACTCACAATTTAAACATTTTGACATATACTAGGACATCCTATGTGATATACCAATAATGGCGTGGAAAAGCTCCATTTCTGTCTGAGCAGACCAGGGTAACAGTTGTGTGATGGTTTTATGTTGCAGAAATAAAAGATACAAAATTAATATTTGCTACAATAAATAATTAAAATCTTTGAGTATTTTGTAGTTTTGGTTAAGTTTAGGTTGATTGTTGAAATGCTAAAATGATATAATAATAAAAAAAGTTTTATGGCCTTTATGACTGGCAGGATATATCTGTTAAGCAGAACGCATACTGAAGTGTCCATTTCTCACTGATTGATAGCAAAAACAATGTCCTGCAGATGGTAAGCTATTCATAGCAGGACCCTCCTCCTCTTTTACTGATTTTATCATGTTTAATGTAACAGTTTTTTTCTTGTTGTCCACAAACCAGTGTCATTATGAAGCTTATTCATAGAAGCCAGTGCTAAAGAATTTGGAGGTGCATTACAAATAAAATATTTATACTACTACTACTAATAATAATAAAAATGCCAAAGTCTCAAATATTCATTACAAAAAAAAATATTTACAGGAAGGAAAAAAAAAAAAAATTCATGGCCCTTTAATACATTTTAGAATGTAATCAAGATTACAAGATCAGCAACAAACAATTCTATATCCTACAATATGTATGCAAAACACACACACACAAAAGGGATTGTTCACTTTTCATATCATTAAAATGTAATTTGTACCCATGGACAGGTATTGGCATTTCATCCAAAAAAAAAAGCTTATTGATGTTAGTCAATGAGACAGTCAATGAAACTTCCAAATTATACGAGACAGGATGATATTTGTTTGACACATAATTACATACTAGTTGTGACAAAGAAAAAAACAAGGGACCAATAACTGACTCATAACAGTAAGAATAATTAGAAACACATTTGCACTAACGGTTTTACAAGTCACCGACTTTAGTACACGTCATATTGTCTCGTTTTATTAGTAATAGCATGAAGCAATCCAGAAAGCAGGCACAGAAAAAAAAACACTGACATAAAGTTCCATTACAAAAGTAAACAATAACACAGTAAAGAGTGAGGGGCTAAAAATAAAGGACGAGGTTCATAGTTATAGCAGAAATTTCAATTGAATAATTACAGACCCCGCAGTCTTCTGGGTTGTGCATAGTAAGGAGAAATGTCAGAGTGATTTAGTTGGTTTTTTGTAAGAGAATTTAATTTAACTCAGCACAATGAGAGTATAGTGTAATAAATTCTATTTCCTGTAGCACATATATACAGTGTGATACATTTTATTTGACCAACAACATATTTTAGGTTCTACTTTCGAGGTTTCCTTACTCCTTCATGTCTGAAGCAGTATGCAAAGTATTTTATATACAGACACATTGAGGATATCTATATATGCCCCATCTACACGTATTTTAAACATAGTGTCTGCTCTGACAGATGGTGCTTCCTTGTATCACGTCACCCGTGACTCAGTTTACATCATGCGAGCCACAAGAGGCTATCTGAGGAAACTCCATAGTGCAGGAAGCATAGCTAGATGATAACCTCTATATGTCCATGCACAGTAAAACTTCTTAATCAAAAGTCATTTTGCTAAAAGGCATCGAAACAGTTCCTAAATTCAGATATTAAATGCACTACTTTTGGCTTTATTATCCATTTAAGAAGAAAGGAAACTCTAAATAGATTGTGGTATAAGAAACATTTTAGTCAAATAAAAGGAATCACTACTTGCTACAACTAGCATATAGAGGTATGGGTACGCTCATTATTCACCTATGTGCCTACGTTTCTATAAACAAGGCTGCACGCACGAATAAATATACCTGCATATACGCTAAGCTTCATATATAAAAGCCTATCTAGTTGGCTAGTGTATCAGTACAAACCGGGCTACCAATCCCACCCCCTTCACCAAACAGCTCACCTCTGGCCTCACACCTCCGTTCTCCCTGAGCTGATCTTGTTGTGTTACAACATGGCGAGCTGACGTTCTTGCAGTCCATTGAGGGAGCTCAACGATTGGTTGCGGGTCGTGTCACAGAGCCAAACTAAGTAGCGGATTGGAGGAGAAGTGAACCAAGGCGACAGAGATTTCTGTCCCATGACTCTTCCTGTAAACAAGGAGGTGTGTCCTCACGGCAAAAAAATAATACAAAATAAAAGAAACCAACTTAGATACCGCGTTAACGGGGGTATTTGTTGAAATATCTGTCAAGCCATGATATTTTACTATATGAAGCTTGATCCCAAAGCTTTACAAGCGTTACAAATGGCAACCTATGATAGCGTATGTAATCTGTATGCAGTCTTCTAGGGAACGCCTCCTATTTTGGATGCAAGTGAAGTGGTTGGTACTTTATAAAGCATACAGTTTGGTATTTATAAAAATGGTTTCCACGCTTATCTAATAGGTCAAAATATAAGGTATACTTTATTGAGAATAAGTAGTTTAATCTGTTTGATCATACACAGGTAGAGATATATCTTAGCCTTTTTATTCATGTATTTATAACCCCTAGCAGCAATACACTTACTCGTCCCAAGTGACCGAGTTCTAGAGGAACTACAAAGAAATTTCTTGATTACATACATTATTTACAAGTTTATTAGAACTTATTTTCAAGCTGCTCAAAGGCTTCATATACTCAGGAAGACAGTTGATAACATATTTCATTCAAAGTTGCTGCAGTAACACAGCTCTCTCCCAATTTCTGTTTTCGCTTCTTGTTTACATAACTCTTCTAAAGCCACTACTGCAATATTGACATACTCAGTATAGGTGGAAGTTAACCTTTTAATGCCGTTCTATTCCGTCATAATTACACTGGGCTTTAGGGCCGTTATGACGGAATAGAACGTCATAGCCAACGGCTGTCCTGAAGCCTTCTGTGCGTCCAGGATTTGATCGTGGTCTGGAGGGCGTTCCTAGGGTTGTAGGGACGCCCCCCAGACGCGATCCAATAATTGAAATCTCGCGATCGTGTGCACGATCACGTGGTTTTAAATTGTCTACATCGGAACAGTTGTTCCGATGTAGACACTTTAACCCAGTCATGAAAGGGTTAAGAAAATTCCCTCTACATGCACATTTAAATGATACAGTGTTCACTCTTAAAAGGACACTAAAATCAATTTTTTTTTCTTTCGTGATTCAGATAGAGCATGCAATTTTAAGCATTTTTCTATTTTACTCCTATTATCAATTTTTCTTCGTTCTCTTGCTATCTTTATTTGAAAAATAAGGCATCTAAGCTAAGGAGCCAGCCAATTTTTGGTTAAAACCCCTGGACAGCACTTGTTTATTGGTAGGTAAATTTATCCACCAATCAGCAAGAACAACCCAGGTTGTTCACAAAAATGGGTCAGCATCTAAACTTTCATTCTTGCTTTTCAAATAAAGATACAAAGAGAATTAAGAAAATTTGATAATAGGAGTAAAATAGAAAACTGCATGCTCTATCTGAATCACGAAAGAAAAAATTTGGGTTCAGTTTCCCTTTAATCCCTTAATAACCACAGCACTTTTCCATTTTCTGTCCGTTTGGGACCAAGGCTATTTTTACATTTTTGCAGTATTTGTGTTTAGCTGTAATTTTCCTCTTACTTATTTACTGTACTCACACATATTATACACCGTTATTCTCGCCATTAAATGGACTTTCTAAAGATATAATTATTTTCATCATATCCTATAATTTACTATAAAAAAAAATATGAGGAGGACTTCCGGTGGGCGGACCTAGAAGATGGCAGCAAGAACCCTTAGCTCTGCAGAAACCCTCATTTAATATCTGCAAATTTGCCTTTTTCTACGCCATCTGCACATCACTTGACAGGCAAGCTGTCCGTGGATCTTCAGCAGATAGAGGCCTCTCAATCGCTTCTCCCCTGGAAGTCAGTTGACTAAATTAAAATCCTTAAGGGATTGTTACTATGCACAGACTCTTCGATACTGCTCCAATGAATACCGCTATGCTAACTAAAGATAGCCAGGTACAGAACATACTCTCTACTCTGAAAACCCTTCTTTTTCCAGCATTCACTAGCCTGGAAGCAGCCATGCAGCGCTTATTGATTGAGATGCAGGCTTCTAAGCCGCCATCTTTATTGGCTGCACGTCATCATCTCCCAGAGGCTCGGCAGCGCAGAGACGATTCGGCTAAAAAACAGACACTTACGAACCTAGAGCAAGACAGGCAAGAAGTGGAAGCTGCCGCAGGGTTCTTTAACAAAATGAGACTACCTATTGCCTTTGGTAAGCAAATAACTGAAAGCTTACACGGCGAAATCGTGACTCACCATGGAGGACGGCATGTCTGGCGGAAAGATGGCGATCTGCAAAAAACGGATATGGCTTTACTTTCTCTGCATATGCGACCCCCATACCACCAGCTTGCCTTAATCCGTGAGCCCTTCACTGCTCCATATAGACTCACAGCTGCATACAGTGACAGACACGATCACTGCATGCTCCAACCCGTGGCGGATGAGCTTCCGGATCTGAATAAGGTGCACCTGAACAGGAAAATATGTGGTGTGAGTGTGCGGGGCTCCTGCGGCTGTCGTCCCATGCAAGTAAGCTGCATTCTTCTGAGATGTGGTTGCCTCATCGCGATTTGTGTGGGAATCGGGTAATTCATTTACTTAAACCTGCACCTAGGGCCGGGTCACAGCTCGCCCGTGACTTTTGCTGGCTAATGGCACCTTCAGATGCTAGATATGCGGCTGCATGGCGGAGGCATTGTATTACCTGCCTGGCTATGGGAGCTGAATAAACTGTAACCCTGTTTGTTATGTCGTAGGGGGCTCGCTCTAACTACTCTGGCAAAAGTTTGGGTTCTTTATTGTGTAATCCTACAATATCTGCTCTTACTAGTTGAGACGTTGGCTGAATAACTTTAACACATAATATTAACATGTCAGACGTTGTTACTGCAATTCAATGTGTATTGTTTTATTTTGTTTACCTACTGTACTGGGGTTATAAAATTGGGACCTAATGGCCCTTTCCTTTTAAATACTGATATGTATTGATACTGTTTTTTGTTATAGCCCTCTTAACCAACTAGGTTTTAGTATGTTATTGCTTTAATCTACCTTGCCCTAACAATCCCCCCACTATTCATAAGGTACTTGCCCGATGGAAGGGATGCATATGCATTGTTATAAAGCTTTATCTTTGCCCTGGTTTCGGGAGATATCCCCATCTCCTGTATAAGACATACATATCAGCTACTGTATCATTTGCCATAACTGAGGGCCATATGTATACCCCATATATATCTGTATATATTAACGTTTGCTGTATTTGCTTCTGTTAGCTGCCCATACACCACAATACTGTCAGTCTTGACATATTCAATATCAAATATCTGGATATATCAACCACATTTCTGGAGGGATTACTATAACCTGCTATATGGTTCAATCAGTGTTTTTTTTGTTTTGTTTTTGGTGGGTGTGCTGGCGTTTAGGACTGAGAATGCCCAGATTCATTTTATTTTACCTCTCCAGTAGTATGCTTCTAACAACACATGGGGAACAATCTTATATGTGCTTGGTTAAATTTTATTACAACTTGAGGCAAAAGGCCAACTGATCCTATTGTAACTAATAACTCCCTGCTATATTGCACACTTACACGGAGAGTACTGGGGCTACTACACTAATCTTCTTTATTGGTGTATTACCATGTGCAATTAGCTCAAATACTGTGGCTCAAGACGGCTTTAGATTCACTTGTAAATTATATTGCATTTTTGCCATGCCGGGCAACGTATTCATTTACTTATATTATCTTTACCTAGTTAAGAGCCATATAACTAAGATCATATCTCGCTATAGCACTGGCACACTCACTCTTAAGTTTACTTGGGCATTGTTGTGTTTAGTTTAGTTTAGTTTAATGGTTAGTTTAGTAAATTTAGTAAAAATGAGAGAGTTCAGGCAACAGATATTGATGAAATCTTGGTGAAAATATGCTATGAAAATATGCTGTACTTATACTGAGTACTCAGGTGTAAACGCCTGTTTTATACTCTAATTTTGCACTGCTCAGGATGTTTAAAATCTTGGAATTAATTTAGTTAATTTGTATCTGCTGTATACACCTTTCAAACAAAACTCCTATTGTAACTCCGACAAATTATAGATCATGTGTGTGTAGTTGTTTACCTGTTGTATGCCTGAACTCTCTTCAATAAAAAGAATTAAAAAAAAAAAAAAAAAAAAAATATGAGGAAAAAAACACACTTTTTCTAACTTTGACCCCCAAAATCTGTTACACATCTACAACCACCAAAAAACACCCATGCTAAATAGTTTCTAAATGTTGTCCTGAGTTTAGAAATACCCAATGTTTACATGTTCTTTGCTTTTTTTGCAAGTTATAGGGCAATAAATACAAGTAGCACTTTGCTATTTCCAAACCACTTTTTTTTTCTAAATTAACACTAGTTACATTGGAACACTGATATCTTTCAGGAATCCCTGAATATTTCTTGATATGTATATATTTTTTTTTAGAAGACATCCCAAAATATTGATCTAGGCCCATTTTCGTATATTTCATGCCATCATTTCACCGCCAAATGCGATCAAATAAAAAAAATTGTTCACTTTTTCACAAACTTTAGGTTTCTCACTGAAATTATTTACAAACAGCTTGTGCAATTATGGCACAAATGGTTGTAAATGCTTCTCTGGGATCCCCTTTGTTCAGAAATACCAGACATTTATGGTTTTGGCGTTGCTTTTTGGTAATTAGAAGGCCGCTAAATGCCACTGCGCATCACACGTGTATTATGTCTAGCAGTGAAGAAGTTAATTAGGGAGCTTGCAGTGTTAATTTTAGCTTTAGTGTAGAGATCAGCCTCCCACCTGACACATCAGACCCCCTGATCCCTCCCAAACAGCTCTCTTCCCTTCCCCACCCCACAATTGTTCCCGCCATCTTAAGTACTGGCAGAAAGTCCCACCAGTACTAAAATAAAAGGTGTTTTGTTTTTTTTAATCATTCTGCTGTGTAGGATCCCCCCTTAGCCCCCAACCTCCCTTACCCCCTGATAGACTTCTATCAGCCAATCAAAATTAAGGTTGAAAAAATCCTATTGGCTGATGCAATCAGCCAATAGGATTTAGCTCACATTCTATTAGCTGATTGGAACAGCAAATAGAATGTGAGCTCAATCCTATTGGCTGATTTACTGCCAAATAAAAATAAACCCTAAGCTAGATACAATGTAACTATTAATTATATTGTAGCTAGCTTAGGTTTTATTTTACAGGTAAGTATTTAGTTTTAAATAGGAATTATTTAGGTATTAATAGTAGTTTTTATTTAGATTTATTTTAATTATATTTAAGTTAGAGGGTGTTAGGGTTAGGGTTAGACTTAGGTTTAGGGGTTAATAAATTTAGTATAGTGGCGGCGACGTTGGGGCGGCAGATTAGGGGTTAATACCATTATGTAGGTGTCGGCGATGTTAGGGGCAGCAGATTAGGGGTTAATAAGTATAATGTAAGTGGCGGCGATGTCCGTAGCGGCAGATTAGGGGTTAATAAGTATAATGTAGGTGGCAGCGATGTTGTGGTCAGCAGATTAGGGGTTAATAAGTATAATGTAGGTGTCGACGATGTCGGAGGCAGCAGATTATGAGTTAATAAGTATAATGTAGGTGTCGGCGATGTTGGGAGCAGCAGATTAGGGGTTAATAAGTATAATGTAGGTGTCGGCGATGTCAGAGACAGCAGATTAGGGGTTAATAAGTGTAAGATTAGGGGTGTTTAGACTCAGGGTTCATGTTAGGGTGTTAGGTGTAAACATAAAATGTGTTTCCCCATAGGAATCAATGGGACTGCGTTACTGAGTTTTTTTTGTTTTGTTTTGTTTTTTTAAAACAAGCTTTATTAAATAAAACATATAAAGATACAGAGTCACAAAATAAAAATATATGATTGTACATAATTGAAATGGCATGAAGACGCGTGGCACACGCGCCCTCAGCAACGAGTGTGGTATGTGATAGAAGGCTTGCATTTTTTCTTTTTTTTTAACATAAATTGAAACAAACATTCTGTAAAACATTGTGGGTTAAGTTAGCGCACACACATAATTTGGCAGTGCACCGTAGGTATTAAAAGAGCGGGAACTGAGGAAGGAGAAGTAGGATAAGAAGAGAGGCACAGAAGGAAGGAGGGAGAGGGAAAAAAAAACAAAAAAAAACCTGGTAATGGGTTGGGAAGAACCCTTAATAGGTTGGCTCAACTTTTTTAGGAGGATTTGGCTTTTGACAGGAAACACGGGGTATCCACCATCATCCTCACGCAGGGGCAGAGTTCCAGGCAGCCATCATCATTTCAAACTTAGGCAGTTGTTTACTTTTAAAATAGTGTACTTTTTCCAAGAGCAGAAGCTCATCTACAGAGGAGCACCAGTCCTCCAGGGATGGCACCTCCACAGATTTCCATAGTTTAGGGATGAGTCTCTTGGCTCCAGTCAGCATTAGCAGGAGAAGAGCCCGACCGTGACTTGTCACAATCTTAGGTAGGTTCAGAAACAGCAGGGTTTCTAGAGAAAGTGCGATATTTGTTTCCAGCTTAGTGGAGATCTCCTCTATCACTTTCGACCAGAAGTTGGTTAATTTAGGGCAGTCCCACCATATATGAGAGAGTGTGCCCTGTGCTCCGCAGCCCCTCCAGCAAGCTGCGTTACCCGTGGGAAAAAGCTGGTGTAACCTGGCCGGCGTGTAGTACCACCGAGTGTGGAGTTTAAGCTGAATTTCTTGTACTCTGGCTGACGCAGATGAGCGTCTGACCAGTTCGAAAGACTTAAACCAATCTTCCTCCTCTATTGTGTTATTAAATTCTTTGTTCCAGGCCCTCGTGTATGAAGGTAACTGTGTATCTGGAGGGATAAGGAGGAGTTTGTAAATCTTCGAGATCAACCTCCTAGGGGGGCTGATAGACGTGCACAAAGACTCAAAGGGAGTCAGTTCCCTGACGAAATTGTTTTTTTGTTTATGTGATGTGAGGAAGTGTGAGAGTTGATGGTATCTAAGCCAGGAGGAGAAAATGTAACCTACTTGTTCTTGCATTTGTTGTTGAGATTTAAGCCTGCCCTCTGCTAGTGCAAAATGTAAGACACCATCTCTTAGACTGTAAGGGGAATATTCACGCCTGCTCAGATTGTAGTATGGAGTGTCAGGGTTTTCTAGTATGGGGATCATTGGTGAGCAGATGGAGGAGATGTGAGTACTTGTAGCTAAAAGCCTGTCCCATGTAAGAAGGGTTTCTAGCATAAGGTGGTATTTTTGAATTATTTTGGGGCGTTTTGAAGCCGATATCCAAGCCAGGATGCTAACATTATTTAACTGGAGAATCTGTCCATCTAGCCTGACCCACTGCTTTTGAGTAGTGTTTTGCGACCACTCCACTAGTCTCTGTAATATTATGGCTTTTCTATACAAAGTCAAGTCTGGGAAGCCCAGGCCCCCCCTGTCCCGTGGTAGATATAGTGTCTTTCTAGGGATTCTCGGTCTAGTCCCAGTCCAGATGAATTGTTCAATTGTCCTCTGCAGCTGGGGTAGAAAGTCAGTCGGTAAGTGAACAGGGACGGTCTGCATTACATAGAGAATTCGAGGCAATATGTTCATCTTAATGAGGCCAATTTTCCCCAACCAGGACAGCGATTTATTTTTCCAGGATGATAGATCGTTAATAATTTCTCTTCTCAGGGGTAGATAGTTATTTCTGAAAATATCTGAGGGGTCCGCTGACAGGAATATACCGAGATATTTCAGCTTAGTGGCAGCTGTAGGGACCTTGTATTCGGTCTCTAGGAGGCGAATATGATCTACAGGGGCATTTATGTTAAGGAGTTCTGATTTTGATAAGTTTAGGTGGAAGTTAGACAACGCACCATATTCATCTAGCTCCTTCAGGAGCTGAGGGATAGAGGTGTCCACATTCGTTAGAGTGTAGAGGACATCGTCGGCATAGAGAGCCTGTTTATATTCCTCCCGACCCACCATCACCCCTTTAATGTATGGGTTGTTTCTCACCTTCTGAGCCAGGGCCTCAATAGAGAGGGCAAAAAGCAGGGGGGAAAGAGGGTTCCCTGTCGAGTGCCGTTTGAAATGCTAAATTTGTCAGACAGGGTGCCATTGATTCTAATTCGCGCCTTGGGGGCAGAGAATAATGAGAAGGTCATATTAATAAAGGCCTGTCCGAAATTCATAACCTTCATGACCTGACGCAGGAAGAGCCAGTCGACACGGTCGAAGGCCTTCTCTGCATCCGTCGAGAAGAGTGCCATAGGCACTCTCTCGGATTGGGCAAAATTTATCAGCTGGAATATTTTGTTGGTATTATCTCTGGCCTCTCTTCCGGGCACAAAGCCCACCTGATCGGTTTCGATAAGACTAGGGAGGTACCTGTTAAGCCGTGTAGCCAGGATTTTAGCAAATATTTTGATGTCTAAGTTCAGTAAAGAGATAGGTCTAAAGTTCGCAGGAGAAGTTGGGGGTTTACCGGGTTTAGGGATGACAGTGATATGTGCCTCGAGCAGTGAACTAGACATAACGGGGTCGTCTATAAGATTGTTGAAGAGAGTAAGCATCATAGGGCCTAGGGTTTTTTGAAAAAGTTTATAGTATTTAAGAGAAAAGCCGTCCGGGCCTGGGGATTTGCCACTGGGAGAGTGTTTTAGAGCTTGAGATAGCTCATCTATGGTGATTGGGTTGTCGAGGCTATTTTTTTGGTCTGAGTCTAATTGCGGTAGGTTCAAGGTTGAAAGGTACTGGTGTATTATTGCACTTCTAGTCATGGTATCGTCGGGGAGCCCCATACGTTTAGACTGATTTGGTAGGTTATATAGCCCTTTGTAATAGGTGTGAAAGGAGCCCGCAATTTGCTTACTACTTTTTAATATTGTGCCGTCTGGGTTTATTATGTGGTGGACATATGTCTTGAGCTGCTTCCTGCGGACAGCCCTGGCTAGCAATTTTCCAGGTCTGTTTCCACCCTCGTAGTATCTTTGTTTTATCGCGAGGGGCCGACGTTGGTAAGCCTCGAGCTGGTGGAGGTCCAGGTCTTTCCTAGCCCTCTCTAGTTTATATTTGGTCTCTACGTCTAGTGGATTCTCCTTGTGTATGGTTTCTAATTGGGTTATTCTAAGAGGTGGGTGAGTTTCAGTCTATGTTGCTTATTAAGGCACGCCTTATGTTTGAGGAATTCGCCTCTTATAACACATTTGTGTGCCTCCCAGAAGTGTACTATTGACGTGTGTGAGGGGTCGTTATGCTGTAAGTAATCAGTCATGGATTTTTGAATTTCAGAAGTGATTAGAGGGTTGTCCAGTAGGCTGTCGTCGAGTCTCCAGACATAGGTCGTGGGGGGTATACCAGGCCATTGTATTATACATGTGATCGGTGCATGGTCCGACCAGGTTATTGGGCCTATTGAGCAGGAAGTGACCATGTCAAGTCCAGATGCATCCGTAAGGAAGTAGTCTATTCTGGAGTATTTGTTGTGCGGGGGAGAGTAATAGGTATAGTCTCTCCCTGACGGGTGTAGGGATCTCCAGATGTCGTGAAGCAAAAGGCTAGTGATCGTTGATTTAACAGATTTAATTATTTTTGTGGGGGTACTGGTCAAACCATTGGACGCGTCCAGTGAGGCGTCCATGGTAATGTTAAAGCCTCCAGAAAGAAATATTGGGCCCTTGGCCAGGTCAAGGAGGAGCTTTGATATTTTAGCCATAAATAGATGTTGGTCATTGTTTGGGCAATATATGGTGGCTAGGGTAATTGGGTGATCATATAGCTGCCCTGTGATTATCAGGTATCTGCCGTCTGGATCCTTTTCTACATGTGCAATCTTTAAAGGTACAGAGTGGTGTAGCACTATGCCCACCCCGCCTTTTTTTGAAGAGCCGGATGCGAAAATCGCATTAGGGTAAAGAGTGTTAAACCATCTGGGTTCTCTGCCCCTGCGAAAGTGAGTCTCCTGAAAGAAGAGGATGTGACTATGTAATTCCTTAAGGGCATTGAAGGCTATTGAGCGCTTACCTGGATTATTTAACCCTTTAGCATTGATTGTGGTTAGGGTTAAACCATGTGAGCCGAATCTGCTGTGTTGATGGTTCATACTGCAGGGATGGAGGGGGGGGAAGAAAAAAAAATAAATAAAAGGGAGGGAGGGAGGGAAAGGGTAAGGGCTAGGGGCTTAAGAGAAAAGAAGCAGGGGGAGGATAAAAGGAAGGGGGAGGGTGGGGAGAGAAAATGGACAAGGTTGGTGCACTAGCAAACCAAAAAGTGAAACACTGCAGGTTATACACTGCTGAAAGAAATGTTAAGTACTGTGTGTTATCACAAACTCCAAAAGATAAACAGAAAACAAATAAAGTCAATTGGGGTAATAACCCCCAGGCAATAACTACGTTTGAAATATAGCAAAAACTCTTGGTGGTTGTAAGGCCACTTAGTCAAGAGTCAGTGGAATTTTAGGCATTAAGGGAAGGGAAGAAGAGGGGAGGGGTTCACAGGGGGGGTGTAATAGCTGTAAGGGCACTCTGCAGGAGGAGGGGGTTAGAAACTGCTTGCAGGCAGGTAGACAGTTTTACATAGTTTGGGGGGGAGGGGGCTGGGCACCCTAGGTGAAAGTAAGTAACTACAATATTGCAAACAACAACCTGTAAATATAAACGAGAAAACAGTTAAGCATACAAGGCAGTCAACATTGGTCATAAAAGCATTCAGTGAGTAAACAAGGTAAAAGTTATTATCTGAGAGTTGATTTGCTCGACGTGTTCTCTGATAGTCCAAGTCTCTAGATTTACCACTCACTCACTGACCTAAACAATTCCCGTGGTAGCCACCACCCTACTCCCCTCCCCCCAACAAAACATGCAAACAATAAACCCCAACACCTAAACAAACTACAGGATCAAGACATCTTAGGGCGCGCATGGCTGCGTCAGCGCCCTACAAGGCCAAAGCCCGAGGCAAATGTATCTATAGCCATAAAAGGATACTAAAGCTGCATGTCCAGAAAGGAAGCCGCAGAACCAGCTCCCCAGGGCCCTCTACATTTCCGTGAGTCTTGTCATGTTGCTGAATTGGAGGGGACAGACGGGCCAGCCTGCTGGTGATGAGGATCACTGATGGAGAGGCTATCATAAAAGGCCTGAACCTCCATTCCTGCTTTAAATATGGCGGTCTTGTTGTTATTGGACGCCACTATTGATACAGGGAATCCCCAGCGATAAGGGATCTTGTGAGCTCTCAGGTTAGCTGTAATGTGGCTCAGCTCCCTTCTCCTTTGCAAAGTCATTGGCGATAGGTCAGAGAAGATCTGTAATTCCTCACCCGCATGTTGTACCGGGTGTTTGATACGTGCTTGCTTGAGTATCTCTTCCTTATCTTTATAATTTAGGAAGCGGACAATTATATCCCTAGGGGGAGCCTTGGGAGGAGGCCTCGCCCTGAGAGCACGATGAGCTCGCTCCAATAGGACTTCTGGAGAAGAGGGTGTGTCCTTCAGCGTGCGAAATAGGCTCTGCAGGTATCCCTCTATGGCAGGGGGGTGTATGGTTTCAGAAACACCTCTGATCCGCAGGTTGTTCCTACGGCCTCTATTGTCGAGGTCCTTGAGCTTCTCAGTTAGTTGCTGTATAACTTCTGTGTGTTCTTGGATCTCTGCTTTCATAAGTCGGCAGGAGGTGTCGTTAGAGGCCTGTGTTGCTTCTACCTGTGTGACCCTAGTATTGAGTACTGTAATGTCTTTCCTCAAGTCATTGAACAAAGATCTCATCTCTTGGACTGCATTCTTTATGTCCTCCTTAGAGGAGAGAAGACGGAGATCTTCCTTTGTTATAAGGTGGTCAGCTTGTGTAGTTTCTTTCTGAGATAGATTGTGGGGTTCATGTTGCTCTGCCTCCATTGTAACTTGTACAGCACTGCTAGGATGCTCCACCTGCTTTAGGTACTTGTTTAGGGTGCGTATAGGTATTTGTTTCTCAGATTTGTTTTGCTTCTTACATGGCATGCCTTGTGCGCCCCCAGAAAGGAAGGACAGCAACCTAGGGTATTTGTGATCACATGCAGCACCCCCGCAAGGAAGGCGGGTGAGGTGGGTATAGCAGTGGAGTTGGGTGCTTTAGGAAAACGAAAATTGGCGTTCAGCCAGATAGAATAAAAGCGTTGTTATTCTATGCTGCAAAGTTAGATAAATAAGCCCCCTCTCAGGGGACCCAAAATGAGGGCAGACTCTTTAATGACCAAATACCCCAAAGTTGTGCTGTTGCTGAGCAGCGTGGCAAATGGCTATAACGTGCTATGCTTGTGTGGAGTAGGTGTTCCCCACGTGTTGAATTAATACTATATTTTTCCCCAACCACAGGCTAGGGTGTTCAGGCAGGAAACTTATTCCCTCTGATTGTATAGGAGTTTTTATTTTCTTTGTTTTTGTTTTTTTCTTTGTTTTCTTTGTTTTTTTTGTAATTTAGGGGGTATGAAGATGCTAGTGCAGTCCCGTTTAAGATGTGACCCCCTCCAGGCCTCACACGCGGCTCACACAGAGTAGGAGAGTGTGTTGTTTTGAAATGTAACGGGTCTAATTATGCGGTGTGACCCCGAAGCTCTTCAATGTTGGTGGCTAATATCGGTCTGGTTCCCGTGTGGTATTTGTGGCAGCGGGGCACTATAATGTCAGCCGGACTACATCCGGTTACAAGGTGAGGCAGAATCTTCTTACCCCAATTGTATATATAAGACCGGGCTCCTCCGTTTTTGGTGTCTGCCGCCACACGCACCGGGAAGCACCGCTGCGAGGCCGTGAACAGCTGAGGGGAATTGCGATGAAGCAGCAAACAGCAGCTGAAGTCTCAGGTCTACCGCCGTCACTCTCTTTAACGCTGCTGTAATGTAGGCCACAAAGTTTCGTTCCTCCTTGTCCCCCTACCACTCAATAAAAAGTGCTGCCAACAAGATAGGGATAACGGGTGGGGGTCGAAGTTATAGTTCCCCCTGTAAAAGGTATTTTTAGGGAAGAGAAATGCCTAAAGTTATAAGTTTGTCAGCCTGGGGGTTGAAGAGCGCTTTCAAGGCACAGCCATCACCCTGCGTGGCCAAGCTCCGCCCCCGCGTTACTGAGTTTTACGCTGCTTTTTTGCAGGTGTTACTTTTTCTCAGCCGGCTCTCCCCATTGATGTCTATGGGGAAATCGTGCATGAGCACGTATAACCAGCTCACCGCTGACTTAAGCAGCGCTGGTATTGGAGTGCGGTATGGAGCTCAATTTTGCTCTACGTTCACTTCTTGCCTGTTAACGCCGGGTTAATAAAAACCCGTAATACCAGCGCTGCAGGTAAGTGAGCGGTGAGAATAAACTGCAAGTTAGCACTGCGCCCCTGTTACCGCACGTAATCTAGGCGATTGATAGGTACAGGTCTAAAATTTAACTTCTCTATATTAGGACTTTGCAAATTTAGTGGGGTCTGATCCACATTTGTAGTTTCAGGATGTGTGTCATTTATTAGATTGGCAATCAGGATGGTGGAACAACCTACTAGTTAAAATAACACATTGACATGTTTAATACTATACATTAGGGATGTGCAGAATTTATTTTTTGGCATTGTTAGTGAAATAAATACCAGAAATTACAAATGTTTGCTGCATTCAGTATATTTCAGTGCCAGCTTTATAAGAGAATAAGTTTAAAAACCAAATATATGAGCAAATACAGATATTTGTGTGTCACACTTTTACTGTAATAAATCTGGTGCAGAAAAAAAGATGATTGCAGCAGACCAATCCCAAAGAAATTCTGCACATCCCTTGCACATTTCTGCACATTTTTTTTTTTTTTTGTAATTTTTTTTTCTGATTTCAAATCTCTTTTTATTTACAACAACAATTATTAATACATAATTTGTTAAAACAAAATGATCAGTTTTTTAACAATGCTGAAACGATACTTTTCTAGTCATAGTATACATTCGTGTTGGTGAATTTTTCTTTTTCTTATTAGAACAAAAACAACTCAAATATAACAAGAAATGAAAATACAGAAGAAAAAAAATCATATTCTCTTGCCATGTAACAACAATGCAAATGAAATGATTCAACATCTCGAAGAATATACAACGTAAAAATGAAGCTCCACATAAATGCATGTATCAAGCTTCTCCAATTTCAATGAAAAACCCTAGTGTCCAGTATTTAACTCCATACTTTAATTCTTTAAAAAAAAAAAATGAACGTGAAACTAAACTCGCGCTCTCTCTCTCGCCCTCCCTTGGGTCTCAAAAATCTACGCTACTCATGATGTTCCAGAGACAGGTCTTCTCATATCCAGCCAATGCCCTGGAAGAATACCTTCTACCACTAACAATTAAAAAATGTCTGTGTTCCTAATTGATTCCAAGAATTGTAGCTGAACTAATACTGGCCAGGCCAAAATGATCTTCTGGTATGTGTATTAGAGGAGGGTCTTATATCTTGTTTCTCTATTGTCATTTGTAGATATATTTTATTAATTACTTCCGAAATACTGGGAGCTGTTCGTGCCTTTCAGCCTTTTAATATTGAATTCTGTGAAGCTAATATGGTTGTATTTATCAAATTCCTTTCTCCTACTCTAATCTGCTTTCTGTAGAGGAAAAAGACCTCGTCACAAGTAATCAATATTTTATTATCCAGAAATTTGTTTAACCAGAAATTAATTTTATTCCAGTATTGCTGGATTTTAGGACAATGCCACATGTAATGGAGAATATCGGCCCTTTCTACTCTACATTTCACAGATTCACTGTGTTGTATATTTTTAGGCCATTTATATATCCTATCTGGTGTCAGATAATAATTATTTATTAGTTTTAATTGAGATTCCCTCCAGCTAACTGACGTTGTTGCACTCTCTCATAATTTAAAGCTTTGTGTTATTACCTGTTCCATTGTTGTTGGGAATGTCTGACTTAACTTATATTTAAGTTTTCTAAAATTTGTTTGTCCAAGTCTTATGAGTAGGGATTTATACCAGAAAGAAATTGATCTTGCCCCCGCACTATACAACTTAATACCATTGGGATTTTTTGTGCTTCCCAATCAAGGCTATACAACTTTGATATTTGTGTAAAGTAGTTTCTCACCTTAAGGTATGCGGAAAGATTCCTTGCAGGTAATGCATACTGTTCTGACAACCTTTCATAAGATTGGATTGTTGTATTATTTTCTTGTTTAAGTTGGGCAATATATAGAATTCCCTTTGAATGCCATTCTTGAAATACGGCATAGTAGAGGCCTGGAGTAAAGTCTTGGTTTCCCAAGATCGGTAGAGATTGTGATGCCCTATAATTATGCCCCATTATAGAACAAAATTTCTGCTATGCTAATATAATATTTAAGAAAGTACACATATTGCAGATTTCTCTTGTAAGGTGTATCCAGTCCACGGATCATCCATTACTTGTGGGGATATTCTCCTTCCCAACAGGAAGCTGCAAGAGGATCACCCACAGCAGAGCTGTCTATATAGCTCTTCCTCTAACTGCCACTACCAGTCATTCTCTTGCAGCTCTCGACAAGAAGGGAAGTAGCTAGAGAGATGTGGTGTTTTTACTTAGTTTATCTTCAATCAAAAGTTTGTTATTTTCAAATGGTACCAGAGTTGTACTATTTTAGCCTCAGGCAGAAAGTAGAAGAAGAGTCTGCCTGTGGCCTTTGATGATCTTAGCAGGTTGTAACTAAGATCCATTGCTGTAATAAAATACAAAAATGAGACCTATACAAAAGCCTCAGAAATTAGAGAAGCGTTTTTTAAGTATTACCAGACTATATATTCTCAGGGAAAAATAGATAATATGGCAAAACAGAATTTTTGGAAGAAAGTTAAACTACCGAAAATCACTAAAGACGCATTGGACAAACTAAACTCAGAAATAACCACAGCAGATATAGTTACGGCCATAGAGAAGACTAAAGCAGGGAAAGCTCCAGGTCCGGATGGACTCTCTGCAGAGTGTTATAAAATAATGAAATTAGAACTGGCAGAAACGTTAGGCAGTTTGTTCAATAATTATTATATACAGAATGATAAGCACTCATTATATTTTACTGATTCAATAGTTTCGTTAATATATAAGAAAGGGAAACCTCCAGAGGATATGGGTTCATATAGACCCATATCCCTTCTTAATCAAGATTATAAAATACTCATGGCCATTATAGCTAATAGACTCAAGAAGGTTATCGGAGATTTAATCAGTCCGGACCAGACAGGTTTTATGTCTGCCAGGAATCCAGCAAAAAATATGCGCAGAGTCCTCACATTACTTGACTATTATTACAATAAAATTCATAGAATAGGCTCACACCCTTTATCAGATTTGGCCTTGGTAACGATAGACGCAGAAAAGGCGTTTGATTCCATTATATGGGATCACATGCTTACTTCTCTTGCCCACTTTGGATTCCAGGGTAACTTTGTTGATACAATTAAACTAATATATAAGGAACCCAGGTCACAACTCCTAGTTAATGGGGAACTATATAACATTGCAGAGAGGAACTAGGCAGGGGTGCCCGCTATCCCCCCTACTTTTTAACATCGCGCTTGAACCACTGGCTGTACTTCTTAGGGAAGAAATAGAGGGTATTAAGCTGGGCAAGCAGAATATAGTCATATCATTATACGCAGATGACATTATGCTTTCTATTAAAAAAAAAAACTCTAGCATAAATATTCCAAAAAGTATGGAGATAATTATGCATTTTAGTAAGTTCACTGGATACAAGATCAATGCTCAGAAATCTGAGATCTTATGGATCAATAAAAACAAGTATAGCTATAATCTTCACCCTTTTAGGGAGGTGGATAATATAAATTATCTCGGGATATTTATAGGAAGAGATCCAGGGGACTGGTATGGCCTTAACTATACCAAGATGTTTGCTAACCTAGAGGCTGAATTCCAAAAATGGAATATACTTTATCTTTCTCTCTCAGGAAAAATTATGTTGATTAAGACAATCCTGTTCCCTCGGATCTTATTTTTATTACAAAATCTACCCCTGGTTATTCTCAAGAGACATAGGCCTAGATTTGGAGTTTGGCGGTAAAAGGGCTGTTAACGCTCCGCGGGCTTTTTTCTGGCCGCACCATAAATTTAACTCTGGTATCGAGAGTTCAAACAAATGCTGCGTTAGGCTCCAAAAAAGGAGCGTAGAGCATTTGTACCGCAAATGCAACTCTCGATACCAGAGTTGCTTACGGACGCGGCCAGCCTCAAAAACGTGCTCGTGCACGATTCTCCCATAGGAAACAATGGGACTGTTTGAGCTGAAAAAAAACCTTAACACCTGCAAAAAAGCAGCGTTCAGCTCCTAACGCAGCCCCATTGTTTTCTATGGGGAAACACTTCCTACGTCTGCACCTAACACTCTAACATGTACCCTGAGTCTAAACACCCTAACCTTACACTTATTAACCCCTAATCTGCCGCCCCCGCTATCGCTGACCCCTGCATTTTTTTTTTAAACCCTAATCTGCCGCTCTGTAAACCACCGCAACCTACGTTATCCCTATGTACCCCTAATCTGCTGCCCCTAACACCGCCGACCCCTATGTTATATTTATTAACCCCTAATCTGCCCCCCACAACGTCGCCGACACCTGCCTACACTTATTAACCCCTAATCTGCCGAGTGGACCTGAGCGCTACTATAATAAAGTTATTAACCCCTAATCCGCCTCACTAACCCTATCATAAATAGTATTAACCCCTAATCTGCCCTCCCTAACATCGCCGACACCTAACTTCAATTATTAACCCCTAATCTGACGACCGGAGCTCACCGCTATTCTAATAAATGTATTAACCCCTAAAGCTAAGTCTAACCCTAACACTAACACCCCCCTAACTTAAATATAATTTACATCTAACGAAATAAATTAACTCTTATTAAATAAATGATTCCTATTTAAAGCTAAATACTTACCTGTAAAATAAATCCTAATATAGCTACAATATAAATTATAATTATATTATAGCTATTTTAGGATTAATATTTATTTTACAGGCAACTTTGTAATTATTTTAACCAGGTACAATAGCTATTAAATAGTTAAGAACTATTTAATAGTTACCTAGTTAAAATAATAACAAATTTACCTGTAAAATAAATCCTAACCTAAGATATAATTAAACCTAACACTACCCTATCAATAAAATAATTAAATAAACTACCTACAATTACCTACAATTAACCTAACACTACACTATCAATAAATTAATTAAACACAATTCCTACAAATAAATACAATTAAATAAACTAGCTAAAGTACAAAAAATAAAAAAGAACTAAGTTACAAAAAATAAAAAAATATTTACAAACATAAGAAAAATATTACAACAATTTTAAACTAATTACACCTACTCTAAGCCCCCTAATAAAATAACAAAGACCCCCAAAATAAAAAATTCCCTACCCTATTCTAAATTAAAAAAGTTACAAGCTCTTTTACCTTACCAGCCCTGAACAGGGCCCTTTGCGGGGCATGCCCCAAGAATTTCAGCTCTTTTGCCTGTAAAAGAATAAATACAATACCCCCCCCCAACATTACAACCCACCACCCACATACCCCTAATCTAACCCAAACCCCCCTTAAATAAACCTAACACTAAGCCCCTGAAGATCTTCCTACCTTGTCTTCACCATCCAGGTTCACCGATCCGTCCTGAAGAGCTCCTCCGATGTCCTGATCCAAGCCCAAGCGGGGGGCTGAAGAGGTCCATGATCCGGTCAAAGTCTTCATCCAAGCGGGGCAGAAGAGGATCTTCCATCCGATTGAAGTCATCATCCAGGCGGCATCTTCTATGGTCTTCCATCCGGAGCGAAGCGGCAGGATCCTGAAGACCTCCAGCGCGGAACATCCATCCGGACCGACGACTGAACGACGAATGACTGTTCCTTTAAGGGACGTCATCCAAGATGGCGTCCCTCGAATTCCGATTGGCTGATAGGGTTCTATCAGCCAATCGGAATTAAGGTAGGTATTTTCTGATTGGCTGATGGAATCAGCCAATCAGAATCTAGTTCAATCCGATTGGCTGATCCAATCAGCCAATCAGATTGAGCTCGCATTCTATTGGCTGTTCCGATCAGCCAATAGAATGCGAGCTCAATCTGATTGGCTGATTGGATCAGCCAATCGGATTGAACTTGATTCTGATTGGCTGATTCCATCAGCCAATCAGAAAATTCCTACCTTAATTCCGATTGGCTGATAGAATCCTATGAGCCAATCGGAATTCGAGGGACGCCATCTTGGATGACGTCCCTTAAAGGAACAGTCATTCGTCGTTCAGTCGTCGGTCCGGATGGATGTTCCGCGCTGGAGGTCTTCAGGATCCTGCCGCTTCGCTCCGGATGGAAGACCATAGAAGATGCCGCCTGGATGATGACTTCAATCGGATGGAAGATCCTCTTCTGCCCCGCTTGGATGAAGACTTTGACCGGATCATGGACCTCTTCAGCCCCCCGCTTGGGCTTGGATCAGGACATCGGAGGAGCTCTTCAGGACGGATCGGTGAACCTGGATGGTGAAGACAAGGTAGGAAGATCTTCAGGGGCTTAGTGTTAGGTTTATTTAAGGGGGGTTTGGGTTAGATTAGGGGTATGTGGGTGGTGGGTTGTAATGTTGGGGGGGGGGTATTTATTCTTTTACAGGCAAAAGAGCTGAAATTCTTGGGGCATGCCCCGCAAAGCGCCCTGTTCAGGGCTGGTAAGGTAAAAGAGCTTGTAACTTTTTTAATTTAGAATAGGGTAGGGACTTTTTTATTTTGGGGGTCTTTGTTATTTTATTAGGGGGCTTAGAGTAGGTGTAATTAGTTTAAAATTGTTGTAATATTTTTCTTATGTTTGTAAATATTTTTTTATTTTTTGTAACTTAGTTCTTTTTTATTTTTTGTACTTTAGCTAGTTTATTTAATTGTATTTATTTGTAGGAATTGTGTTTAATTAATTTATTGATAGTGTAGTGTTAGGTTAATTGTAGGTAATTGTAGGTAGTTTATTTAATTATTTTATTGATAGGGTAGTGTTAGGTTTAATTATATCTTAGGTTAGGATTTATTTTACAGGTAAATTTGTTATTATTTTAACTAGGTAACTATTAAATAGTTCTTAACTATTTAATAGCTATTGTACCTGGTTAAAATAATTACAAAGTTGCCTGTAAAATAAATATTAATCCTAAAATAGCTATAATATAATTATAATTTATATTGTAGCTATATTAGGATTTATTTTACAGGTAAGTATTTAGCTTTAAATAGGAATCATTTATTTAATAAGAGTTAATTTATTTCGTTAGATGTAAATTATATTTAAGTTAGGGGGTGTTAGTGTTAGGGTTAGACTTAGCTTTAGGGGTTAATACATTTATTAGAATAGCGGTGAGCTCCGGTCGTCAGATTAGGGGTTAATAATTGAAGTTAGGTGTCGGCGATGTTAGGGAGGGCAGATTAGGGGTTAATACTATTTATGATAGGGTTAGTGAGGCGGATTAGGGGTTAATAACTTTATTATAGTAGCGCTCAGGTCCGCTCGGCAGATTAGGGGTTAATAAGTGTAGGCAGGTGTCGGCGACGTTGAGGGGGGCAGATTAGGGGTTAATAAATATAATATAGGGGTCGGCGGTGTTAGGGGTAGCAGATTAGGGGTACATAGGGATAACGTAGGTGGCGGCGCTTTGCGGTCGGAAGATTAGGGGTTAATTATTTTAAGTAGCTGGCGGCGACGTTGTGGGGGGCAGGTTAGGGGTTAATAAATGTAATACAGGGGTCGGCGGGGTTAGGGGCAGCAGATTAGGGGTACATAAGTATAACGTAGGTGGCGGTCGGCAGATTAGGGGTTAAAAATTTTAATCGAGTGGCGGCGATGTGGGGGGAGCTCGGTTTAGGGGTACATAGGTAGTTTATGGGTGTTAGTGTACTTTAGGGTACAGTAGTTAAGAGCTTTATGAACCGGCGTTAGCCAGAAAGCTCTTAACTCCTGCTATTTTCAGGCGGCTGGAGTTTTGTCGTTAGATGTCTAACGCTCACTTCAGAAACGACTCTAAATACCAGCGTTAGAAAGATCCCATTGAAAACATAGGATACGCAAATGGCGTAGGGGGATCTGCGGTATGGAAAAGTCGCGGCTGAAAAGTGAGCGTTAGACCCTTTAATCAATGACTCCAAATACCAGCGGGCGGCCAAAACCAGCGTTAGGAGCCTCTAACGCTGGTTTTGACGGCTACCGCCGAACTCCAAATCTAGGCCTGAGTTTTATATAATCGAGCATGTGCATCATTTATCTGGGGCAAAAAGAAATCACGCTTGTCAATTGAGAAACTGTCAATACCTAAAAAGTATGGTGGTGTCAACAATTTGCCTTTCATTATCCCTTTAAGGCAAGATCTCCTCCCCTAACACATTCCTATTTATTCACCTCTTTACCCAGAAATCATTGCTTGATTATTGAATGTGGAATAGGAGACCAGTACCAGTCTCTCTATCTCTTAACATTAAGAAGCCAAATATTATCCTGACATGAAGTGTGTCTAACACTATTAATTGTATATATCCTATATCATAATCGGTCTACTGACTATTGTATTTTACTCCTATCAAAGTTGGAGTTAACTTGATAACCTTATCTTCAGCTGCGTTAATCTGCAGCTCTCTGTGACTCTTACCGGAACGGACTGACAGGCAGTGGGTGACGTCATCACCGCTCTCACTGCGCACCACGCCGGAGTCGAAGGATCTCTGTTCACTCTGGTAGCTGCTCACCCGCTCTTCACTGAACGCACTTGAACTCTTAGCTTCTAGTAACACAGGTAACCTCTGTATCTTCACGGTCAGCTTTTGAATCAGGTATCTGCACCAACGAACACAATGTTAGCATGCTAGGACAAAACCAAGTTCGTAATGCATTACTGAAATCTCAATCTACTTTGTGGAACTATAAATTCCTATAAAGATTCACATTCCATTCTCGGATCACTAAAGGAATATAACTAAGATCTTCTTTTTATGTTTTCTATAAAGAATGTATTTAATCCTCAATTACTCAATTTATTTTTGTATGAGTTATTGTGTAACATCACACTAACCACCAATGTTGATAAGTCTAAGCTGTTCATTCATTACATTTGATAAGTAATCATTTCTCTCTCTAACTCACTATTTTGAGTATTTCATTACTTCTAAGTGGCATAGAAGTGACATTTTTCACGAATCTATAATAAACTCTGTAATCATACAGGTTCCTAATATCTAAGACATGGTATTACTGGAGATTATGATTACATACATTTTAACCCATCAAAACCTGAAACATTTTTGTTTAATCTAAAACTGTTTTCCTTTTTTTTTTTAGATTCTGATATAGGCCATTATGGATCCCATAGAAATGGCAAATCAAGTCACCACCTTAAATCAAAAGGTGGAAATTCTGGCTCAAGGATTAACTGAATTAAAAAATGAGAACAGCAGTCTAAAACAAATTATAAATGAATTAGTGACCCAAAAAGCAAACGAGACACCCGAACCACAGGTTAATTCCCCAACACCTTTCGCTGGGGACCGCACGAAATTTCGTGAATATAAGAACGCTTGTTTACTTCTATTCACTTTGAAACCTCGTACCTACCGTACTGAAAAGATCAAAGTTTTTACTGCTATATCCTACCTAACTGGGGAGCCAAGAGTTTGGGCTGACAGATTCCTTGAGACAGAGGATCCAATTCTGAATTCCCTAGAGAACTTCTTCCAAACAATGGCCATCCTTTATGATGATATAAACAAACAACAAACTGCCGAACATAGACTAAGAACCCTTAAACAGGGAAAAAGACCAGTGGAAGATTATATAGCAGATTTTCAGCTATGGGCCACGGATTCAGAATGGAACACAGTCAGTTTAAAGAACCAGTTTCGTATAGGACTATCTGAATACTTAAAGGATGAACTGTCTAGGGTAGAGTTCCCTGACAGTTTAGATGCTTTGATTAAATTATGTATCTCCATGGATAGGAGGTATCGTGAAAGGAAGACTGAGAAGCATTCATATGAAACAACACCTAAAAGATCATTTCATACTTTTCAAGAAAAAACCTACACGAATCCCATACCAATGGAGATAGGTACCATTCGTGGACCTTTATCCCAGGAAGAAAAACAAAGGAGAAGATCTGCAAATCTTTGCTTATATTGTGCAAACAAAGACCACGATGTTGCCACCTGTCCTATCCTAACTCGTCAGAAGAAGGGTAAGTGTACTTATAATTGTGCTTGTGAAAAACAAAAACACCCTTCACACTTATCACTAACATTGTCTTTACAGTGGGACAATCAACAACTTCAGAACGAAGCCATTATTGATTCCGGTGCTGATGGTATATTTCTTGTTGAGTCAATAGTAAAATACAATAAAATTCCAATTCTGCAGAAAACCTCTCCCGTTTTTGTAAGGGTAATTGATGGTACTCAGATCTTAAAAGGTCCTATCACTCACCACACAATACCATTGTTAACCATCTCACCAGATGGTCACAAAGAATACCTAACATACGATATTATACCAAGTTCAATACATCCCATAGTTCTTGGCCTACCATGGTTACAAAAACATAACCCATCCATAGATTGGTCCCAAAATAAGGTTACTTTCACCTCACAATTTTGTTTAGAGACATGTTATCCATATGTAAATATTGGACACATAGGCTCTGCAATACCACAAGAATATTATGAATTTAATGATGTCTTTAACTTAAAAAATGCCGAATCACTACCACCTCATAGACATTTTGATTGTCCGATTGACACCAAACCTGGGGTAGAAATACCGTCAGGAAAAATTTTCCCATTGTCGCAAAAAGAATTGAATCATCTAAGAGATTACTTAGATGAAAACCTAAGAAAAGGTTTCATTTCTCCATCATCCTCACCAGTAGCTTCTGCAATCTTCTTTGTCACTAACAAAGATGGCACTCTCAGACCCATAATAGATTACCGTGCACTAAACGCAGTAACCATAAAAAATAGATACCCATTACCACTCATCCCGGAAATAATTGAACGTCTCACTGGAGCAACCATATTCACTAAACTAGATTTAAAAGGTGCATACAATTTAATAAGAATGAGATCCGGTGATGAGTGGAAAACGGCATTTAAAACAAGATACGGCTTATTTCAATACAACGTTATGCCTTTTGGTCTAACGAATGCTCCTGCCACATTCCAGTTCTTTATAAATGAAATCTTTAAAGAATTAATGGATGTGTGCGTAATTGTATATTTGGATGATATACTTGTTTATTCAAAATCTATAGAAGAACATAGGAAACACGTAAGATGGGTTCTTTCAACACTACGTGATCATCAGTTATACGCCAAGTTGGAAAAATGCCATTTCCACAAAGATACTATTAAATTTTTGGGTTATATAATTTCTCCCAAAGGTATAGAGATGGATCAGGAAAAGGTCACAGCCATAATCAATTGGCAAACACCCACTACCTTGAAATCCCTTCAACGATTTCTAGGATTTTCAAATTTTTACAGAAAATTCATAAATCATTATTCAACCATTGTTCAGCCCTTAACCCGACTAACAGGAAAACAAAAATTCGTTTGGGATACCAAGGCAGAACATGCCTTTCACACTTTGAAGGAGAAATTCACAACAGCTCCTATCTTAAGTTTACCCAATCCAGACTTGCCATACACTTTACAGGTAGATGCTTCCAATGTTGGAATTGGAGCCATTCTCTTACAACCTGGAAACCAAGATAATCATCTCCATCCTATCGCCTATTTTTCTCGAAGACTAACTCCTGCCGAGACAAACTATTCTATAGGCGATAAGGAGTTACTTGCGATGAAATCAGCAATGGAGCACTGGCGACATCTCTTGGAGGGAACCACAATCCCATTCCAGGTTTATACAGATCATAAAAATCTTCAATATTTGAAGAAAAATAAAACTCTCTCTTCAAGACAGGTTCGCTGGGCTCTGTTTCTGGATAGGTTTAACTTTTTACTTACCCACATACCAGGTACAAAGAATGTAACAGCAGACGCTTTGTCCCGGTCATTTGATTCAACTGCAGACACTCAAACTACGGCCTATATTATTCCACCAACTAAAATCATTGCTGCAGCAGTCTTAGAGACATCTGACTTATACCAAGCACAACATTTGGATCCTGACATTCCACCAATTTGTACCCCTGATTCTGAATCTGGTTTATATTTGAATGATGGTTTGATATATGTTCCAACATCTCTAAGGAAGCAGATCATTCAACAACATCACGATACCCCTTTAGCCGGACATCCAGGCATAGGTAAAACTACTGACCTTATCAGTAGAGAATACTGGTGGCCACAAATGAAGGCCGACATCCACACTTATATAATAAATTGTCAAATCTGCGCAAGGAAAAAGAAGGAACATCATAAACCTTACGGACTTTTATTGCCTTTACCCATACCCATAAAGCCTTGGGATATGATTGCAATAGATTTTATTGTAGACTTACCCATCTCCAATGGTCACAATACCATAATGGTTGTAGTAGACCATTTAACTAAATTGGCTCATTTCATTCCATTAAAGAGAACACCAACTGCTTACACAACTGCAAAAGTCTTCCATAGTCATATTGTTAAATTACATGGATTACCAGCCTCCATTGTAACAGATCGTGGATGTCAATTCACCTCCAAATTTTGGAAATATTTATGCAAGACCTTACATATCTCAACAAGACGATTGGTATGATTACTTACCTAGCGCCGAATTCGCCTATAATAATTCAGTCAACTCTTCATCCAAAATCACTCCATTTTTTGCTACTTATGGTTTTCATCCACGTACTTATCCTAACTCACTAACATGTTCTCAATCTCCATCAGTCTCCACTTACACTGAAACTTTGAAAAACGTCATGGAATCATTACATGACCATCTTGTTACTGCTAAAGAAACTCAGAAAAAATATTTTGACATGAAACGATTACCATCACCAGAATACAAACCTCAAGATATGGTATGGTTATCTACGAGGAACCTCAAGTTACCGGTTCCCGAGTAAAAAGCTGGCGGATCAGTATATTGGTCCATTCCCGATTCTCAAGATAATCAATGAGAATGCGGTGACATTAAAGTTACCTCCCACTATGAGAATTCACCCCTCGTTCCATGTATCATTACTGAAACCGTTCATTGGTACTGAGATTCCTTCTACTGATATCCACACCATCCCGGATCCTCTAGATTATGAAGTTGATCAAATCCTAGACTCTAGAGTTCGTAGGAGGAAGCTTGAGTACCTCGTACATTGGAAGGATTATGGTGATGATGAGAACTCCTGGGTCCTTTTACGTGACTTAAATGCTCCTGATTTGCTGAGGGAGTTTCATGTTCGTTATCCCTGTAAACCTGGTCCTCAGGTTACTGGGAGGGGCTCTTGAATGGGGGGATCTGTCAACAATTTGCCTTTCATTATCCCTTTAAGGCAAGATCTCCTCCCCTAACACATTCCTATTTATTCACCTCTTTACCCAGAAATCATTGCTTGATTATTGAATGTGGAATAGGAGACCAGTACCAGTCTCTCTATCTCTTAACATTAAGAAGCCAAATATTATCCTGACATGAAGTGTGTCTAACACTATTAATTGTATATATCCTATATCATAATCGGTCTACTGACTATTGTATTTTACTCCTATCAAAGTTGGAGTTAACTTGATAACCTTATCTTCAGCTGCGTTAATCTGCAGCTCTCTGTGACTCTTACCGGAACGGACTGACAGGCAGTGGGTGACGTCATCACCGCTCTCACTGCGCACCAAGCCGGAGTCGAAGGATCTCTGTTCACTCTGGTAGCTGCTCACCCGCTCTTCACTGAACGCACTTGAACTCTTAGCTTCTAGTAACACAGGTAACCTCTGTATCTTCACGGTCAGCTTTTGAATCAGGTATGTGCACCAACGAACACAATGTTAGCATGCTAGGACAAAACCAAGTTCGTAATGCATTACTGAAATCTCAATCTACTTTGTGGAACTATAAATTCCTATAAAGATTCACATTCCATTCTCGGATCACTAAAGGAATATAACTAAGATCTTCTTTTTATGTTTTCTATAAAGAATGTATTTAATCCTCAATTACTCAATTTATTTTTGTATGAGTTATTGTGTAACATCACACTAACCACCAATGTTGATAAGTCTAAGCTGTTCATTCATTACATTTGATAAGTAATCATTTCTCTCTCTAACTCACTATTTTGAGTATTTCATTACTTCTAAGTGGCATAGAAGTGACATTTTTCACGAATCTATAATAAACTCTGTAATCATACAGGTTCCTAATATCTAAGACATGGTATTACTGGAGATTATGATTACATACATTTTAACCCATCAAAACCTGAAACATTTTTGTTTAATCTAAAACTGTTTTCCTCACAGGTGGTATGGCGTTACCAAATCTAAGATACTATAATTGGGTCACGTTGGCTAAATATGGTGTAGACTGGTTGACGGAAGCACAGTATGTCACATATTTTGACATTGAGTCTGATTTAATTGCACCTTTTAGTTTAAAATCAGCTTTGCATCATATATATGCCAAACTACCCTCTAATATTAAACAATTAATTACATTTTCAAATATTATATTAGCCTGGCAGAAATACTGCAGGATGATGGGAGTAGACTTTCAGAAATCCCGATTTCTACCCATTATCGGGACTCCCGCATTTTCCCCAGGTATCTATAATGTGGTATTTAAAGAATGGCATACTAAAGGTATAACATATTTCTCGCAGCTTCTTAGAACAGATAGTAATATAATACAAATATATAGTGTGATATCAGATAAACATAATCTTCCTTCAAATAATTTTTTTGCCTACCTTCAGGCTAGAAGTTTTATAACATCATTAGCGTGTCCAGGTACACAAGATTGGAATCTACATGAGTCAGGTCTCAAACTATATAAAGCTGGTGTTAGATCAGTCACTTTTTGGTATGAGGCCTTGTACTCTAAATTGGGGGATAAACATCTATCTAGAATTAAAGAGACCTTTCAAAGATATTTCACTAATTTACAAGAATCAGATATAAAGAAAAGTATAAGTTTATGTGAGGCAACTACAACCAAGATTGGTTGGAGGGAAGCTCATATGAAATTATTAAACAATTTTTATCTAACACCAGAAAGAATGAATAAATGGGTGCGCAATGAACCAAGATTTGGGTGTTTTAAATGTTGTGCTGACAAGGCAGATATGTTGCACTGCTTATGGTCATGCCCTAAAATTAAACAATTCTGGGGGAAAATCAACTTCTGGTTGAATAGGCATTTGCAGCATAACTGCGAACTTACGCCCAGAAAGATATTATTTTTGTGCCATGATCAGACATGTTCTGGGGATCAACAGCTGATCAATGCAGCCATCCTAGCGGCGCGTATGTTAGTGTTTAAGAAATGGAAGTTAGTAAGTGCCCCGGGTATAGCCGAATTCGTAAGTGCAATTAGATTGCAAATGAGGATAGAATTATATGACAAAAAAATTATCATCAGAGAAATATCTCAAAAGATATTTCGCGAAATGGTTAAAGTTAATTCAAAAATGGCCTTTGGCATTACAAAAACAATTCATTGCCCCTCTAACAAACTCCACAGCGTTCTTGTCACTGATTGTGGGAGAGATTCTCCCACAACAGTGGATAGAGGATTAAAATGGATGAAGTAGATTACTGTCAGCAGGGTAGAGAGGGGGTTCCAGGGGTGTGTTTTTTGTTTGTTTGTTTGTCTGTTTGTTTGTTTGTCTGTTTGTCTTGTCTTGTCTTTGTTTGGTTATTTGTTTTTCTTTTTCCCCACAAAAATGATTAAAAAATTGTGAAGAACGAGAAGGCAGAATATGAAAGCTGACTGTAGACAAAAGACTATTTCTTTTCTGTCATATTTAATTTCATAAGAGATGATTTTTCAAATGTTACATTTATAATCATATATAATGATGAATGTTATGTTTTTCATGTATGAAAGTATGTACTTCACCAATAAAATACTTAAAAAAAAAAAAAAAAAGATCCATTGCTGTTCTGACACATAACTGAAGAGAGAGGTAACTTTAGCTGGGGGAATGGCGTGCAGGGTCTCCTGCTATGAGGTATGTGCAGTTTAAATTTTTCTAGAGAAATGAATATGCTAGAAAATGCTGTTAATACCGGATTTATTTAAGGTAAGCCTGATTACAGTGATTTAATAACGACTAGTATCATGCTTGCTGTAAAAGGTAATATTCTTATTACTTTCTCACATTACTGAAAAATAAAATGTTTGCTGGTAGTGTTTAAACGTTTTTTTATACATATTGGTGATAAAACTTTATTGGGGCCCAGTTTTTTCCACATGGCTGGCTAGATTTTGCCTAGGGATAGTTTTGTTAGGCCCTCTCACTGTGAAGGCCTATTTTCCCGCCTAAATGCGCATTAGATTTTGCAGCTTGAGACATCCAGTTTCCCTGAAGGAGTCCCCTGAAGACTTAGGACCTCTCTAAAGGGTTTTTGTGCCTTTCAAAGTCGTTATATGGGCAGGTAGGGCCACAGCAGAGCTGTGGCAGTTTGTTGTAACTGTTGAAAAACGTTTATATAGTTTTTTTTATCCGGTTTTGAAACTAAGGGGTTAATCATCCATTTGCAAGTGGGTGCAATGCTCTGTTAGTCTATTATACACACTGTAAAAATTTCGTAAGATTTACTGCTTTTTATCACTGTTTTTCAATTTCTGACAAAATTTGTTTCTCTTAAAGGCACAGTACCGTTTTTAGTTTTTGCTTTTTTACATTTATCAAAGTGTTTTCCAAGCTTGCTGGTCTCATTGCTAGTCTGTTTAAACATGTCTAACATAGAGGAAACTCCTTGTTCATTATGTTTAGAAGCCATTGTGGAACCCCCTCTTAGAATGTGTACCAAATGTACTAATTTCACTTTAAGTTATAAAGATCATATTCTGTCTTTAAAAGATTTATCACCAGAGGAAACTGACAAGGGGGAAGTTATGCCGACTAACTCGCCCCACGTGTCAGAACCTTTGACTCCCGCTCAAGGGACTCCCACTCAAGAGGCGCCAAGTACATCTAGCGCGCCCATGGCGTTTACTTTACAAGACATGGCGGCAGTTATGGATCATACCCTTACATCGGTATTGTCCAAACTACCAGGGTTACAAGGAAAGCGAGACAGCTCTGGGGCTAGAAAAAAATACAGATCACTCTGACGCTTTAGTAGCTATGTCTGATATCCCCTCACAATATGCAGAAGCTGAGGCAGGAGAGCTTCTTTCTGTGGGTGATTTTTCTGACTCAGGGAAGATGCTTCAACCTGATTCTGATATGTCAACATTTAAATTTAAGCTTGAACACCTCCGCTTGTTGCTCAGGGAGGTTTTAGCTACTCTGGATGACTGTGACACCATTATAGTGCCAGAGAAATTGTGTAGATTGGATAAATACTATGCAGTGCCTGTTTACACTGATGTTTTTCCAATACCTAAAAGGTTTTCAGAAATTATTACTAAGGAATGGGATAGACCAGGTGTACCGTTCTCTCCCCCTCCTATTCTTAAGAAAATGTTTCCAATAGATGCCGCTACACGGGACTTATGGCAAACGGTCCCTAAGGTGGAGGGAGCAGTTTCTACCCTAGCTAAGTGTACAACTATCCCCGTCGAGGACAGTTGTGCTTTCCTAGATCCAATGGATAAAAAGTTAGAGGGTTACCTTAAGAAAATGTTTATTCAACAAGGTTTTATTCTGCAGCCTCTTGCATGCATTGCCCCAGTCACTGCTGCGGCCTTCTGGTTTGTGTCTCTGGAAGAGGCCTTACAGGTAGAAACTCCATTGGATGATATACTTGACAAGCTTAAAGCGCTTAAGCTAGCCAATTCATTTGTTTCTGATGCCGTTGTTCATTTAACTAAACTAATGGCTAAGAACTCAGGTTTTGCTATTCAGGCGCGTAGGGCGCTATGGCTTAAATCCTGGTCAGCTGACGTTACTTCAAAGTCTAAGCTTCTCAATATTCCCTTCAAGGGGCAGACCCTATTCGGGTTAACAAATTAAGGACCAAACAAACTAATTTTCGTGCCTTTCGAAACTTTAAGACGAGCGCGGCATCATCTTCCTCTAATACAAAACAAGAGGGAAATTTTGCCCAGTCCAAGCCGGTCTGGAGACCTAACCAGGCTTGGAACAAAGGTAAACAGGCCAAGAAGCCTGCTGCTGCCTCTAAGACAGCATGAAAGATTGGCCCCCGATCCAGTAACGGACCTAGTAGGGGGCAGACTTTCTCTCTTCACCCAGGCTTGGGCAAGAGACGTCCAGGATCCCTGGGCGTTGGAAATTGTGCCCCAGGGATATCTTCTGGACTTCAAAGCTTCTTCCCCAAAAGGAAGATTTCACCTTTCACAATTATCTGCAGACCAGATAAAGAGAGAGGCATTCTTACATTGTGTTCAAGACCTCCTAGTTATGGGAGTGATACACCCAGTTCCAAAGGAGGAACAGAGGCAAGGATTCTATTCAAATCTATTTGTGGTTCCCAAGAAAGAGGGAACCTTCAGACCAATCTTAGATCTCAAGATCCTAATCAAATTTCTCAGGGTCCCATCTTTCAAGATGGAGACTATTCGAACCATCCTACCTATGATCCAGGAGGGTCAATATATGACTACCGTGGACTTAAAGGATGCTTATCTTCACATTCCGATACACAAAGATCATCATCAGTTTCTCAGGTTCGCCTTCCTAGACAGGCATTACCAGTTTGTGGCTCTTCCCTTTGGGTTAGCTACGGCACCAAGAATCTTTACGAAGGTTCTGGGGTCACTTCTGGCAGTCCTAAGGCCGCGGGGCATAGCAGTAGCCCCTTACTTAGACGACATTCTGATACAGGCGTCGAATTTCCAAATTGCCAAGTCCCATACGGACATTGTTCTGGCATTCCTGAGGTCTCATGGGTGGAAAGTGAACGAAAAGAAGAGTTCTCTATCCCCTCTCACAAGAGTTTCCTTCCTGGGAACTCTGATAGATTCTGTAGAAATGAGGATTTACCTGACAGAGGCCAGGTTGTCAAAATTTCTAAATTCCTGCCGTGTTCTTTATTCTACTTCTCGCCCTTCAGTGGCTCAGTGTATGGAAGTAATCGGCTTAATGGTAGCGGCAATGGACATAGTGTCATTTGCGCGCCTTCATCTCAGACCGCTGCAATTATGCATGCTGAGTCAGTGGAATGGGGATTACACAGATTTATCCCCTCTGCTAAATCTGGATCAAGAGACCAGAGATTCTCTTCTCTGGTGGCTATCTCGGGTCCATCTGTCCAAGGGTATGACCTTCCGCAGGCCAGATTGGACAATAGTAACGACAGATGCCAGCCTTCTGGGCTAGGGTGCAGTCTGGAACTCTCTGAAGGCTCAGGGGTCATGGACTCAGGAGGAGGCTCTCCTTCCGATAAACATTCTGGAACTAAGAGCGATATTCAATGCTCTTCAGGCTTGGCTTCAGCTAGCGGCAGTGAGGTTCATCAGATTTCAGTCGGACAACATCACGACTGTAGCTTACATCAACCATCAAGGGGGAACAAGGAGTTCCCTAGCGATGTTGGAGGTTTCAAAGATAATTCGTTGGGCAGAGATTCACTCTTGCCACCTATCAGCTATCCATATCCCAGGAGTAGAGAACTGGGAGGCGGATTTTCTAAGTTGACAGACTTTTCATCCGGGGGAGTGGGAGTTCCATCCGGAGGTGTTTGCACAGTTGATTCAACGTTGGGGCAAACCAGAACTGGATCTCATGGCATCTCGCCAGAACGCCAAGATTCCTTGTTACGGATCCAGGTCCAGGGATCCCAAGGCAGCGCTGATAGATGCTCGAGCAGCGCCTTGGTCCTTCAACCTGGCTTATGTGTTTCCACCGTTTCCTCTGCTCCCTCGTCTGATTGCCAAGGTCAAGCAGGAGAGAGCATCAGTGATTTTGATAGCACCCGCGTGGCCACGCAGGACTTGGTATGCAGATCTGGTGGACATGTCATCCTTTCCACCATGGACTCTGCCTCTGAGGCAGGACCTTCTACTTCAGGGTCCTTTCAACCATCCAAATCTAATTTCTCTGCGGCTGACTGCTTGGAGATTGAACGCTTGATTTTATCAAAGCGTGGTTTCTCTGAGTCGGTCATTGATACCTTAATACAGGCACGAAAGCCTGTCACCAGGAAAATCTATCATAAGATATGGTGTAAATATCTTCATTGGTGTGAATCCAAGGGTTACTCATGGAGTAAGGTCAGGATTCCTAGAATATTATCTTTTCTCCAAGATGGATTGGAGAAGGGTTTGTCAGCAAGTTCCTTAAAGGGACAGATTTCTGCTCTGTCTATTCTTTTGCACAAACGTCTGGCTGAGGTTCCAGACGTGCAGGCATTTTGTCAGGCTTTAGTCAGAATTAAGCCTGTGTTTAAACCTGTTGCTCCGCCTTGGAGTTTAAATTTAGTTCTTAAGGTTCTTCAAGGGGTTCCGTTTGAACCTTTGCATTCCATAGATATTAAGCTCTTATCTTGGAAAGTTTTGTTTTTAGTAGCTATCTCCTCGGCTCGTAGAGTTTCGGAGTTTTATCTGCTTTACAATGTGATTCTCCTTATCTCATTTTTCATTCCGATAAGGTAGTGTTACGTACCAAACCTGGTTTTCTACCTAAGGTGGTATCTAATAAAAATATCAATCAGATTGTTGTACCATCACTGTGTCCTAATCCTTCTTCAAAGAAGGAACGTCTTTTACACAATCTTGACGTGGTTCGTGCTTTAAAGATTTATTTACAAGCTACTAAAGATTTTCGTCAAACATCTGCATTGTTTGTTGTCTACTCTGGACAGAGGAGAGGCCAAAAGGCTTCGGCAACTTCTCTTTCTTTTTGGCTAAGGAGTATAATACGCTTAGCTTATGAGACTGCTGGCCAGCAGCCTCCTGAAAGGATTACAGCTCATTCTACTAGAGCGGTAGCTTCCACATGGGCTTTTAAGAATGAGGCTTCTGTTGAACAGATTTGTAAGGTGGCGACTTGGTCTTCGCTTCATCCTTTTTCAAAATTCTATAAATTTGATACTTTTGCTTCTTCGGAGGCTATTTTTGGGAGAAGGTTTTGCAGCAGTGGTGCCTTCCGTTTAAGCACCTGTCTTGTCCCTCCCTTCATCCGTGTCCTATAGCTTTGGTATTGGTATCCCACAAGTAATGGATGATCCGTGGACTGGATACACCTTACAAGAGTTATGCTTACCTGATAAATTTATTTCTCTTGTGGTGTATCCAGTCCACAGCCCGCCCTGTCATTTTAAGGCAGGTGTGTTTTATTTTTAAACTACAGTCACCACTGCACCCTATGGTTTCTCCTTTCTCTTGCTTGTCTTCGGTCGAATGACTGGTAGTGGCAGTTAGAGGAGGAGCTATATAGACAGCTCTGCTGTGGGTGATCCTCTTGCAGCTTCCTGTTGGGAAAGAGAATATCCCCACAAGTAATGGATGATCCGTGGACTGGATATACCACAAGATAAATACATTTATCAGGTAAGCATAAATTTTGTTTTTACTAGGTAGTCTAGCCTTCGGAAAAATGAAGTATTGCTTTTAAATTAAAAGGGGCCATCAATTATGTCTCTAGATCTAAATATGTGACATAATTTGCTTCTGTAATCCAATCAATACCGAATTTGATCAAAGATACCCAGTTGTTTCTCCTCTGCATACTAGCATAATAGAGGACATATGCAGCACAACCTCCTACTATATTTAGACTACAGCTAAATCTTGTGCAAGCACTCTTCCAGGGTACACAGGTTCCCTTACTCTTATGTTTTCCTGGGTTGGACACCACTAGACACAGGGGCAGGTTCAATCTATTGTTTACTAATAATAACTGTTAATGCCATACTATATAATTTGAACTTTTTGCACTTTACTTACATGGGAGGTGTCATTAGGCCTACTCTATGTCCTCAATATAACTACTGCCCCGCAGCGGTAATAACCTACATAGAGTTCAGGATAACCTGTTTTATGTTATTTGCGACATGGAAAACCTACTGTATCCAACAGTTTCCCACACTCCTGATGATATTTTGGTAGGAGAATTATTGTGGTCAGGTGATTATTCATCTGCTTATACCTGAATATATTTAGCCCTACTTCCTCTGTAACTCTTAATGTAGCAGGTTGGACAGAGGGACTCTATGTATCATGTTAACAATTATTTATACACCTGCTAAACACCTCTATATTATATTTTTATAAATTTTCCCACTAGATACCTGTTGCAAGCGTCATAAGAGATAACATCACTTTTCACATAATAAGGTTATATGGGGAATGCTCGGATATATAGCTCTATAACTCGTCCTGTCATCCACTTCAGAAATACTGAGTCCTTTGGAGAGCAAACCCTTAGCTGAATTCATTTAACTTACCCATTTTAATATTAACTTTTTCAACCCAGGAGCATAGTTTCCATATTGTTCTGAACAGCATTATATTCCATTCGCACTAGATTATGATTATAGTTAAAAGTATTTTGTATGCCATCACACGAGCAGCTGTAATAATCTAACCATCATACTAGACCCCCTAGCTTCACATAGCTTGCATCTCGAGTACTCATATAGTCTCTGGTAGATAACTGAGCATTAAAATTGCTCCCTCCTACCTATATAAGAGACCAGCAACCGGTTTCTACTTCCATCCCTCAATGTTTGAAATATAGCCATATTTAAATTTGTTTCCTTTTCTTTGTTATAACCTGTTAACAAGTACAATTCAGTTTTATTCTAGTGTATACCCTGTGGTTACCCTAAATGTTTAAACCTACTTTTGATGCTGGGTTTGTTTGTTCTTAGATGAAAAATACGCTACTTAGTTGTTTCCAAACAATACTTTTCAGTTCGAGGGCCTACTTTCGATCTACTGTGGTCTCTCAATACATGTTATAATGGATGCTGCTGGGCTGTGTTAGCTGGGAAAGCACGGCTCAGCATATCAGATACAGTAATGATCTTGGTTTGGGGTATGTATGTAGTAACTTTTCCCTTGCTTAGACATGCCTCTGCTTGTTGAAATAATGTCACACTGATAATGGCTGCTTACCTCTAAAATTACACATATGTTCTAGTAGTTGTGCTCTTATATATATATATGTGCTCACGATAGCTGATTTAGCACGATTTCTCTATCTGGCGCTTACATGCCTATACTGTTTGATATTCACATCTTTAGCTGAGATTTTGTTTTATTTACCTACAGAGAGTATGTCTAACATTGTTTTTTAGGAGTTATAATTTTGGTGTTCAGCCTCTCCCCTATACCAGTCCCTCTTCCATATACTATTTTACCTATTGTCCTCATAAGGATCATAAACTGTCGTTATAGGTTATCTACAGACCCAATCTGGACTGAGATGATTAAACTAGTCTATCTTCTTGGTGCATATTATTTGTTCATGCTGAGCCTCTCTCCTCCCTTTCCTGCTGGTACTGGTTGCCTGCGGGTCATATCCCTACTCCTTTTTCCTTCATCGCCTATAGGTGGCACCCCCCTAGGAGAGGGGCTCATCTTTGACATATAGGAGATTTACAGTTCAGGCCTAGAGATTAACCTTATTATGCTCCTATGTCGACATTTATAACTACTTTATACTCTGCCTAGATATCTTTAAGAGTATACTTGGCAGTTAAAACCAATACTCACTTAGTGTCCCGATAATAGTTAATATAAGATGGCCATCCTGACCGGCTCCGCCCTCCATCCCCCCCATTATATTTCGAGCGGCTCTTGCCCGCTGCATCCCCTCCCCTTTAATCAGTAAAGCTAATTTCCCCCTGGCCCTAATTGTATCAGAGTCGACTCTTGCATTTGCCTTCTATATGGTCCGGGGAGGACAATTTTTGTCTTATTGTTATTACCTTTATTATAAAACTGAAGTCACACTGTACACTGCCCAAGTTATATACCATTGTGTGTGCTATTTGGATACATTAAGCCCTAACTTATGTAACAATATTGTATTTGCACTTTTCTGTATATGCTTTGAGGCATACTCGTTGGCTGTATTTATTTATGACTTCAATAAAAAAAATATTTTAATAAAAAAAAGATACCCAGTTGTAGTATTTAATGCTGGACAGTGATAAGCCGCCATGTTGCTTTAATAATATTAATTTATCTATAGCAATGCGGGGTTTCTTTTTACCCCACAAAAAAAAATAAACATGCAGCATAAAATTTACTGATTTCTCTTTGATGTATGAATAATGGAAGATTCTGCAGCAAAAAAGCAATCAAGGGAATATAATTGTCTTCAATAACATGATTTTTGCGGAAAGAGATAAGAAGTGTAAAGTCCATCTATTCAGGTCATTAGAGATATTAAGAAAAAACTCTGCATAATTTAGAGCATACCACTCGTTGGGGTTCCGGCTCAATTTGATGCCCAAGTATCTGATATGATTCACTTCCCTGAACCTATGTTGAGTATAACTGACCTGGGTTTTACAAATCCATAAAATCTCAGATTTTATAGCATTGATTTTATAACCCGAAAATTAGTTATAGCATTCGATCATGCCGAGAGATTTAGGGATCAATGTACTTGTATTTCTTTGAAATAAGATAAGGTCGTCCACATATAGCGAAAGTACTAAGTGCTGTTTCCCTAGCCTAATACCTCTTAATTCCTGTCTCAGCCATACAGCTAGGGGTTCCATCGATAGATTAAATAACAGCGGGGATAAAGGGCATCCCTGCTGTGTTCCCTTGCTTAATATGATGTAGTCCAACAACTCGCCATTAATCATAACCTGTGATCTGGGCTTATTATATATCAGTCTAAGAAAATTAACCAAATTACCCTTAAACCCAAAGTTGCCCAGAGCTGTAAATAAATTACCCCAAATAATCGATCCGCGTCCAGTGTCAGTAAGGCTATATCTTTAATTTACCGTGGTTGTAATCTAGAGTAATGAGCACCTTTCTCATGTTATGAACCACATTCCTTACTGGCATAAATCCCGTTTGATCTGTGTGCACTAATGCGCCAACCACTTTTTGTAGCCTTCCTGCTACTAAAGCTGTCAAAATCTTATAATCACAGTTTAAAAGCGATATTGGTCTTTATGGCCCCAACTCTTCTATGTCCTTTTCTTTTTTATAGATGAGTGTTATTATTGAATCAGCAAAAAAGGGAGATTCCATACTATTTTGACAAAGATAATGATTAAATAGCTTAGCTAATGTTCCTGAGATTTCTTTTTTCATAATTTTATAAAACTCAGCTGGGAGCCCATCAGGACCGGGTGCTTTATTGTGCTTCGTCTTTTTTATAACTGCTTCTACCTTTTCTATAGTAACTGTGCAGTTGACTTGCTGTAGGGCTTCACTAGAGACTTTAGGCAAATTCACTTTCTGCATAATTTTTTTTGATAATAGCTAAAGAATGCTTTCCTGATCTCAGATGCTAATGTATACCATTTTTGATCATCCAGCTATTGTATTATTCCCTTTTCTAATCTTAATAAGTCTGGCTAAGTATTTGGCCGTTATCCCCTGGTAGCCCTGAAAGAAGGCTCTGGTTTTCAAGTCAACTGTGGACCATTTGTCTTTCATAAAGGTGTCTCTTTCTAGTTTAGCTTGAATATATCCATTCCAGTTCCTTAGATTAGGGCTATTTAAGTATGTTCTATATTTATTTTTAACTTGATTTGCTAACTGAGTTTCTCTTGATCTAGATTTCCTTTTAATTTTCACCATATATGCCTTAATTTCTCCCCTAAAAACCGCCTTCACAGCTTCCCAAAATATTTCTATTTTATTCAGGTAACTACTGTTATTCTTATAATACTCATGCTATTTAATACTTAGCCAAATCGCAAAATGTGTGTTATTTACAACATATCTGGGGAAATAAAAGGAGTTTATGTTCTTAGCAAATGTTGAGAATTTGAATTTCATATTAAATATCGCGTGATCTGATAATGTAAAACCCAAAATATTTGATTCGGAGTCTATAGAGAGGAGCTTATCTTTTATTAAAAATAAATCTATTCTAGAGAAATTTGTATGCGTTTTAGATTCACATAAGAAATTGCTCTGATCTGGGTGCTGTATACGCCAAATGTCTTTTAACCTCAAGGTTTTACACCATTCCCTAAAAAATTTAGCTTCTCTGTAATATATAGAGGTACGTTTTAACCTGCACCGATCAATCTCAAGATATAGTGACATGCTAAAATCCCCAACCACGGTCAGGTTCTGATCTTAAAGGGACATAATACTCATATGCTAAATCACTTGAAACTGATGCAGTATAACTGTAAAAAGCTGACAGGAAAATATCACCTGAGCATCTCTATGTAAAAAAGGAAGATATTTTACCTCACAATCTCCTCAGCTCAGCAGAGTAAGTTCTGTGTAAAAAGTTATACACAGCTGCTCCCAGCTGCAGGTAAAAAAAAATGAAGAAATAAACAGCAGCCAATCAGCATCAGCAGTGCTGAGGTCATGAACTCTTTTACTGTGATCTCATGAGATTTGACTTAACTCTCAAGGGATTTCATAGTAAACTTCCTTTAAACTGAATAGGGAAATAAGATGAGAGTGCATGAGGCTCATCCCTTCGGCTGTCCCGGGACAGACATACTAATATGCTGCTTAGAAATCCTTTACAATGGGATGTGGCTGCTGGGGAACTTTTGAGGTAAAATATCTTTCTTTTTTTACATTTTCATGTAATGTAGATGTTCATGTGATATTTTCTAGTCAGCTTTTTTCAGCTATGCTGCATCTCTTTCAAGTGTTTAAACATTTGGGTATTATGTCCCTTTAATAAAGAGCTAGTTTTATTTTTAGTCTATTCCAAAAAGCCGGATCGAAATTATTTGTCCCATAGACATTGCAGAAGGATCACAACCTTCCATCTTTCTCTATTTGTATGATCATTCTTAGTGAATCAAGCTCCTGCTTTCTAACTTTGTATGCCAGCTTTTTGTTAAAGAGCATTGCAACTCCACATTTACGTTTATTGCAGGGGGTAGCAATTACCTCAGTGATCCAACCCGTTTTAAGTTTCTGAATTTCAGATTCTTTCAAATGTAGTTCCTGAAGAAAAATTATATCAGGATTCTGAGCTTTCAACAGTCTTAAAATGTTTTTCTGTTTATGTTGAAATAATTTTTATTAGGGAAGAATAAGATCACACTGAATCAATAATTACACAGGTATGTCATGTACAAATTCTATACTAATTATTCGTAGTCTCCTATACAAACATTGTAACAAAATATTACCTGACCAAAAATCTGAAGAATAATTTCACTGTGTTCAGATTCCTGTCCAAATTTAATAAGAAAAAATGAAATAGTGAAAAAGAAATAGAGTAAGAGGGAAAAAAAGAAGAAAATTTTAATAAAAGGTGGGTAAGAAATATATAAGATTAAGATAGATGCTTATCTTGTTTCTTTTGTCTTTAGGGTTCTTCTGCCAGACCACCGGATCCTCTTCCTTATCTCTGTCCCTGTCAAACAAGCTTCCCCTTTCCCCCCCTCAACTCTAGATCCCAATGTTCCACCGTCACTCGTTCGTCTTGTACATTATCCAATAAAACCATGTTTCTCTTGTAAGGTGTATCCAGTCCACGGATCATCCATTACTTGTGGGATATTCTCATTCCCAACAGGAAGTTGCAAGAGGACACCCACAGCAGAGCTGTAATATAGCTCCTCCCCTAACTGTCATAGCTAGTCATTCTCTTGCAACTCTCAACAAGCTAGGATGTTGTAGGAGAGAGTGGTTAAATATAGTTAGTTTATTTTCTTCAATCAAAAGTTTGTTATTTTTAAATAGTACCGGAGTTGTGCTATTTTATCTCAGGCAGTAAATAGAAGAAGAATCTGCCTGAGGTTTCTATGATCTTAGCAGGTTGTAACTAAGATCCATTGCTATTCTCACATATGTCTGAGGGGATTACACAGATGAGGTAACTTCAGCGAGAGAATGGCGTGCAGTTTATTCTGCTATCAGGTATGTGCAGTTATAATTTTTTCTAGAGATGGAAAACACTAGAAAATGCTGCTGATACCGGATTAATGTAAGTTAAGCCTGAATACAGTGATTTAATAACGACTGGTATCATGCTTACTCCCAGGGGTAATACCCTTATGATATTGCAATATAAACGTTTGCTGGCATGTTTAATCGTTTTTATATATGCATTGGTGATAAAACTTTATTGGGGCCTAGTTTTTTCCACATGGCTGGCTTAAATTTTGACTAGAAACAGTTTTACTGAGGCTTTCCACTGTTATAGTATAAAAGTTACAGTTGGTGCAGTTAAAATTACAAACTGTGACATCCAGCTTCCCTCTGTCCAGTATGCTATAGGACATCTCTAAAGGGCTCAAAGGCTTTCCAAAGTCGTTTATTGGGGAAGGTAGGACCACAGCTTGCTGTGGCAGTTGGTTGTGACTGTTAAAAACCAAAAAAAAAAAAAACAAAAAAAAAAAAAACGTCTATTTCGTTTTTTTGATCCGTTTTTTGAACTAAGGGGTTAATCATCCATTTGCAAGTGGATGCAATGCTCTGCTAGCCTATTACATACACTGTAATAATTTCGTTTGATTTACTGCATTTTTTCACTGTTTTTCAAATTCTGACAAAATTTGTTTCTCTTAAAGGCACAGTACCGTTTTTTATATTTGCTTGTTAACTTGATTTAAAGTGTTTTCCAAGCTTGCTAGTCTCATTGCTAGTCTGTATAAACATGTCTGACATAGAAGAAACTCCTTGTTCATTATGTTTAAAAGCCATGGTGGAACCCCCTTATAGAATGTGTACCAAATGTACTGATTTCATTTTATGCAATAAAGATCATATTCTGTTTTTAAAAAAAAATTATCACCAGAGGAATCTGACGAGGGGAAAGTTATGCCGACTAACTCTCCCCACGTGTCAAACCCTTTGACTCCCACCCAAGGGACTCACGCTCAAATGGCGCCAAGTACATCTAGGGCGCCCATAGCGTTTACTTTACAAAACATGGTGGCAGTCATGGATAATACACTGTCAGCGGTATTAGCCAGACTACCTGAACTTAGAGGTTAGCGAGATAGCTCTGGGGTGAGACAAAATGCAGAGCATACTGACGCTTTAAGAACCATGTCTGATACTGCCTCACAATATGCAGAAGCTGAGGAAGGAGAGCTTCAGTCAGTGGGTGATGTTAATGACTCAGGAAAGATACCCGATTCTAATATTTCTACATTTAAATTTAAGCTTGAACACCTCCGCGTGTTACTTAGGGAGGTTTTAGCTGCTCTGAATGACTGTGATACCATTGCAGTGCCAGAGAAATTTTGTAGACTGGATAAATGCTTTGCAGTGCGGGTGTGTACTGATGTTTTTCCAATACCTAAAAGGTTTACAGAAATTATTAATAAGGAATGGGATAGACCAGGTGTGCCGTTCTCTTCCCCTCCTATTTTTAGAAAAATGTTTTCCAATAGACGCCACCACACGGGACTTATGGCAGACAGTCCCTAAGGTGGAGGGAGCAGTTTCTACTCTAGCAAAGCGTACTACTATCCCTGTCGAGGACAGTTGTGCTTTTTTAGAGCCAATGGATAAAAAATTAGAAGGTTACCTTAAGAAAATATTTATTCAACAAGGTTTTATCCTACAGCCCATTGCATGCATTGCCCCTGTCACTGCTGCTGCGGCGTACTGGTTTGAGTCTCTGGAAGAGGCTTTACAGGTAGAGACTCCATTGGATGACATACTTGGCAAACTTAGAGCACTTAAGCTAGCCAATTATTTTATTTCTGATGCCATTGTTCATTTGAATAATGTAACGGCTAAGAATTCTGGTTTTGTTATACAGGCGCGCAGAGCGCTATGGCTTAAATCATGGTCAGCTGACGTGACTTTAAAATCTAAGCTACTTAACATTCCCTTCAAGGGGCAGACCCTATTCGGGCCTGGTTTGAAGGAGATTATTGCTGATATCACGGGAGGAAAAGGTTGTGCCCTTCCTCAGGACAGGTCCAAATCTAGGGCCAAACAGTCTAATTTTCGTGCCTTTCGAAACTTCAAGGCAGGTGCGGCATCAACTTCCTCTAATAATAAACAAGAGGGAACTTTTGCTCAATCCAAGACGGTCTGGAGACCAAACCAGACCTGGAAAAAAGGTAAGCAGGTCAAAAAGCCTGCTGCTGCCTCTAAGACAGCATGAAGGAACGACCCCCTATCCAGTAACGGATCTAGTAGGGGGCAGACTTTCACTCTTCGCCCAGGCGTGGGCAAGAGATGTTCAGGATCCCTGGGCGTTGGAAATTATATCCCAGGGATATCTTCTGGACTTCAAAGCTTCCCCCCCAAAAGGGAGATTTCACCTTTCACAATTATCTGCAAACCAGATAAAGAGTGAGGCATTCTACACTGTGTACGAGACCTCCTAGTTATGGGAGTGATCCATCCAGTTCCAAAGGAGGAACAGGAACAGGGTTTTTACTCAAATCTGTTTGTGGTTCCCAAAAAAGAGGGAACCTTCAGACCGATTTTGGATCTAAAGATCTTAAACAAATTCCTCAAAGTTCCGTCGTTCAAGATGGAAACTATTCGTACCATCCTACCACTGAACCAGGAGGGTCAATATATGACTACAGTGGATCTAAAGGATGCTTATCTTTACATTCCGATACACAAAGATCATCATCGGTTTCTCAGGTTTGCCTTTCAAGACAGGCATTACCAGTTGTAGCTCTTCCCTTTGGATTAGCTACAGCCCCAAGAATCTTTACAAAGGTTCTAGGGTCGCTTTTGGCGGTCCTAAGGCCACGGGGCATAGCAGTAGCCCCTTATTTAGACGACATCCTGATACAGGCGTCAAACTTCCAAATTGCCAAGTCTCATACGGACGTAGTACTGGCATTTCTGAGGTTGCATGGGTGGAAAGTGAACGAGGAAAAGTGGTCTCTATCCCCACTCACAAGAGTTTCCTTTCTAGGGACTCTGATAGATTCTGTAGAAATGAAAATTTACCTTGACGGAGTCCAGGTTATCAAAGCTTCTAAATTCCTGTCGGGTTCTTCATTCCATTTCGCGCCCTTCTGTGGCTCAGTGTATGGAAGTAATCGCCTTAATGGTAGCGGCAATGGACATAGTGCCGTTTGCACGCTTACATCTCAGACCGCTGCAACTATGCAGGCTCAGTCAGTGGAGAGGGGATTACACAGATTTGGCCCCTCAACTGAATCTGGACCAAGAGACCAGGGATCCTCTTCCCTGGTGGCTATCTCGGGTCCATCTGTCCAAAGGTATGACCTTCGCAGGCCAGATTGGACTATTGTAACAACAAATGCCAGCCTTCTAGGTTGGAGTGCAGTCTGGAACTCCCTGAAGGCTCAGGGATCGTGGACTCAGGAGGAGTCTCTCCTTCCAATAAATATTCTGGAACTAAGAGCGATATTCAAGGCTCTTCAGGTTTGGCCTCAGTTAGCAACTCTGAGGTACATCAGATTTCAGTCGGTCAACATCACGACTGTAGCTTACATCAACCATCGAGGGGGAACAAGAACTTCCCTAGAGATGTTAGAAGTTTCAAAAATAATTCACTGGGCAGAGATTCACTCTTGCCACCTATCAGCTATCCATATCCCAGGTGTAGAGCACTGGGAGGCGGATTTTCTAAGTCGTCTGACTTTTCATCCGGGAGAGTGAGAACTCCATCCGGAGGTATTTGCACAACTGATTCTCCGTTGGGGCAAACCAGAACTGGATCTCATGGCGTCTCGCCAGAACGCCAAGCTTCCGTGTTACGGATCCAGGTCCAGGGATCCCAAGGTGACACTGATAGATACTCTAGCAGCGCCCTGGTCTTTCAACCTGGCTTATGTGTTTCCACCGTTTCCTCTGCTCCCTCGACTGATTGCCAAGATCAAGCAGGAGAGAGCATCGGTGATTCTGATAGCACCTGCGTGGCCACGCAGGACCTGGTATGCAGATCTAGTGGACATGTCATCCTTTCCACCATGGTCTCTGCCTCTGAGACAGGACCTTCTACTTCAGGGTCCTTTCAACCATCCAAATCTAATTTCTCTGAGGCTGACTGCCTGGAGATTGAATGCTTGATTTTATCAAAGCGTGGATTCTCCGAGTCAGTTATTGATACCTTAATACAGGCACGAAAGCCTGTCACCAGGAAAATTTACCATAAGGTATGGCGTAGATATCTTTATTGGTGTGAATCCAAGGGTTACTCATGGAGTAAGGTCAGGATTCCTAGGATTTTATCTTTTCTCCAAGAAGGTTTGGAAAAAGGATTGTCAGCTAGTTTCTTAAAGGGACAGATTTTTGCTCTGTCTATTCTTTTGCACTAGCGTCTGGCAGATGTTCCAGACGTTCAGGCATTTTGTCAGGCTTTAGTTTGAATCAAGCCTGTGTTTAAACCTGTTGCTACACCATGGAGCTTAAACTTGGTTCTTAAGGTTCTTCAAGGAGTTCAGTTTGAACCTCTTCATTCCATAGATATCAAACTTTTATCTTGGAATTTTTTTTTTATTTTTTTTTTTTTGGTAGCTATTTCCTCGGCTCGTAGAGACTCTGAGCTATCTGCCTTACAATGTGATTCTCCTTATCTGATTTTTCATACGGATAAGGTAGTCCTACGTACCAAACCTGGGTTCTTACCTAAGGTTGTATCTTACAAGAATATCAATCAAGAGATTGTGGTTCCATCCTTGTGTTACACAATCTGGACGTGGTCTGTGCTTTAAAGTTTTACTTACAAGCTACTAAAGATTTTCGTCAAACATCTGCTTTGTTTGTTGTCTACTCTGGACAGAGGAGAGGTCAAAAGGCTTTGGCAACCTCTTTTTCTTTTTGGCTAAGAAGCTTAATCCGCTTAGCCTATGAGACTGCTGGACAGCAGCCTCCTGAAAGGATTAGAGCTCATTCCACTAGAGCTGTGGCTTCCACTTGGGCCTTTAAAAATGAGGCTTCTGTTGAACAGATTTGCAAGGCGGCGACTTGGTCTTCGCTTCATACTTTTTCAAAATTTTAAAAATTTGATACTTTTGCTTCTTCGAAGGCTATATTTGGGAGAAAGGTTTTACAGGCAGTGGTTTCTTCCATTTAAGTTCCTGCCTTGTCCCTCCCTTCATCCGTGTACTTTAGCTTTGGTATTGGTATCCCACAAGTAATGGATGATCCGTGGACTGGATACACCTTACAAGAGAAAACACAATTTATGCTTACCTGATAAATTTATTTCTCTTGTGGTGTATCCAGTCCACGGCCCGCCCTGTCATTTTAAGGCAGGTAATTTTTAAATTTAAACTACAGTAACCACTACACCCTATGGTTCCTCCTTTCTCGGCTTGTTTTCGGTCGAATGACTGGCTATGACAGTTAGGGGAGGAGCTATATTACAGCTCTGCTGTGGGTGTCCTCTTGCAACTTCCTGTTGGGAATGAGAATATCCCACAAGTAATGGATGATCCGTGGACTGGATACACCACAAGAGAAATACATTTATCAGGTAAGCATAAATTGTGTTTTTTTGAAAAGTTGCCTGTGTGTCCTGTATGTGAGCTGCTTGTTCATACATGTTATAAAAGTATCTGATCTTATTAACAATCTCTTCTTTTGTGGGCGATCCTACTTTCCAATTACGTGCGATACATATTCTCGCTGCTGTACAAAAATGTTTTTCTGTTTAATCGGGGACGTTATTCCCCCTACATTCCAAGATGTTAAGTTTAAGTCTGTTTTCATTCTATTAGACATCTAGTTAAAATCTTGAGAACACCCACCAATAAAATAGGTACCGACCCTACTCCATCTGCACATCCCTACTATACATCTTTTAACCAACTCCAGCAGCACACTCTGCACCCAGTGCAATATCTCCTAAATGGTACAATTTAGACACCTACTACCCTCCTTCCCTACAAATGCCCCAGTTGTTCAAAATGACACTGGACTGCTCAGCCACACCAAGGGTTGCAACCTGTAGTTATGTGTTCCTGGACAAATATGAGTAGCACATGCTGCAGGGATGAACATTATTAGCGCTGTACAAAACCACTGTAATGCTCGTGGGATACTCTTCTATCTGACCGAACTCGGCCAGTAGTCTTGTTATCCCGGCGTTGAGCCGGAATGATAGGGAATATCCCAGAGCAGAGAAAGTTAGTAAAATGAAGAAGGCGGCACTCACCACTGGCAGGACAGCCCCTAGCGGCAACGGCAGAGCAGTCCAAGGACAAACCACTAGAATGGTCAGGCAGGCAGGGTTTGGCAACAGTAAAGCAGTCCAAGGGCACACCACTAGAATGGTCAGGCAGGCAGAATTTGTCAACAAAGAGGCAATCCAGAACAACAGGGGTTAATAAGCAGAGTAGTCAGAAAGGCAGGGTTCAGCAGTAGTATATCAATTCAGCAAATTAGGGGTTAAACAGGCAGAGTAGTCAGGCAGAAGGGTGGTATTTAGTTGAGCAACCACACAGGAGGGAGGTATGATGTGTTCAATAGGAGGTTCAGTGGAGTCACTTGAGTGAGGCAACTCGCAGGAAATGGTGTCCGCCTTCTTGTTCTTGGTCCCAGGAAGATAAGAGACCATAAAGTTAAAACGGGAAAAGAACAATGCCCACCTAGCCTGTCGAGGATTGAGTCGATGAGCAATCTCTAGGTAAGTCAGATTCTTGTGGTCGGTGAGAATCTGAATGGCATTGGCGGTGCCCTCTAACCAATGACGTCATTCAGTCAAAGCCATCTTAATGGCTAAGAGTTCACGATTACCCACATCATAGTTCCTCTTAGCAGGAGTAAAGCGTTTAGACAAAAAGGCTACAGGGTGTGACTTGGAAGTCAAAGGATCCCTTTGGGTAAGAACTGCTCCAGCCCCTATCTCGGAGGCATCAACCTCTACAGTGAACTGTAGGTCAGGATCAGGATGGCAGAGCACAGGAGCTGAACAGAAAGAAGAGAAGGCATTTATGGCTTCGGGAGGCAATGTTTACAGTCTTTGTTCTGTTTTGTCAATTCGGTGAGAGGAGCGACTGTTTGAGAAAAGTTCTTTATAAACTTGTGGTAATAATTGGAGAACCCCAAGAACCTCTGTAATTCCTTCAAAGAAGTAGGTTGAGGCCATTCTAGAATTGTGGCGAGTTTAGCAGGATCCATGGCAAAACCCTCCGAGATGACATAACCAAGGAATTGAATTTGAACTTGATCAAACTCACACTTTTCTAGCTTGGCTACTAAATAATTGTCTCTGAGACGTAGAACCACCTGTCTCATGTGTCTATGATGCTCCTCTAAAGTGGAAGAGAAAAGAAGGATATCATCCAGATAGACGATGACAGTGCGGTTGAGGAAGTCACGGAAGACATTGTTGACAAATGCCTGGAAGACTGCAGGGGCGTTACAGAGCCCAAAGGGCATTACAAGGTATTCGTAATCCTCAGATCTTGTGTTGAAGGCGGTCTTCCATTCGTGGCCTGGAAACATGCAAATCAGAAAAAGCGAGCATCCTGGAGTGAGTCATACAGTTCTGTGATCAATGGTACGGCATAGCAATTATTGATGGTTATGTTGTTCAAGGCCCTGTAGTCGATGCAGGTTCTGAGCCCACCATCCTTTTTACTGACAAAAAAGAAGCCTACCCCAGCAGGAGAGGAGAAAGGGCAAATGAAACCCTTAGCTATGTTCTCTTTGATGTACTCCTCCATGGATTTGGTTTCAGCCTTGGAGAGTGGATAAGTCCTCCCTTTAGGAAGTGGGGCTCTGGGAAAGAGGTCGATGTTGCAGTCATAAGGACGGTGGGGTGGCAGCACTTTGGCTGCTTTTTTCTCAAACACATCCACAAAGTCTGCGTATACTGAAGGATGTTTTGAAGGAGTCTGTATACTGGGTATGGGAATGCGGAGCAGAGGAGTAACTTTAGCAAGCCAGGAGTGGAAACAGGAGGCACCCCAAGAGGCCAGTTGTCCCTTAGCCAAGTCAAACTATGGATTGTGTACCCAAAGCCAAGAAGACCAAGGATGACAGGCTTTGCTGGGGAATGAATGACCTCAAACTGCAGCTGTTCGGTGTGAAGGACTCCCACAGTCAGGGTCAGGGGTGCTGACTCAAAATGGATCAAGCCTGAACCAAGGGGGGGGTGCCATCCAGAGTAGTCATTTTGAGACTATGTCTTTTCTGCAAAAGAGGCAAGCCAGCTTGAATCATGAAACAGTGATCCAGCTGCCCCATAATCTATAAAGACTTGAGTGTGGACAGTATTCTGAAGGAAGGTAAGGGTAACAGATACCAGGATCCGAGAGGAGTGAGGGGATTTAGTAGAGATCATGCTTAGAGGTACCCCTGTGTTATCTGATAAGCATTGGCTTTTCTCGGCCGAATGTCACAGTCCTTTAATTGGTGGGAGTTAGATCCACAATAAAAGCATAATCCCAGTCTCCTTCTTCTCTGTCTTTCAGACTCTGAAGGTTTGAAGGAGGAGAGATCCATTGGTTACTCCACTGAGGTAACTGAAGCTGCTGAAGGGGTAGAGAATACTGCCGAAACCGGACGAACAGGAGGACAGGAGGGAAGGACCCTCCTTGTTCTGTCTCTCTCGGCTTGTCTCTCCTGAAAGCGAGAGTCCATACTGATACAAAGCGTTATAAAGTCATCCAAAGAAGAAGGGATATAACGATAAGTGAGTTAATCTTTGATGCCTTCATACAGACCCCTCCTAAAGGCTGCCTTCAGAGCACTGCCATCCCAAGTGGTTTCAAGTGCCAAGGTGCAAAACTCAATGGCGAATAGTGCCACAGTTCTATTGCCCTGGCGGAGATCCAGGAGAGAATATTCTGCAGCAGAGGTATGGCCAGAAGTCCCAAACACAGAAGATAAAGCAGAAATGAAATCATCAGCATCATGCAGAAGTGTAGGGTTCTGTTCCAAAAGGGGAGAGACCCAGGCTAGGGCCTTGTCTTTCAGTAAGGAAATGATAAAGGCGACCCTTGACTGGTGAGACTGAAAGGTGTGAGGATCATTGCAGAAGTGCAGCCTGCATTGGTTAAGAAAATCCCTGCAATCAGTAGTACCTTCATACTTGTCAGGCAAAGGTATTGGGGTATACTTCCAGAAGCAGAGGAAAAAGTCACAGTATGAGGTGTAGGGACTGGTGGTGAAACAACAGGAGCGTTATGGGAATCCATATTCTGCAACTGTGTGGTATGGGTTCCCAACATCTGTCCCTGAAGATAAACAGCTAGTGCCACCTCCTCTGGCTCCATGGCCCAAGTATAATGTAATGCTCGTGGGATACTCCTCTATTAGACCAAACTCGGCCAGTAGTCTTGTTATCCCGGCGTCGAGCCGGAATGATAGGGAATATCCCAGAGCAGAAAAAAATAGTAAGATGAGGAAGGCCGCACTCACCACAGGCAGGACAGTCCCCAACGGCAACGGCAGAGCAGTCCAAGGACAAACCACTAGAATGGTCAGGCAGGCAGGGTTTGGCAACAGCAAAGCAGTCCAAGGGCACACCACTAGAATTGTCAGGCAGGCAAAATTTGGCAACAGTAAAGCAGTCCAAGGGCACACCACTAGAAATGTGAGGCAGGTAGGGTTCGGCAACAAAGAGGCAATCCAAAACAACAGGGGTTAATAAGCAGAGCAGTCAGACAGACAGGGTTCAGCAGCAGTATATCAATCCAGCAAATTAGGGGTTAAACAGGCAGAGTAGTCAGGCAGGCAGGGTTCAGCAACAGTATATCAGTCCAGCAATTTAGGGATTAAACAGGCAGGGTAGTCAGACAGGCAGAGTTCAGCAGCAGTATATCAATCCAGCAATTTAGGGGTATAACAGGCAGAGCAGTCATACAGGCAGGGGTCAAACACATTAAGGCAATACTGTAGTAACGATCTATCACACCCAGGAGCACACAAAGTAACACCTATACTTGGGCAGTGATAGAGCGTTATTGAGGGACTTACATAGGCGCAGGATTCGCGCCACAGGAATCCAGACCGGCATCTGAGAGGAGCGTGCGACGATGACGTCAGCGCCGCACGCATCCGGACTTGACACAGCCCCTGGCAACGAGCAGGGAAGGAGACGCGCCCCTAGCAATGGCTAGATCGGTGCGGCGTGACAACCATTGCTCATGTATCTCTATGCAGCAAGTGTAATTCATAGCTGCCCATGAAAACAGCTTATTTTGAAATCCTAGTCACACTTTGAGACTACCTTGGTAATGGTATCCCTCCAAACCTCCGTTTGAGCAACCCTGTCCCTGACTGCTGCATATGTAATACACATGGAGAGAAGAGCACTCACAGGAACAAACAACTTGCTCAATACCATTGTTAGCCTGTTCTATGGCGATTTACCAGTCTGGTCCGGCCTATTACAGTCAGTCCAGCGTCGAAATACCAGGCAATTCTTCTCTGAACAAGGAACACGGCAACCCCAGACAATTGTTTAGGCCTTCATTGGGCCTCGTCAGTGAGGTGTAGCCATATTGCTCTAAGCACACTGAACAAGGAGTCCACGTCTGCATATGTAACTCAGCTCAGGAATGTCCACAGCACTTTCAGATTAAAACAATTCCTCTATAAGGACAGCAAATTAAAACATGATGATGTTTTGGGTGTTGCTGCACTTAATCATGCATGATGCCATGTTTTTTTTTTTAAATATCTTTATTTTTGTGTGCAACAAACAGATGAAATTGGATACATTCAGCAAGAAATAAACAGTACATGCTTATGAGTCAAGTGGTACCTTCACAACAGGTTTCCTCACATTTCCTGGAACTGTATAATAACAGACAATTTAATCCATCGTGCACTATATTCAAAAGAAAAACAAATAAAACAGCAAAATCAAATAACTCTTAACTCCCGGCTGGCATGATTACCTCTCAAAGAACCTCCACTCCCCCCCCCCCCCAGGATACTCCATACACCCAATCTACCATTCTCCTCGTAGTGCTGCTTCCAATATGTATTCTGTGTTCCTGAATGGTGTTATAATTATATTGCGTGAACTTTCTTGGAGTGTACGGATAAAGGGCCCCCATTTATTAAAGAAAGACCTGACCCTGGTGGACATGTCTCCCAGTCCATCAGACTAAAGAGATAAAGAGCTGTTTTAGTAACATCTGTTTTAGTTGTTGGACAGTAGGTGGATTTCTCTTGAGCCAATCTCTGAATACCAGGTGTCTTGCCATCAATACTATGTTGTAAGTGAGTAATTTATTTCTCTTTGATAGATCTACAAAGTCAAGAAGCACACCATTCTGAAATGACCACTCCCCACTGGGAGCCCATATCTTAGTTTTCACCCAGTATGCAGTCATCTTCCAAAATCTTATTAGTCTGGGACAACTCCATACCATGTGTTCAATGTCTGCATCTATTAGGTCGCATCTAGGGCATTTGTTATCTCTGTCTGTTTTCCATCTCTGAAATTTCCTAGGGGTTATGTAGCTATTATGGAGCAATTTAAAATGCGATTCCCTCACCTCTGAAGAGAGAGTTGATAATTTGACTCTATGTATGCTTTTCTCAATTTCTTCTGCTGTAACAACCCTCGCCAGTTTTTCGCTCCATATGGTAGCCAGCCTAACTGCGCATGCAGTCCCTGTCAGTCTATTCATTTTTGTGTAGAGTGGTGAGATAGATGTGATGCCCTGTCTTGCTAGCTCTACGCTCTGCAGTACAGATGCTTGATCCTTAGTGTGTCCCTCCTTCCGCAATGTGTTAAAATAATGTCTGGCTTGCAGATATGCATAGTGATGATTCCTGGGCAGATCAAATGTGTCCCTCAAACTTTCAAAGGTCTGCATCTGTCCTCCCTGTGTCATCTCTGTTTGACCCACTGTACGAAGCCCCTGGTCCCTCCAGTGTAGGAAAGCTCTGGTCGTTATGCCCGGTGGGAACTCGGGTTACCACACCATGGCAGATATGGGGTCAGTCTATGGTCCCCTCCTAGTCTTTTACAAAACAGCCTCCAAGCTCTCACTGGTTGGCTTAGGAGCTCTATGTCCCTTAAGTATTTAGTCGCCTGAGTCTGTGCCATGTGTGGGATCATCTCCAGAGCCCATGGTCTCACCAACTCGCCCTCCAATTGGAGATCTGTAAACCTCCCCTGCCCCGTCATCCAGTCTATGACAAATTTACATTGGGCCGCCCAGTTATAAAATTCAAAGTTGGGTAATGCTAGTCCTCCTTTTTCTCTCGGGGCCGTAAGTTTAAGATAACTAATCCTATGCTTCTTGTCATTCCAAATAAACCCGAGCACTTTTCCTTTAATGTGGTTCAAGTCCGTTTTCCTTAATATCACAGGTAGAGTTTGGAAAACATAAAGTAACTTAGGGAAATATACCATTTTTATAAGCCCCACCCTCCCTGACAGAGGCAACAGCGCCCACCCCTTGATCAAGTTATCTAGTTTTTTAATTAAAGGACCATAGTTAACGGAATACCATCTGCGCGGGTCTACATGCATTGTAATACCTAAGTATTTGAAGTTTCCGTCCACTATTTTAAAGTCAAATCCAGAGATTTGTTTTCTACCCTTTGACATTAACCAGAGTAGTTCAGTTTTGTCAGTGTTGATCTTGTACCCCGAAACTAGGCTAAACTCATCTATCGCCACCATCAGCTTTGGAACATTTCTATGGGGGTCTTGCACAAACAGTACCATGTCATCTGCAAATAACGAGACATGCAGGTTCGACTCACCTATGCGCATTCCCTGCATTGTCTGTCTAATCTTGAGCACCAGTGGCTCTATGGCCAGATCAAAGAGGAGTGGGGAAAGGGGGCAGCCCTGCCTAGTGCCTCTGTGGAGTGTAAAGGGTCGTGTAGGTGTACCATTGACTAGAATAGATGCCTGTGGCCTACTATACAGATTCTTGACAGCGTTAACAAAGGCTCCCTCAATACCCATTTTACCCAAAGTAGTGTATAAGTGTTCCCATAGGACCCTATCAAAAGCCTTTTCCGCGTCTAAAAATAATAAGGCTGGCTCTGTGTGTTTTTCTAAGTTTGATTTACACTGTGTAATGATCCAATAGTATTGAATACTTGTTTGAACTCTTCTTATGTTAAGTACTGAAGATCTCCCTTTCACAAAGCCCGTCTGGTCCTCGTGGACCAGCGACAGAAGAATATTGGCCAGTCTGTTTGCTACAATTTTCGTCAATATCTTATAGTCCTGATTGAGCAGGGAGATGGGGCGATACGATTGCGTCAGCAGGGGGTCCCTACCCTCTTTCGGGATAATGCTTATGTTTGCTTCTGCAAATCTGGGAGAGGGTCTAACCTCACCTCCCAGTAGACCATTAAACAGCCTTTCCAGGGTGGCGCCTACCTCCATTCCCATTATCTTATAGAATTCAGACGGCAGGCCATCAGGTCCCGGAGTTTTGTCCAATGGTAAGTCTTTAATTGTGGTCATGATCTCATTTTGGGTAATGGGGCTATTGAGTTTATCTAGTTGGATGGGGTCTATTGTTGGCAAAATCAATTGTTCCCAAAATCTATCCTTATCTCTAGGCTGTACTTGTCCCGATGAGTAGAGGTATGTGTAAAAGTCAGTGAAAGCCTTTTGAATGTCCTCCTCTTTATTCAAGACAACATTGCCCTGTTCAATTGCTAAGATGGGGTTTCTTTTACTCGTCAGTTTCGTCATTCTAGCTAGCAGTTTCCCAGTTCTACTTCCAAACCTGTAATATTTAGCCTGTGTTCTGGCATAGGCCCTATTAGTTTGCTGGAGTATGTAGTCATCCCTTGTACGTTTGACTGCCATGTATTTGAGTCTATTAGAGGGGGTGGGGTTCCTCAAATATTTGTTCCTGACATTTAAAATCTGTGCTAATAATAGTTCTGATTGTGCCTTGTTCTTTTTTTTTAGGTTTGCAGCATAGGCAGAAATGACCCCCCTCAAAACAGCCTTAGCCGCTTCCCAAAACAGGAGCGGGTTTTCGGTGTGTGTGTCATTGAGTTCTACATATGTCAACCATTCCCCCAGTATGTGTCTATAAAAATTGGGGTCCTTATACAAGTACGTTGCAAATAACCATCTATTGGTTTTTCTTCGAGTGGGGCCTGCTTGTATCCTAACTGTCACGGGAGCATGGTCTGAAATTGTTATGGGGTCTATCTGTGTACTCACCACTTTAGGGCACAATTCTGTGGATATAAGAAAATAATCGAGTCTAGCCATAGTGTCCTTTGTTGCCGACACGCATGTGTAATCCCTCTGTTCAGGATATCTAGCTCTCCAGACATCCTGCAATCCCAGGTTTTTTTTTAATGTGTGCAGGATCAAAGATTCTTTTTTGGAATTTCTAAAGCTCTGGGGAGTGGTAGTTCTTCCACTTGGATTGCGGAATCTATCCGCAGGGACCTGAGGGGCAATATTAAAATCTCCTCCCATAATGATGGGCGATGTTGTGAACTGAATAATCTCTGCCTGTAACTCCCTCCAAAAGTGATGCTTCTGTTTTTGTGGTCCATACACCCCTATCAAAGCAAACGGCATTCCCTGAATTTCCAACTGTAACATTACATACCTCCCTTCCTGGTCTACCAGGGTTTTGGTGATATTATAATTTAAATTTTTCTTGAATAAAATAGCTACTCCCCTAGCCCTCTTTGACTCATATGTAGTATATATAACCTCTCCCACCCAACCCTGCCTCAGCTTCTGATGCTCAAGTCTTGACAGATGAGTCTCCTCAAGCACAGCTATGTCTATTCTTCTAGAGTTTAGGTATCTTAAAATGGCTATTCGTTTTTGTGGAGATGTTATGCCACCTACATTCCAGCTCATAATATGTAGATTATGCATGATCTAAGTCTAAATTGGTGGGTGTATTATAGAGTAAATATGTGCCTTTAGGCGGGTCTAGTAGTCTACTGTGTATGAGTTCTTTTAAGTGTTTCAAAAGTGTCTTACCACGGGTAGCAACATAGGAACATCTCTCCTAGTCCTGGAGTCCCTGGGAGGGAGGAGAGCATCACGCCAGCTAACTAAAGAAAAAATGAACACAATCATTAACGATAAAAAGGAAATAAACATACATTGTGACAAGTAAATTTCCGCAAGCCATGATGGTTGGCTTCTGCTAATTTTAGTACCCTCACAGCACCTAATTCAGCTACTAAATAAGGGTCAACACCATATCACACTACACCTTTCCTCCTAAATTTGGCTAACTTTGCTTGGCAGTATAATCCTTTCCCCTTCTCACTTTACGTCGGTTTTTTAGCTTCCACTATTTAGTGAGACTGCCACTTAGGTTTCTAGGGCCCTCCCTGTGCCTAAATCATGACCGCTCACCAGTTTATTAGCTAAATTCTTATCCCATTACAGCTATTTCGCTCAAGCGTCAGTTTGTAACCCATTATCTGTGTTCCTTACACTTCATTTCTAAATATGGGGTATTGTGTTACACAGGTCTAGTGCTATAAGGCTGAGTAACCACTTTGTAGATCAGGGTGAGCAAACCCCGCCCACCATAGCTATCTCTGACCATCAAGTGGGCCCAATGCCTAAACCTGTTAGTTTGCTACCTAGGCAGTCTCTTGAGTCACACTTCTAGTTACCAAAAAAAACACATTATTAACTCTTTAAAGACAACAGCAACTGCAAATAAGATAGACATGAGGCTTGTTCATTCCCATACTGTCCTCCAAATGAGTGACTTGAAATAGTTGAAAGTCTCTCAGGTGTATATCACAAACCTCAACTCTATCAGTTCATCATAATGATTTTGAACATGTTACCAGTTCTTTGATCCGTAGGCATTTCCACCTCAGGTTTCTTTGTCAGTCAGCTCTTGCTCGAGTCTCAGGAACTTCTGTAGTTGTTTGGGATCATCAAAAAACTTAATGCCTTGCTGGGTTTGGAGTTTGAGCTTTGCTGGGAACAGTAAGGATACAGAGCATCCTGCTTCTATTAGGGTTTTGCAATAGGGAGAGAACTCCCTCCTCCTAGAAATCTCTGCAGAGTAGTCCTGAAAGATGAGAATCTTCTTCCCCTCAAACATCAGGGGAGAACACTGTAGGTAGGCCCTGAGGATTGAGATTTTATCCTTGAAGTTCAGGTAGCGTATCATCACCTGTCTAGGGTCTCTGGCCACTCTTGGATCCTGATTGATGTTACCTACTCTGTGGGCTCTTTCAGCTACACAAGGTATAGCTTCTGGTGGTAGTTTTAGTAAGGTGGGTAAGGTTTTTTCTGCGAATTCCAGCAGATCAGTATTCACAACAGATTCTGGTAGGCCCACGATGCACAAATTATTCCGCCATGAGCGGTTTTCGAGATTGTCAATTTTTTTCAAACAGCTGCTTATTTTGGGCCTCCAATTCTGCTACTTTGTTGGAGTTTTCACATTGTCTGATTTCTCCATCTCCCACTCTCTGCTCGATGTGTTGGAGCCTGGAGGAGAAAGATTTGAACTCTTTTGACAAAGAGTCCATCCCCGTTTGCAACTGCTCTATCTTGGGCAAAAATAGCGCTGATATTTGGGATACTATAGGGTGGGTTTCTGTCTGTTCCTCCTCTCCAGCCTCCGCCGCCACAACATCAGCAGCATGATCTTCCACCATGGTCTTGGCCTTTTTATCATGGTGTTTCTGCCTGCCCGACATGGTGCCAGTGGCTTTCACAAAACTTGTATAGTACCTCTGCATACACTATATGTCTGCCCAGATTGGGGGTAGTAACCGCAAGTAGGTCAGGAGTGGTTTGCCACTAAAGTTGAAGAGAGGGGGAAATTACCAATCTTCACTTGGATGTCGTTGTTAGTGTCTCTTATTGCTCTAGCTGGGGGGGGTATTTAGATGATGGAGGATCTAGTGCAGCGTCAGGCATCTACCTAATTGCTAAGGTCTTTCCTCTCTTCTCACAGCCACCCTGAAACATGCGAAACAGGACCACATCATGCGATTCTTCCTCCCTCTATTAGATCCCAACGGTTGCTTAGCTGTGACAGTGCAGGCCTCTGTGACGCAGCAGAATCTTCCCTAATGGAGTCTATCTTTCTTGCGCCCCTGGTATCAATCACTCCCTGAGAGATATATTTGTCTCTTCTATCAGCCCTTATTTTTGTGTATTTTGTCCCCTCTTATGATATTCGTGGTCTGGGGAGTGCTAAATGTAGATTGACACTGCTCCATCTTAGATGTAGGCCTGTCTGCCACGAGGTCAACTGTCTGCTGCAAGAATCTTAGGGTCGGAGCAGAATTGCCTTGAGCTGGAGCGTACAGTTATATTGGGAGTTTGTTTTTGTATCCGCCAAGTCTGAGTCAGGGCTGTATCTAAACTGAGGCTGTGAAGTGCAGATAACTTACAGACTTCTCTGACGCCAGAAATCCAAGATGGCGATTCTCCTTCAGTCAGCTCCCACATCTCTGAATCTCAGCTCTCCTCCGACCTCCCCACAGTCCCCTTATATGCCGAGGATGACCGGGTGTCTGCTATAGTCTTGGCCGGTTTAGGGAGTTATCCCTCGTAATGCCGCAACCGCGGCTTTTTAACAACTGTTATGCCGTTCCGGTGGGGGAGCCGTTGGTCTTAGCTCCTTGCTACAAATTGTGCAGACAGATCCAGGTTACTATCTGTCAAGGCTAGTAAGCTTTTTGGGCCAAAGCGGAGCAATTATAAGGATATTATCTGTCTGTATCCACGGAGCTCCTTCTTCTTGCAGCCGCTTTCTGTGCCCGCCCACCGGAAGTCGCATGATGCCATGTTTTAATTTGTTGTCCTAATAAAGAAATTGCTGTGGGCATTCCTGGGTTTTATATCTGTGGAGGTATTGCAGAGACTTCAGTCTACAAAGACAGTTGCTGAGAGGACATAGGATGTGTAACTCATAGCTGCCCAGGAAGTGATGGCTGAGGTGGCAACCATAGCCACATCCTAGGACTGCCTCAACTTTTCACCCATTAACTACCACATTGTGTCACCCTGATTCTGTCTGTAGTGTACCTATTCTAGACACTGTCTAGAAAATATCGGGATGCATGTAAGTGTAGACTATACAATATATAGCTATAGTTTTTTTTATTGAAGCATGTACAAAAATAAATACAAAACAGGTAATTCAAGGTTACATGCCTGTACATTTATGAGCTTTACAGTGAAAGAAAAATACAATAAAACTTATTAAACAAAACAAACATTGTGTGTCTTGTCCTATATAGTTAATTTTGTCAAATGCCTCAGTCCGTTCTTATCTAGATAATGAATACTCACTATACTTGTCATATTACCCTTAGTCTGGGAGAACTCTGCCTAAGTGGGCATTCAAAAAAGTCATGGCTATAGTCCCCACTTTCTATTTCTTAGACAGGGTGTCCAGTGCGTTAAGGTGACCATTAGGCCTAACTAAGAGATAGACACCAGTACAGGTTGTGTTTTAAATTTGGCTGATAGGTATTCCTCCCAAGAGGCAGATATCAATGCGTAAGTATCCCTGCAATGGTGTACTATATAAAAGTATTCTTCCATTCGGATCGAATGGTGATATTCTTGTAGCCACTGGGCAGTAATTGGGACAGCAGTGCTTTTCCAATGCCTAGCAATGAGGATTTTAAAGCTGTTACTTGTGATAGCAAGACGTTTGCGTTGTGTAGGTGAGAATGTTTTTGGCGTTTTATTAAATAGCCATAAACAGGGGTCTAGTGGGAGTGGGCTCCCCATCAGTTTGTGGGCCATATGAACTACTTGACCATTACATCTCAAGCAGAAGAACAGAGGGGAGCTTATATATTTTACCACATCTAGCTGGGGTTAAATACCATCTGTGAAGAATCTTCAGATTAATTTCTAGGTATTTACCGGAGATTGAAGATTTCTTCACAGATTGGAAAATCTAAGAGGCATAAATATGGGAAATGTTTATATTCAATTCATCATTCCATCTGTCTATGTAATATGGTATTGAGCCAATTGTGGGCTGTTTCAACAACGAGTAAATAAGGGATAGGATATGTCCTGAGGGCATGGTTTTGTGGCATAAATATTCATATGGGGTCAGTGGTCTAAGCATATTACATTTCTGAGGGTGCAAGGATAGGTAAGTATAGCATTGGTGGTAAAAGAACCAGTTATTAAACATCAGGAAACCATCCTCCACCAGTGTCAGCCTTGGCTGTAACAAATTATCATTTACTAGGTAGCATATCATCAGCATTCTATCTAATGCTTTTACCATTCTCTGTGGTATGTGAAGTCCTGGGAGAAACTCTATGTTATCAATTAGTGATGTCAAAGGGGAGTATTTTGAGACAATATTGGGATAGTCAACCAGAACTTTTCCCCAATTCATAAAGGTCTCCTGTATAATGCGTGAGGTATGAGTTGGTGGAATGGGCATGGCCCTCGGTGTCCAACATTGGGCTCCTAGGTGTATTGAGTGTGCTATGTCATGTTCAAGCCTTACCCATATTTTAGTGTTGTAATTTGTAAACCAGTCCTCTGGAGATGTGTAGCCTTCCTATATGCCTTTGAGTCTGGCACTCCAAGACCGCCGCTATTCAGGGTCTGACACATTATTTTCTTTTTAATTCTAGCATGTTGTTTGTTCCACAAGAATTCAAATATTTTATTTTGTAGGGAGGATATGAAAGAATGTAGTAGGGGGATTGGGAGCGTCTGAAATAGGTAAAGGATTTTCGGTAGGATATTCATTTTAAAGGCGTTTATTCTTCCTATCCATGTCATTTGTTTACGTCTCCACAAAGACAAAGTAGCAATAATAGAGGTCTGTAGGGCTGTATAATTAGCTGGAAACATCTCATCTATAGTGGGGGCTAAAAAAACACCCAAATATCTTAACAAGCGGTTTTGCCAGCGGAATGGACAGAGGTTCCGAGCCATGAGTACATCTTTGTCGGACATTGTAATATTTAAAATCTCTGATTTATGTTTGTTTATAAGAAAATTAGAGGCTCGACCAAACTCCTCGAGATGTCCCAGTAAAATAGGAATAGAGTGGGGGCGGAGCCAACTGCCAACAGACAAGTCGCACTGGAGAAGAGTTCTACATTTTTTACTGATTAATATTGTAATTCCTGCAGGCAACTGATTTAAAAGGACCCTAAAATTTGCCCAGAGGTGGTGGACAATAGTATATTGAAGCCTTGGAAGCTAGTCTGAGCTGCGAGAAGAATTAGGAGGCGATGTGCTTAGGCTGAGGCCTCTGTTCACGCCGCTATTACCCTTCCTTCTGTTTCCCTGGAGTTGAGCGTTGGTGTTTCCGCAGCAGAGCAGAATTCATCTTAGCTATTCTAACCTATTGGGTCATGGAGGAGGAATACCGAATGCAGATTAAAGAGCTCCTTATACAACTAAACACGCAAATACAAGATAACTTTGCTGCACTTACACAGCTACTGAGGGACTCATGTGCCATAGGGGTTCATAGTATACCTAAGATGGCGGAGAGAAAAGATTCTGTTTTGCAGTACCCGGAGTCATTGAACGTCACAAGTAACGCTTACCCCTCATTAGATGTTAAGCAGAGCTGTATACTACAGAGTGGCAAGATAGAAACACAGCTGCAATCTCTCTTACCTGAATGGGATCCTAAAACTTCCTTTGCTGTCGCTGGATTTGGCAAGTCACTGAGCAGCCCTCACACCATATTCTTCCTAGCCGGATCTCGGGAAGGGGCGGCGGACCTCCTGATTTACGGCGATAAGGATGCCTTTACGGAGAGCGGGGCCATTCAGTCTCTGGCGATGTGGTGGGGTAGCTCCCGGCAGAATTCAGTAGACGAGGAGAGACAATGGACTATAGGATGTGAGTCGCATGTTTGTCCAGACCCAGTGACTTGCGGTAACTCTAGCAGACAGAACTTACATGCTCAGGGGTGGTATCTTCCCCGTTGGATTCAGAACTTATCTCAGCTAGGTAGCTGGCTGATTACGACCCAGTTTGTCACTACTGGTATGGGTTGAGCAGTATCTAGCTCCGGGTCTTCCTATGGCTTATAATCGAGATAGCACTTAATTTACTTGTAATGTCACTGTACCTAGCCTTAGTTTGTGTTTGCGCTTTTGTGCACATGTCTTCAAGATAATTCAATCATTAGAAACAGTTTTGTTTTTGCAGTTTAGATATTATATAGCCTTGCATTCTAGGTCATGTTGGATTTTTATTATACATATTTTAACTGTATTTAGTGCTGGGTCCTGCTCTGCGTCTCCCTCAGCCTGCAGGGGGGATGGGGACATGGGCTAGCACCCTATAATATCATCATATAGTTCAACTGACTGTGTCATGAGGCTTAAATACTTAATATGTTGACAGCAGGTTTTTATTTTGCTCATCTTGCTTTGACAAATGGAAGGTCAAACGACAGAGAATATTTGGTTGAGGAACTTTGCTATTTGATGTTTTTGTACTGCTCTCTATCCATGTTCTCAGTTTTTTTTTTACCTTTATATGCATTGGGTATTTTGAGCATTTTTTAAATTTTTTTTAAGGTACTGATAATAGCCTTGGCCAGATTGCATTAGCTAAAGCAGTATGTTTCATTGTAAAATTTCTATATTATAAGAAGTCCTGCTCCAATTTGAATCCCTCCCCCCCCCTCCACCTTTTCACCTTTCTTCCTTATTTGAAGGATAAGCGGTTTTTACCCGCTGTACTACTCTATAAGTGTCAATATTATAACCATATGCTAGGGCCCACAATTGGACCCATCCTGTTTTATATATTTTCATATACCTATATCATTGTCAACTACTACCTTAAATCTCCTCTCTTTGAAATATTAGCTTACCTGAGGTTCAAATATGGAAAATTTGTATTAGAAAATGGAGGTTTTAGTTACTTATGTTCATCATATTCGCAGATATGTATATATCCCAGTTTACTTCTAATTTATTTAATGTGGTTGGTGTAAGATGTCAATATTTGTGCCTTTTTTTTCTCTTTTTTCTATGCGATTGAACCTATTCTTTGTATTATTTTTGCTTCAAACCTCAATAAAAGAATAAAAAAAAATAGGAATAGAGTGCTTTGGGTTAGTTAAGTAGAATAGAACATCATCCGCAGAAAAGGGAAAGTTTATGGTGGGAGTTATTAATTTGCAGGCCTGTTATCTCCGTGAGTGATCGGATTTTCAGAGCTAGGGTCTCTATGGCACATGCAAACAATAATGGGAACAAAGGGCATCCGTGTCTGGTCCCGTTACAGATAGAGAAAGGGGAGGAAAGACTACCATTTACAAGTATATTAGCTGTGGGGGATGAGTACATGGCAAATACTCTGGATACGAACGTGGGGCCCAAACCCATTTTGAGCAACACCGTTCTTTGGAACTGCCAACAGACGCAGTCAAAGGCCTTCTCTGCGTCTGTTGAAAGGATTGTCAAGGGCACCTGGTAGTAGTGGCATAGTCAATTAAATCAATAGCCCAAACAGTATTATCTATCGCCTCTCTTGTCAATATAAATCCGACCTGATCCGCATGGATCAGCTCAGGAAGGAGGACATTCAGCCTATTCGCCAATAGCTTTACATATATTTTTATGTCGGTATTCAACAGAGAGATGGGCCTATAGTTTTCAACTCTAGAGGGGTCTTTAGTAAAGACTCTTTACTCTCCTTAGGAATGAGAGTAATATGTGCCGATAGTGACTGGGTCAGGAACGGGTTTGAATCAGAAATAGAGTTAAAAAGGGTTAGTAGGTGTGGGATTAGAATGGGGGCTTATTTCCTATACTAGTAATTAGTAAAACCATCTGGCCCAGGTACCTTGTTTAATGGTAGATCCTTAATAACTAATTGCAGTTCCTCACTGGTAAAAGGATTATTCAATGTGATCTGTTGCTCGAGGGAGATTGTCGGGATGTCTATATCACACAGAAAGGACTCGATAATGTCACTTTTAGTACTGTCAGCAATTTGTTTTTGGTGACCGCCTTGACCCCATATATTATATAAGGATTCATAGTAACTAAGGAAGGCCTCAGTAATATCTTTTGTTTAATAGGCTATGGATTGGTTGGATTTCGTAATAGACATAATATAGGATCTGTCAGTTTTGCATTTAAGTTTACGGGCAAAAACTTTACTACACTTGTTATCCCCTTTGTAATATGTCTGTTGTAGTTTAAGGGCCAGTTGTTTGCAGTCTTTATCGAGAAGAGATTTTACTGTATCCCTCTGTGCTTGGAGTTGCACCTTAAGGGATTCGTCAGTCGGATGGAGTATAAGTTGCGTTTCTAAGTCAGTTAATGAGTCAAGAGCCATTTGGAGAGCGGCTCGTTGCTGTTTACAGTAATGTGCCCTAATGCTAAGGAGTTCTCCCATAAGCATCCCTTTATGTGCCTCCCATATAAGCCTAAAGTCTGAGACTGTGCCCACATTTATCAAAAAATATTCCTGCAAAGCCTTTTCAATTTTTTCCACATATAACAGGTGGTCTAAGAGGTCATTGTCCAATTTCCAAGAGTGGGTGGTCATTGGAGCCGAGGGCCACTTATGTAAGCAGTGGACCATTGAATGGTCTGTCCATCCCTCCGGCATTATCCCTGATCTACGGGCCAGAGAAATACAGGTTACATATAAGAAAATATAGTCGATTCGGGAGAATCGTGAGTGGGGAAAATCGAGTTATCCATCCGTGGGTTTAGGGAAATATTAAAGTCGCCGCCAATAAGAAGCAAACCCCTTGTTACCTCCAAAACAGAGTTCCCAAGGAGTTGAAAAAACTTACCTTGATTACAATTAGGGCATAAGCACATACCAAAGTCACCATGGTGTTATATAACTTACCTACTAGAATCTACCTTCATAATCTTTAACTGAGTCAATCAGGGTAAATGGGATCCCCCATCTAATGTATATGCCCACCCCATTAGTCTTGGTGCTGTTGGAAGCGTAGTAGGCGCTCCCGAATTTGTACTGAAAAGTCTTGGGCTCCTTGTTATGGAGCAAATGATTATTGTGACATTTGTAAGAAGGCAATAACACACAATGCAATGAAGAACAAACAAGGTAGAAAACAATAACAATCACATTTCTGAATGAAGAAGTAAGAATAACTTTAAAAGAAATAACTTTAGAGCGATTGAAAATCACTCCAATATAACTGAGGGTCTGCAGAGTACTGGGACCCGAACTTTCATATTAAATGGCAGGTTATTCATTGATTAGTTCATGTGTTGTCCATGCTTTTCTTAGATTGAACCTTATGCCATTGTAGTCTTTGGGCTTTTTGGTGCTTCACATCCTAACGGTTTGTAGAGCCGGGGGTGGAAAAGTCCAGCGATTGTGGTGGTCTCAGATTCAGTCCTAAGCCCTTAGAGATCTCTTCTAGGTCTTGGAGACCCTTGTATACAAAAGTGAGCCCCTCGTGGGTAATCACCAGACTAAATGGGAAACCCCACCTATATTTTATATTCTTTTCTTGAAGAATTGTAGTGATGAATTTGGTATCCCTCCTTTTTTGTATAGTGCTGGGACAGAGGTCTGGGAAAATCTGTAGAGTGTGATCCATGAAGGATATCTTCGAAGTCTGTCTTGCTTTAGTCCATATGTCTTCCCTGTCCATGAGCCTCAGAAATTTAAAAATAACATCTCTGGGGGGTGCATTCGGTGAGGGAGGTGGGCGGAGGTAGTGAATCTGTATCTCCTTTGACATGCTGAAACAATTTCTGGAGGTAGTCCCGTAAGTTTTACCCGCAGGTTGGAGCGTCTGCTGCGATTCTCCAGGTCTTCAAGTTTGTCTTGCAAACTCTCTATCTGAGATGCTTGGACCGCTGCATGGGTTTCAAGGGCTCCCATAATTTTATTCACAGTGTTTTGTGTATCCTCAACTTCCTCCACTCTGTATCCCAGGTCATTAATATCTTTATGCATAGATGTTAATTCGGAAGTGATGAGGGTTTTTAGGGATGCAAAGTCCTCCGTGGTATGAAAAAAGGCGCTAACTGAGATAGGGGCAGTCATCTGTGCTTTAGCTGACTTTTCGCTTTTATTCAGATGCCTGGCAGCCATGTCGTATTAGTGTTCAATGTGTAATAGAAACAATGACCCAGGTCTCTGGTATGTTATATCTCTGAGACAGCGATACTATTAAAATAGCACCCTGCAACAGCCTTTATTGTAGGTGAAGCAGCAGTAGAGGCTGTTACCATGGCCTTGGCAAGCTCTCAAGTTCGTTAGGTATAGAACAGGGTATCTTAGGGCATATGTGCTGTGGTTTGCAAAAGCATAGGCCTGTACTATATAATGCTGTATAGTGGTGCCTCTGTGGTAATGCCCCATGCGCTGTCTCCGTGCTCTCATATTTATGAACCTTGGCAGAGCATGTTATTGCCGTGAATGCTTAATTGTAATTATCTGTAGCAGGTCTACATCAATCTCACCCCCAGGTCTGCCTCCAGTAATATCCAGCTCTCACCATTTGCTTCATGTGCGTGTCAAGATGGCGTAGATGATCCGTGAGGCCATCAGAGCTCAGGCAATATTGCAGCTTATGGCGGTTCCTTTTTCACATGTCCACTAAACTACTGTGCATCAGAGGGCCTCAGACACCTCCTAAGGTCATCTTAGGGGTAGATCGTATCGCTTGTGCAGTGTTGGTACAGTCGTCTGCACGGAGCTATTCTACAATGCGGCCATTTGCCTGCGTGGCCAAACTCAGCCCCCATATAGGTGTAGTTTTGACACTTAACCCTTTAACGACTCACGTCGTACAGGGTACGTCTTGCACAAGCTGGTCTTTAAAGACCAGCGACGTACCTTGTACGACGTTGGGGTTTAAAGTTTCTGGAAGCGATCCTGATCGCTTCCAGCCGCTTTGCGGTTATTGCAGTGATGCCTCAACATCGAGGCATCCTGCAATAACCCTTCTTACCCCTCCGGTGCACAGAGAGCCACTCTGTGGCACTCTCTGCACCGTACATCGATGGCCGAAAATCGTTGGTGGGTGGGAGCCAAAGTGGGAGGCGGATGTGCGGCCATCGATGGCTTTTATGATTAAGAGGGGGGCGTGACCGCCGGGGGCGTGCACAGACACGCGTGTGCACGGGGGTGGCGGACGGGCGCATGCACAGGGAGGGAGCGGGTGGGAACCGCTGCACTACAGAAAATTATACTTCTAAGTGGGAGAAAGGGGGGAGGGAATGGGTTAATTGCTAAGGGATCTGGGAGGATGGTCTTGGGGGGGGGGGGAGCTACACTACAGAAAAAATAAAATAAAAATAAAACAAAATATATAATTTTGTATAAACTGGGTACTGGCAGACAGCTGCCAGTACCCAATATGGCACCAAATAAGGTAGAGGGGGAGGGTTAGAGAGCTGTTTCGGGTGGGAGATCAAGCAGGTTGGGGGCTAAGGGTGGACCCTACACAGCAGCATATGTAAATATGCTATTTAAAAATATATATATATATATATATAAATATATATATATATATATATATATATATATATATATACACACACCTTTTTATTTTAGTTTCTGCCAGTACTTAAGATGGCGGGGACAATTGTGAGGTGGGGGAGGGAAGAGAGCTGTTTGGGAGGGATCAGGGGGTGTGATGTGTCAGGTGGGGGCTTATCTCTACATTAAAGCTAAAATTAACCCTGCAAGCTCCCTACAAGCTACCTAATTAACCCCTGAACTGCTGGGCATAATACACGTGTGATGCGCAGCTGCATTTAGCGGCCTTCTAATTACCAAAAAGCAACGCCAAAGCCATATATGTCTGCTATTTCTGAACAAAGGGGACCCAGAGAAGCATTTACAACCATTTGTGCCATAATTGCACAAGTTGCTTGTAAATAATTTCAGTGAGAAACCTAAAATTGTGAAAAATGTAACTTTTTTTATTTCATCGCATTTGGCGGTGAAATGGTGGCATGAAATATACCAAGATGGGCCTAGATCAATACTTGGGGTTGTCTACTACACTAAACTAAAGCTAAAATTAACCCTAGAAGCTCCCTAATTAACCCCTTCACTGCTGGGCATAATACACGGGTGATGCGCAGTGGCATTTAGCGGGCTTCTAATTACCAAAAAGCAAAAAACGGTATTTAATATGTGTGGGTACAGTAAATGAGTAACAGGAAAATTACAGCTAAACACAAACACCGCAGAAATGTAAAAATAGCCCTGGTCCTTAAGGGAAAGAAATTGAAAAATGGCCTTGTCCTTAAGGGGTTAAAGGGACACTGAACCCAAAAATTTTTTTTTCGTGATTCAGATAGAGCATGCAATTTTAAGCAACTTTCTAATTTACTCCTATTATCAAATTTTCTTCATTCTCTTGGAATCTTTATTTGAAATGCAAGAATGTAAGTTTAGATGCCGGCCCATTTTTGGTGAATAACCTGGGTTATTCTTGCTGATTGGTGAATAAATTCATCCACCAATAAAAAAGTGCTGTCCAGGGTCTGAACCAAAAAAGAAGCTTAGATGCCTTCTTTTTCAAATAAAGATAGCAAGTGAATGAAGAAAAATTGATAATAGGAGTAAATTAGAAAGTTGCTTAAAATGGCATGCTCTATCTGAATCACGAAAAATAAAAAATTTGGGTTCAGTGTCCCTTTAAGGACCACAGCACTTTTCCATTTTCTGACTGTTTGGGACCAACGCTATTTTTACATTTCTGCTGTGTTTTTGTTTAGCTGTAATTTTTCTCTTACTCATTTACTGTACCCACAAATATTATATACCGTTTTTCTCGCCATTAAATGGACTTTCTAAAGATACCATTATTTCCATCATATCTTATAATTTACTATAAAAAATATACAAAATATGATGAAAAAATTGAAAAAAAAAACATTTTCTAACTTTGACCTTCCAAAATCTATTACACATCTACAACCACCAAAAAACACTCACGCTAAATAGTTTCTAAATTTTGTCCTGAGTTTAGAAATACCCAATGTTTACATGTTCTTTGCTTTGTTTGCAAATTATAGGGCAATAAGTACAAGTAGCACTTTGCTATTTCCAAACCATTTTTTTCCCAAAATTAGCGATAGATACATTGGAACACTAATATCTGTCAGAAATCCCTGAATATCCCTTGACATGTATATATATTTTTTTTAGTAGACAACCCAAAGTATTGATCTAGGCCCATTTTAGTATATTTCATGCCACCATTTCACCGCCAAATGCGATCAAATTAAAAGAAAATCGTTCACTTTTTCACAAACTTTTGGTTTCTCACTGAAATTATTTACAAACAGATTGTGCAATTATGGCACAAATGGTTGTAAATGCTTCTCTGGGATCCCCTTTGTTCAGAAATAGCAGACTTATATGGCTTTGGCATTGCTTTTTGGTAATTAGAAGGCCGCTAAATGCCGCTGCGCACCACACTTGTATTATGCCCAGCAGTGACGGGGTTAAGTAGGTAGCTTGTAGGGAGCTTGAAGGGTTAATTTTAGCTTTAGTGTAGAGATCAGCCTCCCACCTGACACATCCCACCCCCTGATCCTTCTGAAACAGCTCTCTTTCCTCCCCCACCCCACAATTCTCCCTACCATCTTAAGTACTGGCAGAAAGTCTCATTTTTAAATTTTTAATTAAAAATAATAATATATATATATATATATATATATTCTGCTGTGTAGGATCCCCCCTTAGACCCCAACCTCCCTGATCCCCCAAAGAGCTCTCTAACCCTCCCCCCACTAACTACTTGCCACCATTGTGGGTACTGGCAGCTGTCTGCCAGTACCCACTTTGCAATCAAATGTGGCTTTTTTAAAATAAACCTTACTTTTTCTGTAGTGTAGCTGCCCCCCTCCATACCCTGCCTACCCCCTCCTTCTCCAAGATCCCTTTTGAAAATGTATTCCCCCCTCTGCCACCCACCACACTCTCCCACCCCTTCAAATATTTAACTATGGCCAGATCGCCGACGTGCGCACACACTAGGGTTGCCACCCGTCCCTTAAAATACAGGACACTTATAAGTTACACATGCTGCAGGGTGTGCTGGGAGAAATATGAATAGTGCTGTCCAGAAACACATTACATGTTCCTCCCTGCACACCCTGCAGCATGTGTAACTCATAAGTGTCCAGAAAAACATGCCTAAGGTGGCAACCCTAGCACACGCCCCCACTACCCGTGGGCACTCCCGCACGCACCCAACATCCATTTCCCACTGCTGGCCGGAGGTTTGCCAGCGATGGGCCGTCCACCGGCCTCCCTGCAATGGCTCCCACCTACCAGCGATCTGCACCATCGCTGGCCGATGCAGAGAGGGCCACAGAGTGTCTCTCTCTGCATCGGTGTGCCAAAAAAGGTATTGCAGTGATGCCTCAATATCAAGACATCACGGCAATACCTTGAAAGCAGCTGGAAGCGATCAGGATTGCTTCCACTGCTTGAAGACCCTTTTTTGTAGGACGTACCCTGTACGTCCTTGGTCGTTAAGGGGTTAAAGGGATACTGAAACCAAATTTGTTTTCTTTCATGATTCAGATAGAACATGTGATTTTAAGCAACTTTCTAATTTACTCCTATTATCAAAATTTCTTTGTCCTCTTGGTATCTTTATTTGAAAAAGCAGGAATATAAGCTTACGAGCACAATGGGTAGCGCTTGCTGATTGGTGCCTACATTTACCCACCAATCAGCAAGCGCTACCCAGGTGCTAAACCAAAGATGGGCCGGCTCGTAAGCTTACATTCCTGCTTTTTCAAAAAAAGATACCAAGAGAACAAATAAAATTTGATAATAGAAGGCACTTAGAAAGTTGCTTAAAATCACATGCTCTATCTGAATGATGATTAAGAAAATTGGATTCAGTATACCTTTATTTGTTTTACACTTAATCTAGTATTTACAAATATATGTTATATAAAGCTGGACATTCTTTAACTGGCTCTGCCTGGATGGATTTATGTTTGGCTGAGATAGAGGCACAGTTTCAGAATCATCCCACATTAGAAAACTACCATTTTCACAATTACCAAGTAATACTTTAGTTTAAAGAGGATATTCCCCTCTTTTTAATAAGGAGGTAACATGCCCCAAGTTATTTGGGAGCGGAGTTAAAGGGACAGTTCACCCCAAAATGTTCTCCCCTTTTAATTGTTCCCAATGATCAATTTTACCTGCTGGAGTGTATTAAAAATTGTTTAAAAGTAGCTCCTTTACCCCTATTTTGGCATTTGAAATAGGTGATTTAGCCTTTGGTATCCAAACCTGTACTGAAAGTTTTTATACTGGAGTATATTCTATTGAATAGCCTAAGTAAACACAGCAAGCAGAAGAAATTACACTCTCAGTGGGGTGCAGGATAGTTAAGTAATAAAACAATAATTTAGCTTTGGTTTTCCATACAAATATAAGATAGGGAAGCCTGTGGGGCATATTTATCAAGCTCCGTATGGAGCTTGATGCCCAGTGTTTCTGGCGAGCCTTCAGACTCGCCGGAAACACAAGTTATGAAGCAGCGGTTTAAAGACTGCTGCTCCATAACCTGTCCGCCTGCTCTGAGGCGGCGGGCAGGAATCAACCCGATCAAATACGATTGGGTTGATTGAAACCCCCTGCTAGCGGCCGCAAATCTGCAGTGGGCTGTATTGCACCAGCAGTTCACAAGAACTGCTGGTGCAATGATCCGCGGACATGATCCACAATATCGGATCTTGTCCGCTCGCACAATGATAATTTGACCCCTGTGTGTGTACACAAAGTGATAACATAATGAGATATGTTATAATCTGAAGCTCAACCCATTGTTATAGGCTGTGGTTTAAATGCACAAAACCAGCTACTTCATATACACATATAAGTCTGGAAATGCAATTTTTCATATGTTCTACTCTATAGCTGGTATAACAAGTCATTAAAAATACATTAATATAAAAACAATTTTATAGTGTACTGCCCCTTTAAGAGCTCTTTTATTTCTTGTGCTCGGAATTTGACTTTACATGTGTCTAAGAGTGGGGGCATTTGTGGTATCTTTAACAATTGTATTTTTAAGCTGCTGAAGTTTTTTAGCTTCCAGTTTAAATACATGGGACATTCACAGTCATTAAAGGGACACTGAACCCAAATTTTTTCTTTCCTGATTCGGATAGAGCATGCAACTTTCTAATTTATTCCTATCAATTTTTCTTCGTTCTCTTGCTATCTTTATTTGAAAAAGAAGACATCTAAGCTTTTTGTTTGGTTCAGACTCTGGACAGCACTTTTTTATTGGTGGGTGAATTTATCCACCAATCAGCAAGAACAACACAGGTTGTTCACCAAAAATGGGCCGGCATCTAAACTTAAATTCTTGCATTTCAAAGAAAGATACCAAGAGGATGAAGAAAATTTGATAATAGGAGTAAATTAGAAAGTTGCTTAAAATTTCATGCTCTATCTGAATCACAAAAGAAAAAAATTGTGTTTAGTGTCCCTTTAATGTTAATTGAAAATATGTCCATTTATTTCTGGAGTTGATCACTGTATCTTCCTTCCACCAACACAAACCAGCTAGTGGGATAAAAAAGATGGACATATACGGCGCAGGTTTCGGCGCAAGCGTGGAAACATGCGCCGCCCGTAGTTTCAGCTTGCACAGCTAAGAGCTACCGTAATTCTATTGGCTGATTAGAATAGCCGATAGAATTACAGTAGCTCTTATTCTATTGGCTATTCAAATCAGCCGGTCTTCAGGACAGGTAAGGACCACTTGGGGGTTAGACTTAGGTTTTTTAAGGGGGGATCAGGTAGGTTTTAGAGTAGGGGTGTGTGGGTGGTGGTGTCAGGGTTTTTTCCTGACTTGTTTGCCATGTGCTGCTGGCAGCCATTTTACTCACCTCTCTGGTACATTGTGGGGGATGCTGCTCACTTCCTGCACTTCCTTTTATGGCCAGACTGGTTTACATCATCCATGTGAGACAGGATGCAGTCTCAGAATTGTGATGTCATCACTTATTATTTAAATGGCCTCTGTTCAGTATGCTTTGCCCTTGCGTTGTCTCAGACCTGTTTGTGAGAACTCCTGTGTATTACCTGGCTGTCTGACGTCCTTCCTGGTTCCTGATCCCTGGCTTGTTCCTGACTCTGCTGTTCTTCTTGTTCCTGATTCCGGCTCGTCTGACTACTCGCTTTGGCTCCTGACTCGGCTTGTCTGACTACCAGCTCTGGTTTTGATTCCTGGCTTGTTATTTGGCTTGTGGACTTTTTATTATTTTTTGCTATTAATAAAGGTGTGATTATTTTTGCACTTCTCGTCTCAGTCTGATTCCTGGCACCCTGACATTACGCAAGGGCCATAAATCCTGATGGTGCTAATAATCCACCTTTACCTGCCATAATTTCCAGGATGGATGAACAGGATCACCGCTTGGATCAATTTGCACTAGACCTGAAAACCCTGCTGACTCGCACTGCACATTTGGACCAAAGTGTCCCGCAAGTTATGGCTGCTCCTGTTTCTGCTGCTGCGCCTATGCCTACCAGGAGCATGTCCGGTTCTGCAACTCTACCTCAGCGATATGGAGGCGATCCTAATCAGTGCAGAGGGTTTTTGAACCAGGTGGGCATTTACTTTGAGATGTTACCTCAGGCGTTTCTCTCTGACAGAGCTAAGGTGGGATTTCTCATCTCGTTACTCTCTGACACAGCTCTTGCCTGGGCTAATCCATTGTGGGAGACTAATAAACCTGTGATTTCAAATTACCCTGAATTTGTGGCCTCCTTTCGAAGGGTATTTGATGTTCCAGCTCGCTCCTCCTCTGCTGCTAAACTACTCATGTCCATTCAGCAAGGTACAAGATCTGTTGCTCAGTATGCCATTGCGTTCCGTACGCTTGCAGCAAAGGTAGGCTGGAACAATGAAGCCCTTGTTGCCGCCTTCTTTCATGGGCTCTCTGATGCGATTAAAGACGAAGTTGCTGCCAGAGATTTACCAGAGGATCTCGAGGCATTGGTGTCTTTTTTGATCCTAATTGACATCAGACTAAGTGAGAGGCCTTCTTTCAAGGAGCGCTTGCGGAAGCCTCCTGTACCGTTGTCTCCTACGTGTTCGTTCCCACCCATGCCTCCCTCTCCTCCCATGCCTCCTGGTCCCGAGTCACCAGGTACTGCTGAGCCGATGCAGTTGGGATTCACACATCTCTCCATGGCGGAGAGGGCCTTTAGGAGGAGGGAGGGGCTCTGCCTCTATTGTGGGTTAAAGGGCCACCTTTTGAAGTCTTGTCCTACACGGCCGGGAAATGCTCACACCTAAGGTCCTGTCGGGGGCAGACCTTAGGTGGTTTATCCTTGTCCCCGGAACCGCTAAAGGAGAAACCTTTGGTCACGGTTGTCCTTTCCTGGGCGGACTCCTCCATAGTCACCCAGGCTCTTGTTGACTCCGGTGCTGCGGGCTATTTCATTGACAGTGCTTTTGTATCAAAGCACACCATTCCTGTTTTGCCTCGGTCAGTTCCGCTTGCTATTGAGGCCATTGATGGCAGGCCCCTTCAGCCCGCACTCGTTACTCACAAAACCGCTCCGTTGTCCATGGCTGTTGGGGCTCTCCATTTTGAAACCCTCCGGTTCCAGGTGATAAACTCTCCACATTTTCCGGTTGTTCTGGGTTATCCCTGGCTCCAAAAGCACAATCCCAGTCTCGACTGGCGCAGGTCCGAAATTTTGTCGTGGTCTCCGCAATGTATTTCCACTTGTCTTCAGAAACCAGTTAAAGTCTTGTGCACTTCTTCAGTATCTCAATTGCCAGAGGAGTACTGAGAGTTCCTAGAAGTTTTTGACAAGGTGCGTGCCGGTACCTTGCCTCCTCACCGGTCTTACGATTGTGCCATAGACCTGCAACCCGGAGCCATTCCTCCTCAGGGCCGGGTTTACCCTCTGTCTGTTGCGGAGAATTGTGCTATGGAGGAGTATGTTTCCGATGCTATGTCGCGGGGGATCATCCGCAAATCCTGCTCTCCTGCAGGGGCTGGCTTCTTCTTTGTGAAAAAAAGGGTGGCGAGTTAAGACCATGCATCGATTATAGGGGTCTTAATCGTCTTACCATTAAGAATGCTTACCCTATTCCGCTCATTACGGAACTCTTTGACCGCCTCAAGGGAGCTACGGTCTTTACTAAGCTTGATTTGAGAGGAGCGTACAATCTCGTTAGGATCAAGGAGGGCCAAGAATGGAAAACAGCATTTAACACCAGGAGCAGGCATTATGAGTATCTTGTAATGCCCTTTGGCCTATGTAATACTCCTGCTGTTTTCCAGGAATTTATTAATGATGTCCTACGAGATATGTTGCAACAGTGTGTTGTGGTGTACTTAGAAGATATCTTCATACACTCCCCACGACTTGAGGTTCTTCGTTCTGATGTTACACGGGTTCTTCAGAGACTACGTGAGAACGGCCTGTTTTGTAAACTTGAGAAATGTGAGTTCCATCAGACTCAAGTAACCTTCCTAGGTTATGTTATCTCCGTTGCAGGGTTCTCCATGGATCCTGACAAGTTATCTGCAGTTCTGCAGTGGCCTCACCCAGTTGGTCTTCGGTCTATTCAACGTTTTTTTGGGTTCGCCAATTACTATAGAAAGTTTATTAAAAACTTTTCTTCCTTGGTCAAACCTATCACAGACATGACCCGTAAAGAGAATGATCCACTCCATTGGTCCACCTACTGCCATTGAGGCCTTTGATAGTCTTAATACTGCCTTTGCTGCCGCTCCAGTTCTGGCTCATCCTAACCCTGTCCTGCCTTTCGTTCTTGAGGTCGATGAATCTGAGACTGGAGTAGGTGCCCTCTTGTCTCAACGTCCTACGCCTGACGGTTCCTTGCATCCGTGTGGTTTCTTCTCTAAGAAATTGTCTCCAGCGGAGTGCAATTATGAAATTGGCGACAGGGAATTACTGGCCATAATTTTGGCACTTAAGGAATGGAGGCATCGTCTCGAGGGTACTAGCGTGCCAGTGCTCATTCTTACTGACCACAAGAATTTAACTTATCTATCTGAAGCAAAACGTTTGTCGTCCTCACAGGCCAGATGGGCGCTATTTTTGTCTCGATTTAATTATGTGGTCTCCTACCTGCCTGGTAGTAAGAATGTTAGGGCTGATGCCCTCTCTCAACAATTTTCACCTCTGTCCAAGGAGGAGTCTGTACCTACTCCAGTTATACCTCCTGACCATATTTTGGCTACCATACGTACTAATTTGACTTCTCCCTTGGGGGAGGAGATCCTGGCTGCACAAACCAATGCACCTCCTGAGAAACCTAGTGGTAAGTGTTTTGTTCCTGAGAATCTTCGAACTAAACTTTTGCACACTTACCACTATCCTAAAGCCGCAGGTCACCCAGGCAAGAACCAAATGATTTGGTCTGTCACTCGACAATTCTGGTGGCCAGGTCTTCGTTCTGATGTTGCTGCGTATGTTGCCTCCTGCTCAGTTTGTGCACAGAATAAGACTCCTCGACGTCTTCCTGTGGGTCTTCTTCAACCTATTGCTAATGGTGAGCGTCCTTGGACACATCTTTCCATGGACTTCATTGTCGAGCTCCCTGTTTCCAATGGCAATACTGTTATCCTTATGGTGGTTGACCGTTTTTCTAAAATGTCACATTGCATTCCCTTAAAGAAGTTGCCTACCGCTCAGGAGCTTGCTTCAATTTTTGCCCGTGAGGTCTTCCGTTTACATGGGTTACCCAAGGAGATAATGTCAGACCGGGGTAGCCAGTTTGTCTCCAGATTTTGGCGTTCCTTTTGTGCTCAAATGGGGATCCAGCTCTCCTTCTCCTCGGCATATCACCCTCAATCCAATGGGGCTGCGGAACGGTCTAATCAAGCTCTGGAACAGTTCCTCCGTTGCTATGTCTCAGATCACCACAATAATTGGTCTGAACTGTTACCTTGGGCAGAGTTTGCTCGTAATAGTGCTATTAATGCTTCCTCCAAGTTATCCCCGTTCATGGCGAATGTTGGGTTTCAACCATCCTTGTTGTCCGATTCATTCATGTCTCAGGGTATTCCGGCTTTGGAGGAGCATCTCCGGCAACTCCGTTCCACGTGGGTGCAGATTCAGGATTGCCTTCATCGTTCTATGCAGCGCCAAAAGTTCCAGGCTGATCGTAGGCGTCTGCCTGCATCTTGCTACCTGGTTGGTGAGAGAGTTTGGCTGTCCTCCCGCAACTTGAACCTTCGTGTGCGTTCCAACTGGCTCCCCGTTATGTTGGTCCTTTTCGAATACTCCGACGGGTCAATCCTGTGGCCTACGCTCTTGACCTTCCTCCTGCAATGCGCATCTCCAATGTTTTTCATGTCTCCCTCTTGAAACCATTGTAATCGGTTTACCACTGTGTTGCATCGTCCCCGTCCTATCTTTGTTGACAACCATGAGGAGTATGAGGTCAGCAGCATTATTGACTCTTGTTTGTCCCGGGGCCGCGTACAGTATTTGGTTCATTGGAGGGGCTACGGTCCAGAGGAGCATTCATGGGTTCCCTCCTATGATGTTCATGCTCCCGCCCTCCTCCGTGCCTTCCATGCTCGTTTCCCCAATAAGCCTTTTGTCCTCCCGCGGGGGAGGGGTCGTTGAGGGAAGGGTACTGTCAGGGTTTTTTCCTGACTTGTTTGCCATGTGCTTCTGGCAGCCATTTTACTCACCTCTCTTCCTGACTATGGTGCATTGTGGGGGATGCTGCTCACTTCCTGCACTTCCTTTTATGGCCAGACTGGTTTACATCATCCATGTGAGACAGGATGCAGTCTCAGAATTGTGATGTCATCACTTATTTAAAGGGCCTCTGTTCAGTATGCTTTGCCCTTGCGTTGTCTCAGACCTGTTTGTGAGAGCTCCTGTGTATTACCTGGCTGTCTGACGTCCTTCCTGGTTCCTGATCCCTGGCTTGTTCCTGACTCTGCTATTCTCCTTGTTCCTGATTCCGGCTCGTCTGACTACTCGCTTTGGCTCCTGACTCGGCTTGTCTGACTACCAGCTCTGGTTTTGATTACTGGCTTGTTATTTGACTTGTGGACTTTTTATTATTTTTTGCTATTAATAAAGGTGTGATTATTTTTGCACTTCTCGTCTCAGTCTGATTCCTGGCACCATGACAGGTGGGTTGTAATAGGGGGGGGGGGGTTGTTCTTTTTTTTACAGGTAAAAGAGCTGATTACTTTGGGGCAATGCCCCACAAAAGGTGTAAGGAGGTTGATATCCCTTTAAGGAACTCAGCTGCAGATTACTTATAGAACTGTTGTTTCATATAATGTGGAAATTAGAATACAGCTTTTAAATGTGGAAACAGTACGAGTTGTAAAATGATATTTTGTGTCACTGTGGTTTCCGAATCCCTCTATGAGAAAAGGGTATCTTAATAGCAGTGAATTAATCAGGATTGCTGGCAAGCAATAATAACTTATACAGAGTCTGTAGCAAATATAAACTTGTACCGATTGGTAATTTACTTTAGGGAGATTCTGGTAGAATATAAGATGTGCCTTTTCTTATTTACATTATAGGATCATTTCCATGTGTGCTTACACCAATTCTTAATATTCTGCACAACAGACTTCTTTGCGTAGTTATTAACTCAGTAGTTGTCTTTTATGCAGTTATGAGACAGTTCATCAGAGTATATACAATGTAGATGCAATCAGTGATTGCTTACCTTTGAATGACTTGGTAATGTCGTCTGACTCTTAGTGTTCTTGGTCAAGCAGTTTCCAAGCCGCGGCGTTCTCCAGCTGAGCGTGTGAGCGGAAGTCTGTGTAGGGGGAGGAGGCAGCTCACGAGTGCGGCTGATGCGAAGGAGCCGAATTGACAGACAATCAATGGGACAGCTGAATACAAGGCAGAGACAACAGTGGTATCCGTAATTGTATACTTGCGTTTTGTTGAATGAGGACTGCAAAAGTAATGATCCTAGTTTGGCAGAGATGCGTGACTGGAATAATATAGTTGTATTTGTCGCAGGCAGAAGTACTGGTGAAATCCTTAACGGATTGGAATAACAGGTTCAGTGGATTTATCCCTTCTCAGGTAGAAAACGAGTTAGCTCAGGTCTTCAGGTGTATGTAGTAACAAACAAAGAATTACTAAGCAGTGATTATCAGGAAGTGGCAGGTATTTAACAGGAAGGCAACCAATAGGTAGTCAGAAAAGGATGATACTATTTAAAGGTACAGTTTCCCTGACAAAAGGCCCTTTTAAGGGCTGGTAATAGAGCTGATTACTTTTTTAATTTAGTTTAGGGTAGGGAAATTTTATTATTTTGGGGGGCTTTTTTATTTTATTAGGGGGCTTAGATTAGGTGTAATTAGCTTAAAATTCTTGTAATCTTTTTTTATTTTTTATAATTTAGTGGGGGTTTTTTGTAATATAGTTTAGTGTATTTAATTGTATTTTAGTTGAGATCATTGTAGTTTATTTAATTAATTTATTGATAGGGTAGTGTTAGGTGTAATGGTAACTTAGGTTAGGATTTATTTTACAGGTAATTTGGTAATTATTTTAACTAGGTAGCTATTAAATAGTTATTAACTTTTTAATAGCTATTGTACCTAGTTAAAATAAATACAAAGTTACTTGTAAAATAAATATAAACCCTAAAATAGCTACAATGTAATTATTAATTATATTGTAGCTATCTTAGGGTTTATTTTATAGGTAAGTATTTAGTTTTAAATAGGAATAATTTAGTTAATAATATTAATATTATTTAGATTTATTTCAATAATAATTAAGTTAGGAGGTGTTAGGGTTAGACTTAGGTTTAGTGGTTAATATATTTAATATAGGTGGCGGCGGTGTAGGGGGATTAGATTAGGGGTTAATATAGTTAAAATAGGTGGCGACGGTGTAGGGGGATTAGATTAGGGGTTAATATATTTAATAGAGGTGGCGGCGGTATAGGGGGATCATATTAGAGGTATATATATTTAATAGAGGTGGTGGCGGTATAGGGGGATCATATTAGGGGTATATATATTTAATAGAGGTGGCGGCGGTGTAGGGGGATCATATATTAGGGGTATATATATTTAAAATAGGTGGCGGCGGTGTAGGGGGATTAGATTAGGGGTTAATAAATTTAATATAGGTGGCGGCGGGGTCCGGGAGCGGCGGTTCAGGGGTTAAACACTTTATTAGGGATTGCGGCGGGGGATTGCGGTTGACAGGTAGATAGACATTGCGCATGCGTTAGGTTTTATTTTGCAGTCAGTTTAGGGAGTTACGGAACTCCAATACTAAGCGTAAGGCTTACTACGCCTGCATTTTGTGGCGACGTGAAAATGGAGTAAGATTTCTCCATTTTTGCCACGTAAGTCCTTACGCTGTATATTGGATACCAAACTGCGCGGGTTTGGTATATCACTCTATGGGCCAAAAAACTACGGCCGAAGGGTGAAATATACGAGCGTAACTTCTAGGTTACGCCGTATATGTGATACCAAACCCGTGCAATATTTGGCGTCGCCGGCTTCTGCGGGCGACGCTGCATATCGGATCGGGCCCGATATGTTTTATGGCAGAGACAGAGATATTTATTCTAAGCATTAGTTTGAGGTACATTGATCTCACATTTTGAAAAAAAAAATTAATATTAATGAATGAAGATTAGCTTGTCTTAATATTTGAGTCCTCACTATGTTGATTACTGTTTAAGCACTATAGAGGCATTTGATGAGACGTTTCAAAAGCCCCCAACTCTCCCATACAATCAACACATGCCTCCATTTAGGGAAAACATTTTTGCCATGAAACTGCATTTATTTATGTTTTGTAGTGGTGTTTTCTATTTATGGATTATTTTTTTTTGTCAGTATCAGAATATTTGTTGCTGCAGTGCAACTGCTTTGTAAAGTGGCAGCATAAAATCCCATTCAATGGCACAAGCGCCCTGCAACACAAAGCTGTACAAGCAGAACCCGTAGGACACTCTCCTGGATGCAGATATAGGTAAAAGTTTGATCACTGAAGACAGTTGAAATTGTCTCTGAAAAGCAGTTGTACTGGTATTATATTAAACCTTGTAAAATGGGAACCAGATTTTCATAATTAACCCCTTAGTGACCACAGCACTTTTCCATTTTCTGACCGTTTGGGACCAAGGCTATTTTTACATTTCTGTGGTATTTGTGTTTAGCTGTAATTTTCCTCTTACTCATTATTACCATTATTTTCATCATATCTTATAATTTACTATAAAAAAATTATAAAATATAATGAAAAAATTGAAAAACAACACACTTTTTCTAACTTTGACCCCCAAAATCTGTTACACATCTACAACCACCAAAAAACACCCATGCTAAATAGGTTTCTAAATTTTGTCCTGAGTTTAGAAATACCCAATGTTTACATGTTCTTTGCTTTTTTTGCAAATTATAGGGCAATAAGTACAATTAGCACTTTGCTATTTCCACTTTTTTTCAAAATTAGCGATAGTTACATTGAAACACTAATATCTGTCAGTAATCCCTGAATATCCCTTGACATGTGTGTGTGTGTATATATATATATATATATATATATATATATATATATATATATATATATATATATATATATATATATATATATATTTTAGAAGACAACCCAAAGTATTGATTTAGGCTGATTTTGGTATATTTCATGCCACCATTTCACCGCCAAATGCGATCAAATAAAAAAAAAAGTTCACTTTTTCACAAACTTTAGGTTTCTAACCAAAATTATTTACAAACAACTTGAGCAATTATGGCACAAATAGTTGTAAATGCTTCTCTGGGATCCCCTTTGCTCAGAAATAGCAGACATTTATGGCTGTGGCATAACTTTTTGGTAATTAGAAGCAGGGCCGTCTTTAATACTGACTGGGCCCCCCCCCCCCCCTCGCCCATGCAATTTAGCTCTCCACCCCAAAAAACAACTAAATCAATTTTTTTTATTTTATTTTTTTAAAATGATTAGCCCAGCAGTGGATCATCCACTGTTGGGCTAATCATTTTCAAAAAAATATGAAATAAATTGCAATATGTGAAACTGGACCTAAGCAGTACTAATAAGTAAATAAATATATAAATTCCTCCACTGTGGATTAATTTAAAATATTTACTAATTAATTAAATGTTGGTTTTTAATTTATTTATATATTTGTTTAAGTACATAAATATTTAATGCAATGCACGGCATTGCATAGTAAAAATCAGTGTCAAACCTAATGTCTACAGGGCCCTGGTACAAGAATGTTGGGCCCCCCTAAAAGCATCTCACCAGTTTTGGGATATTCACTACATATTTAGACAGCCACTGTACAGCAAAATTACCACTTTCATGAATACCAAGGGAATGCTACCAAACTCCCCTAACCCATATACACACACACTCTCCAGAGCATACACATATACATGTACACACAAACACACACTCTCCAGAGCATACACATATACATGTACACACAAACACACACTCTCCAGAGCATACACATATACATGTACACACAAACACACACTCTCCAGAGCATACACATATACATGTACACACAAACACACACTCTCCAGAGCATACACATATACATGTACACACAAACACACACTACAGAGCACACACAAATTTATGTACACACTCCAATATATAATCCTATTTTTAAAAATGCAATGTATGTGTGCCTCAAGACGGAAGAGATCAGTGTCTGCAGCTGCACAGATGTTCAAATCCTCACGTGCCTGCCGCTCCAGCTTTCTGCTGCATGCGCCTACAGTATGCCCTACCCTGAATAATCCCCACCACCAGAGCAGCTACCTGGTAACAGTGGTAACCCCAGCAGAACCTTTTCTTATACAGTATGATTGGTTGGATGCGGAGTTAGGGCTTAGCATTCAGTGCTGCACAGTGCACACCTAAAACAGCACATGGCACTAGCTTGTCATGTCACATGATCCCAGCTCAGTCTGGCACAGTTTCCCACAAATAAATATAAGCAGAGAACTTTTGACTGTGACAGTATTAGGACTGAGATCAGCAGTCTGGCATGAACCAAAAAAAAAAAAAAAATTTTTTTTTTTTAGGACTCTTGGGCCCCATAACAAAGACTGGGCCCTGGGCAGCTGCCCCTTTTGCCCTGAGTTAAAGACGGTCCTGATTAGAAGGCCGCTAAATGCTGCTGCGCACCACACTTGTATTATGCTCAGCAGTGAAGGGGTTAATTAGGTAACTTGTAGGGAGCATAAAGGGTTAATTTTAGCTTTAGTGTAGTGTAGTAGACAACCCAAAGTATTGATCTAGGCCCATTTTGGTATATTTCATCCCTCCATTTCACTGCCAAATTCGATCAAATAAAAAAAATCGTTCACTTTTTCACTAACTTTTGGTTTCTCACTGAAATTATTTACAGCTTGTGCAATTATGGTACAAATGGTTGTAAATGCTTCTCTGGGATCCCCTTTGTTCAGAAATAGCAGACATATATGGCTTTGGCATTGCTTTTTGGTAATTAGAAGGCCGCTATATGCCGCTGCGCAGCACACTTGTAATATGCCCAGCAGTGACAGGGTTAATTAGGTAGCTTGTAGGAAGCTTGAAGGGTTAATTTTAGCTTTAGTGTAGAGATCAGCCTCTCACCTGACACATCCCACCCCATGATCCCTCTCAAACAGCTCTCATCCCTCCCCCATCCCACAATTGTCCCTGCCATCTTAAGTCTGCCAGTACTAAAATGAAAGGCTTTTTTTCATTATTTTTGTTCCCATTTAAAAAAAATTATATATATATATATATATATATATATATATATATATATATATATATATTCTGCTGTGTATAATCTCTCCTTAGCCCCCAACCTCATTGATCACCTGCCAGTACCCACTTTGCACTTAAATGTTTTTTTTTTTTTAAATAACCACTTTTTTCTGTAGTGTAGCTGCATACCCTCCCCCTCCTAGATCTATTTTTAAAAAATATTTCCCCCTCTTCTCCCACCCACACCGCCACCTTGAAATTGTTAAGCCTGGATAAGGGCGCGCACGTGCACACATGCACGCACCTGGCGATCTTTTCCAACTGCTGGCTGGAAGATTGCCAGCAATGGGCCGCCCACCCGCCTCCATGCAAATGCTCCCACCCACCATCAATATTGAGGCATCACTAGGGTGACCACGTGTCCCGTATTGCCCGGGACAGTCCCGCATTTCAATGGTCTTTCCCTGGCCCTGGGTACCTTCATTCATTGTCCCGGACTGGAGTGAAACTGAGAAACTGACAGCACACTGACAGCAGTGACGTCACAGCCGCGCGGATTGACTCACTCTCATTAAGACTCTAGTAGGGCTAGGTGCCGGTTTCCCACAGTGCAGATCATAAGAGTGTTAAGACCCCTCCTAGACGACATCCCCACTATCCCAGGGGGCCAGACTCCAGATCAGAGGCGCCGCCTGCCAGTGACCAGTAAATTGAGGGAGCCGCTTCCGGATTGGAATCCGGATACTAATTTCATTGTGGTTGCCACCACAGCTCTAGTCTAGCTAGCCTTTACTAGCCTCTACTACTGTCTATATAATGCGATGCAACAAGCGTGGACTCGGAGTCGGACCGTGGACGTCGGTGGAGATGTGAGAGAGAGAGACCAGTTGAGTCAGTGCTGTGCCTGCCCTAGACATTTGGACTGCAGCAGCTGAGCTGAGCCGACAAGGAGAGCGTGCCGTGCAGACAGAGACTTCTTTTGCCATTCTCCACAATCGCCAAGTTGCAGTGCGGTGTGTAACAGTATGTTATGGTCTAGTCTAAGTTACTATTAATATATGGAGAAAAAGAACTTAGTAGGAGAATAAAACTCTGTGGTCACAGAGAATGTGACCACAGAGTTTTATTCCCCTACTAAGTTTTCTGTTCTCCATATATTATTAGTCTATACTATCAGACTACAATGGGATGAATAGGCAATTTTTTAAATTTATTCTAGTTCAATACGTACCTTTTTCTGTGGGAAGTGTTGCTTTTCAAAAAATTATAGAGTTTGGCCAAAGAGAAGGCTTACCTCCCATGCGCTCCTGCTAAACTGCATAACTTCATACTTCCTTGATTAGCAAAGGCACTGGAGAACGTCAGGCACTATACTACAATAATTAAAACACAATTAATTGTAATCTATCAATATGTGCACAATAACATATTGATAGATTACAATTAATTGTGTTTTAATTAAAAGGACATGAAAGCTGTGCATTTCAAATTTAAATACAAGAATGTTTGGATAATACATGTTTGCAAATGTATTTATTTTTAAAAGATATCCCAACTTTTGTAATAACTTTTTTTTTTTCCCACGCACTGCTGTTACAGCATTATGCCTCATGCACTGTTTCAAGTGCCTGATGTGGGATTATTGCATACATTGAAAAGACAATGCATATTAATACGTTCGGGCAGCGCTTAGGAGCTAGTGGAAGCGTTTCACTCCCAGCGATGACGTTGCGCTAGGTGATGTCACAAGCAAGGGAGCTTTGAAAAAACGTTCGCATGCACAATAATGGACTGCGCATGCAAACGTTTTTACTAAGCTCCCTTGATTGTTGCTTGGCTGCCAGTGCCTGCCGAGAATGAGTTCCCCAGTCTCTTCGCAAACAACGGAACTCTGACCCACCTCCATTCAGCTGCTCTCAGCTCAGCCCCTGTAGCTTATCCTGCACTGAATAGAGGTGGGTCAGAGTTGCAATGTTTGCGAAGAGAGACTGGGGAAATCATTCTTGGCTCTGGGGTGGGGATCAAAATCAGCAATTCCGGGACCCCGCCAACACATCTTTAACCCGCCCACACAACGATCGGGAAATACAGAATAATTACACATAATGCTTGAACGTCAGGTCTTTGTGATATACATATATAATATGATTTTTTGTGAGCTCTAAATAATGTAGCCCATTTCTTTTCACTTCATACGCTACGTATGAAGTGAAAAGAAATGGGCTACATTCTCTAGAGCTCACAAAAAATCATATTATATATGTATAAATAACATGGCAGCCTCCACAGCAACATGTGTGTGGAGGCTGCCATGTTTCCAAGCGTCTGAGCTTGCTCTGAAAAGTCCCAGCTTTTCCAGCACACTGGAAGCGCTGGGACTTACGTCACCAGAGCGCTCAGAAAACGCCAGCCATCTCACTTGCAAGTGTGAGAAAAACGCTCCAAGCGAGTTCCAGTTCGCTTGGAGCGCTGCCCGAACGCAGCCAAATAGTGATATTTTCAAAAACAAGCACCTTTTTTTATTGGGGGCGGGGCCTCGCTGGGGGGACGTCCCTAAATGGCAGTTTGGATATGTGGTCACCCTAGGCATCACTGCAAGTTATTGAACAGTAGGGATGTATGCTTAGGAGCTGGTTCATTTCTGGAGCACTATAAGATACAAATAGAGCAAAGAAAAATAATAATAGAAGTAAATTAGAAAGTTGTTTAAAATCGCATGCTTTTGCTGAATCATTAAATAATTTTGGGGGTTTAATATCCCTTTAATAGTACATTGTGGTTTGTCAATAAAGTTTATGTAAAATAAATGACGCAAATACATCCTTAGTTTTATCCCCACCCACTAACAACCTAATGTAAAAAAATCTGAAGGAAATTCCCTGTTGTCAAACCAAACTTACGTATTGGTTGTCGCATCGTAGTCACGTGCTCGTATATGACTTTTTTTGAGAAAAACAAAGTCGCCTCTTGTCTTGCGTACTTTGCTGGGATTAGGGTTGCCGCGGTAACTAGAAGATGGGGGCGTGTTATGGGGCGGAATTTGCTGTTCTGAAGGGGAGGGCGTAGAAGAAGCGCGCCAGTCTTCAAGAACGCGAGATAGTCCCGCAGGTATTGAGGGGGTCTATAGCTGTGTACCTGGAAACGGGTTTAAGGGCTCTAATATCTATCTCGATGCTTTTACTGATCTGTCCTGTTACCCTGCCTTATATAATTATGAAGAATTGGGGGAAACCGAAATGTGAGGTTTCATAAGAATAGTAGCACTGTGTACGCCAGTAGTTGCGTTTGTACCCAGAGGTTGCAGGAAATGCAAATGTGTATATGATGTCTGTGGTTTGTTGCAGTTTTTACCATTATGTTGTATACATTGACCTCTGCAAAACTTTACTAACCCTTTTAATGGGAAACGTTTACATTCATAACATACAAACAAATAGAGAACATTGTTCTGAAGGGTAATTATTTAATATTTTCATGAGATGAATGGGTGTTTGTAGAAGTTAAAGGTATGGGAAATACTATTTTTGTGGAGATGATGCATTTTTTTTCTTCTAAACCTGACAGGGGTAGTGATCTCAATGTGAGAGAGCACCCATTATAGTCGCTTATCATTGATTAGATTTAATAAACAATGCTACTGATAAATATTGTGCTTTCACCAGATAACCCTTTATCTGTATGCAGTCGTTATGCTTCATATTAAATCTACACTCCATGTTGAAATGGGGTGCTGATAACATTCAGGGCAATACTTCATGAAAATGTCTATACAAGATATATATATATATATATATATATATATATATATATATATATATATATATATATACTCTGTATATATTTTTAGTGGCTACATTCTAATGTTCTGTTTTATAATAACAAAAAGATGGTGTAAGTGATTGATTCAGTGGAAAACACAGTAGCCTACTTCACTAATTGCATTTCTCACAATAAATGCAACAATACTGGGTTAACTATACAAGGATGAGGTGGTGCCTTATGGCAATCTGTCTCATAGAAAAAAAAATTACGTGTGTTATAAGATGTGGTAAATGTTAAATAAGATACAATATTGATGAATACAAATTTTAGGCAAAATAAGGGAATTAGGATGCAGATAGTATCTATATGTTCATAGTGATATTATGCTTGAGGTAACAATGTAACATTCAAAAGAACAATATATACAATATTACCCAGAAAGACCCTCTTTTGACTTTAAAGTGAATGTAAATTTTGATGCTAAAGTGCCCGGTTTTTAAAACTTTGATTAAAAACAGGGGCACTTTAATTCATCAAAATTTACATTTCCCTCCTGTTGTGAAAAAAAACTTACCTTTTAATCTTCATAGCAGCTCCAGCTTCCTCCACCCATCGCAGAGCCTCTTCCTGGGTCTAAAATGAGGCTTCCGGCTTCCTCCAATCACTGCGTTGAATCAGACACTGATTCCCCCGGGGGGGAAGCTGTGATTGGAGGATGACCTATCAATCATTTCTGACATCAGAAATGGCTTGTGAGACCGGAGAAAGCTGGAGCTGCTGTGAAGATTAAAAGGTAAGTTTTTTTTTTTCTTTTCTTTTTACAACAGGAGTGAAATGTAAATTTTGATGACTTAAAGTGCCCTTGTTTTTAATCGAAGTTTTGAAAACCGGGCACTTTAGCATCAAAATTTACATTCACTTTAATATCTAATAGACACATGGAACCAGTCTGTCCTAAGAACTGCCATAGCTATTCCATATTGCTTTAAGGCAGAGCTTTCCAAACTTTTCATGTTGGTGACACACTTTTCAGACCTACATCATTTCGCGACACAGTGATTCAGTTGTACTAGCAAACAGGAGGTTAAACTAACTTGTTTTAAGAGATACTGACACATACAGTAAATGATATAATAGCGAAATGTATTTACAAGTAACAGTATGTATGTGCAAGAATGAAAAAAAAGTTTAATAACACCAATAGCTACTTGCTATTTTAATGGGATGTATGAGGTTGATGGGATGAACACCGTTTCTGAATATTTGGTGGAATATTAGACACTCGCATTTTTAAGCTTCCCCTTCCTATCCATATATCAAGAGCAGGAACAGCAATGCACTACTGGGAGCTAGCTGCAAAAAAAACCCACTGACTTCTGACTTCAGCTCAGCGTTTAAGCTGCCGCCCTCAGAGCTCAGTGAGTCCAATTGACTACTGCCCATGCTGCAAACACACTGCTGTCCCACTCACTGACTACACATGCAGCCACCAGCCGATTGAGGAGACTACACATGCAGTCAGGTGCCAATGTGCCCCCAAAGCCGCCAATGGGAAAAGTTTCAGTTCCCACTGAGCTGCGCCAATAGGTTAAGATGATCTGTGACCCCCTAGGTATCAATCACGTGTCAACCATGTGATATGCGTAGCAGGCAGGCGGAAAGTCAGAAACCAAAAAAAAAACATTAAAAAAAATTAAAATTTAAAAAAATTTGTGCTGAAGCAGGGACACACCTACACACTGCTGCCGACACACTAGTGTGTCCCGACACACAGTTTGGAAAGCACTGCTTTAAGGGATCGGACTGCACTTACAAAAAGTTGTCTAACATTGTATAAACAAGGCTGACATTTTGGATATGATTATCGACTAAGCTTGCAATTGATCTTCAACAGCTGCTACATTTTAGGTCGACACTCATTTTTATATTTTCATATTTTTTTATTTTTCATTTTTTTTTTTAATTCAGTTTTTTTAGATTTTTAGCAAATACAACAAAAGACTATTGTCCATTTACAATAACAAAGAGTATACATGATATATGCAGGTTGATATAGTACACATTAAGGTATACAACAGGTTTGTGAGCCTATGTTTTATATACCTATAATATTTATTTGAAGGTAATAGTGAATATATTAGTAAATAAGCACCTGACAAGAATCCCTCTATAGATGACCATCAATGATTGTGCATTAGAATGCGGGGGAGCATTTTCAATTATAGGATTGCTAAGGACGAATCCATTGATCAACCAATAAACAAGTAAAATGGACTGGGCTCAATGAAATATCTTTTTTAACCCCTTAATGACCACAATGTACCCTGTATGTCACTGGTCGTTAAGGGGTTTTTCAGGACATAATAGCACAAGTCTAGCAAGAACACGCTATTAATGCCCTCCCTCCAGCAGGCTTTGTGGCATAGAGCAGTCTCAATGCTGGTGGAAAGACCGCACTATAAAACAATCAAGTCCCAAAAAAAGGCCAGCGACATACAGGGTACGTCGCTGGTCCTTAAGGGGTTAATAAGGTTAATACTTAGTATGCAACAGTATATAAAGAAAAATACAAGAAAAAAGAATTGGAGGGGAAATCAGCAGACAGAAGCTACTTGGAACTTGAGGGGGGGGGCGTGGCCAGAGAATTTTAATGATGATATTACTACTATGGGGCATATTAATAAACAATTTTCTCTAGGGGTCAGTTTTATTTTTCATTTTTATTATTATTATTTGTATTTTTTTGTTCCCATTTTTCCTCATCTTGTAGTAATTACAAGTATAGGTTATCGGATCTATTAGCTACGTTTTTTTATTAGAACACCGGTGTTCATTTTATATATCTATCTATATATATTTCTTAGGCTCTTTTTACCCATGACATTGTCATCCAAATATTGTAATAAAATGTTTTTTTCCAAATATCGGAGTGTCCTGCTGTATATTTTGTTCTTTTGAATGTTGCATTGTTACCTTGAGCATAATATCACTATAAGCATATAGATACTATGTTTATCCTTATTCCCTTATTTTGCCTAAAATTTGTATCCATCAATATTGTATCTTTTTTTTTTTTTAACATTTATCACATCTTATAACACACGTAATTTGTTTTTATATGAGACAGATTGCTTTAAGGCGCCACCTCCATCCTTGTATCAATGTTCTGTTTTAGTTGGTCCCAAATGCTTCTGACATAACTATGTAAAAATGGCTGAACACGTTCCTTGTTAAAATTAGACAGTATTGTACTTTTGTATGAAAGCATCAGTTTGATATATTTTGTTCTAAATGTTTTTGTGTGGAAACTTTTACTAACGTGAAGCCATGCATTTGTGCATATCTATAAATAGATACCTGATCCTATTGTGTTTGCTGTAGCACCGGCTGTCGAGATTTGCTACCTTGATGGACGCATGCGCAGAATTATGTAATCACACTCCGCATATGTTTCAAAAGAATGTGTGGAATGCGATTATGTAACTTAAAGCATGCACACATGGAAGTAGCAAATCTCAGCTAAGGAGAAAAATAGTCCTTGGATTCCTTGTTAAAGTGGCCACGAACATGCGTGCATGTGAAGCTTGACGGGGTAGCAAATTTTTATGGTGTCATTATTTCTTCAATTAAACAACGTTTTGGACTGCTTACACGCACAGTGCAGGCCACTTCTTACTGCTCCAATTGTAAACAAAATGATATAAAAGTCTCTAACAATTTTTAATATGCAGGCCCATATGTTATCACAATTAAAGGGATTGTAAACACCCAAAATGTTGTTGTTTAAAAAGATAGAAAAACCCTTTATTTACCATTCCCCAGTTTTGCATAACTAACACTATTATATTAATACTTTTAACCTCTGTGATTACCTTGTATCTAAGCTTCTGCAGACTGCCCCCTTATTTCAGTTCTTTTGACAGACTTGCATTTAAGGCAATTAGTGCTGACTTTTAAATTAGACATGAGCACAATGTTATATATATGGGACACAATGCCATCTAGCTGTGAAAAACTGTCAAATCCATTCAGATAATAGGCGGCATTCAAGGGGTTAGAAATTGGCATACAAGCCTATTTAGGTTTATAGCTTTCATCTAAGAATACCAAGAGAACAAAACAAATTTGATGCTAAAAGTAAATGGGAAAGTTGTTTAAAATGACAAGCCCTATCTGAATCATGAAAGTTTAATTTGTACTTTACTGTCCCTTAAACATAGCATCTCTCCATAATAAAGCTTACTCCTAAATTCAATACGCTACACAAGATCATCAAGCAGATGAGACAACGTAGCATACATTTAATGAGGTCACATGAACATTTAAAGGGGCAGTCAACACCAAAAGTGTTATTGTTTAAAAAGACAATTTCTTCATTTACCATTCCCACTGTTTTGCATAACCAACACTGTTATATTAATATAAATTTTTCCTCTATGATTACCTTGTATCTAAGCCTCTGCAGGTGGCTTCCTTATCTGAAATATTTTGACAGACTTGTATTTCAGGCAATTTGTGCTAAGTCTTAAATAACTCCATGGGAATGAGCACAATGTTATTTGTTTGACACCCATGAACAAACAGTATGTGTTATTAGCTATTCACAGCCAGACAGTGAGATAAGAGGTGGACTGCAGAGTCTTAGAAATCAGCCTACCTAGGTTTAACAAAAAATACCAGGAGAAAAAAAGCATATTTGATGCAAAAAGAAAGTTGTTTAAAATTACATGAATCATTATCTGAATCATGAAAGTTTAATTTGGACTTTACTGTTCTTTTAACCCCTTAAAGGGACACTGAACCAGATTTTTTTTTCTTTCATAATTCAGGTAGAGCATGAAATTTTAAGCTACTTTCTAATTTACTCCTATTATCAATTTTTCTTTGTTCTCATGTTATCTTGACTTGAAAAAGCAGTAATAAAAGCTTAGGAGCCGGCCCATTTTTAGTTCAGCACCTTGGTAGAGCTTGCTGATTGGTTTGCTACATTTAGCCACAAATCAGCAAGTGCTACCCAGGTGCTGAACAAAAAATGGTCCTGCTCTAAAGCTTACAGTACTGCTTTTTCAAATCAAGCTAGCATGAGAACAAAGAAAAAATGATAATAGGAGTAAATTAGAAAGGTGCTTAAAATCTCATGCTCTATCTGAATCATGAAAGGGAAAAAAATTGGGTTTAGTATCCCTTTAAGGACAAGGCCATTTTTCAATTTCTCCCCTTTAAGGACCAGGGCTATTTTTACATTTCTGCAGTGTTTGTGTTTAGCTATAAATTTTCCTCTTACTCATTTACTGTACCCACACATTATATACCGTTTTTCTCGCCATTAAATGGACTTTCTAAAGATACCATTATTTTCATCATATCTTTTAGAAAAGTTTTTTTTTTTTACTTTGACCCCCAAAATCTGTTGTACATCTACAACCACCAAAAAACATCCATGCTAAATAGTTTCTAAATTTTGTCCTGAGTTTAGAAATACCCAATGTTTACATGTTCTTTGCTTTTTTTGCAAGTTATAGGGCAATAAATACAAGTAGTACTTTGCTATTTCCATTTCCCCCCCCCCCCAAAATTAGCTATAGTTACATTGGAACACTGATATCTGTCAATATCCCTTGATATGTATATATTTTTTTTAGTAGACAACCAGGCCCATTTTGGTATATTTCATGCCACCATTTCACCGACAAATGCGATCAAATAAAAAAAAATCCTTCGCTTTTTCACAAACTTTTTCACAAACTTTAGGTTTCTCACTGAAATTATTTATAAACAGATTGTGTAATTATTACACAAATGGTTGTAAATGCTTCTCTGGGATCCCCTTTGTTCAGAAATAGCAGACATATATGGCTTTGGAATTGCTTTTTGGTAATTAGAAGGCCGCTAAATGCAGATGCGCACCACACTTGTATTATGCCCAGCAGTGAATGGGCTAATTAGGGAGCTTGTAGGGTTAATTTTAGCTTTAGTGTAGAGATCAGCCTCCCACCTGACACATCTCACCTCCTGGTCCCTCCCAAACAGCTCTCTTCCCTCCCCCACCCCACAATTGTCCCAACCATCTTAAGTACTGGCAGAAAGTCTGCCAGTACTAAAATAAAAGGCTGTTTTTATTTTTTAAAAATAAAATATATATTCAGCTATGAAGGATCACCCCTTAGACCCCAACTTCACTGATACCCCCCAAAGAGCTCTCTAACCCCCCCACTATTTGCCACCATTTTGGGTACTGGCAGCTGAGGCTTTTTAAATCTAAAACCTATTTTTTCTGTAGTGTAGCTGCCCTCCCCTTCCCAGATCCCTTTTGAAAAGTATTCCCCTCCCTCCTCTGCCACCCACCACCCTCTCCCAGCACTTTCTCCCACCACTTCTTATTTTTTATCGAGGCATCACGGCAATACCTTGAAAGCCCAGGGTACGTTGTTGGTCTTTAAAGACCAGTTTTTGTATGATGTACCCTGTACGATATGTCGTTAAGGGGTTAAAAATGTTCCCATGAAAAATTATATTTCCATTGTACTGTTTATTATTATTATATATATATATATATTTTTTTTTTAGAACACGGTCCCAATAGCGGGGTGCACTTGCCCCAAACACCTATTAGCGTATGATGTCACAATCTCAATGTTCCCTCCCCTTAAAAAAAAAAAACCTTAAAGGATTGCGCATGTGTGATCTAAAACCCCCCCCCCCCCATGCGTGGGACCTTATCAAGGACGCGCATCCATGTGCCAATAGATTTGGCCCGTAACCGCACATGCAGGATTGCAATATTACAACCCTCATAAATGTGATGTTAAAGGTATATGAAAAGCTAAAATTTGTATTCTATCATTCCCCAGGTCAATAGAAACAGTTCACCTGCTTAAATACCTTCCTTTTTCACTATTGTATCGTTTTTCCGCAATTTTCTCTACAAAAACAGCCTTTTTTCATACCCACCTGCCACAAGGCAGAACACTGTGCGATGTGCAATCTCATTACAGAATCTGTAGTGTCTGCAGAAAGACCGGACGTGACGGTAAAAAAAAAAATAATAAAAAAAATTGCCTGCACTTTTAATTTTTACCTGCAAGTGTCACTGTTCCGTTCTATCTCAGTGTAAAATATTTACTACGTAACTCTTTTCAATTTCTTCTCTCTTCCTGAACTCAAGTGCGGTACAGGGTAACAGATTGCAGAAAAAGTAAGTCAGGGCTTAAACAGACATTATACACCCAAGTTTTCTGTGTGCTAAAGTTTTTTTAATCTATCATGTTATGCATGTAAGTGAATTGGTAAACTCGGAAGTGTGTGTGTATATTTTTTTTAATAATAAATATGCCGTTTTTCAAATTGCTCTCCCAACCCAAGCTGCTTGCTTAGAGACGATTCTCAACCCTGACTTCCCACTCCCTTCTCTGTCTGCGCACCTTCATGCCTGTCATTGACAATCTTTGCTGTATTATCTAAAGCACTGTATAATAATATTTATGCTAAACATCTACACTGATGAAGGAATTGCATTTGAAAGACCAATTATTTTTTATCCAATTGTATAAAAGAAGATGTTTTTTTCTTTATTCCTAATTGGATTTCTATTTGCATGCTCTATATCTGTGGTTTTAAGGTTGCGGGATAGATAACTGGTGCAAAACATATATACAAGCCTGCCATTTGTTTTGTTCAATGAAAGCAGTCCAGTCTGTCCACGAGTCGGAAAATCTCGGTACCGGCCGGTGTATGCAGGGAGCTGGCACAGCATTTCCTGTCTGAGCACAGCCTTGGCACCACGCTACAGCGTAGCAGCATTCAGCTGCGGTGTATTGCCTCAATTTGGATTATTTGCCTGCCACAAGTTTACTGTGGATCGCTAGCTGGACCTGAATCAACTCTACTTGTTTCTCTAGATGAAGACTGCATATGTATGTATCCCCAGTCCATCCGCTATTCCATTTAAACGTCCGTCTCTCAGTGCCAGACAGAACACTGTGTGTGGAGCAGCTCCATATAAAGAAGACCGGCAATGTGTGTTCTACGCAGTAGCTGCCTATGACATAAACTCAGATTAGATGAAGACTATATTGTGGGCTCCTTGACACGCTGCAGTGTTCAGTTGCAATGTTTTTCCTCAGGTTGAATTATTTGCCTGCCCACACAAGTTTACTGTGGATCGCTAGCCGGACCTGAAGCAACTCTACTTGTTTCACTAGATGAAGATTATGCTTCACATTCCGGGGGGCTCCTTGCACAGACCTGCCCCTGCATCAGTGCATAACATGGTGACTCGCAAGATATTATATACCAGAGACCAGGTAATGTACAGCATAACAATTTCTGAACTGGTATCCCATTGCTGTGCACTTATGCAGGGGGAGGTCTGTGCAAGGAGCCCCAGAATTTGAAGCATAGTCTTCATCTAGTGAAAGTAGAGTTGCTTCTGGTCCGGCTAGCGATCCACAGTAAACTTTTGTGTGGGCAGGCAAATAATTCAAATTGAGGAAAACATTGCAACTGAACGCTGCTACACTGTAGCGTGTCAAGGAGCCCACAATATAATCTTCATCTAATCTGAGTTTGTCATAGGCAGCTGCTGCGTAGAACACGCATTGCCGTTCTTCTTTATATGGAGCTGCTCCTAACACAGTGTTCTGTCTGGCACCGAGAGACTGCCGTTTAAATGGAATGGAGGATGGACTGGGGTTACATATATATGCAGTAAAATACCTGGTCTGATTCAATAATTCATACATTCTCTTTGAGTTAATAAAGATTGCACTGTTTGGACCTATATTTTTCTGTCCATTGCTGTCTTTTCTAATGACTATCTATATGTTGCTGGAGTGCAATGTGGATTTGCATATGGCTTATGATTGGAGGGTGAGTGTGCTAGCCTTAAGCACTGCTCATCCCTTTTCTTGGAGAGCGCCAGCACCATCCAGAATATTTCAGGAGCAGGAAATAAAAAAAGTAAAATTTACTAAATGCATTGTTTTTCAAAATTCCTATACATATCTCATTTAGTTAGGGAATTTATTACTGGTATATTTATCCATGATTTTAGTGTACACTGGCCCTTTAAAAAATTATTCTAGGACTCTAGGAGCCAACCAATATACTTAGGAGCCAGATTTAGTTTTTTAATAAATGTGTGTTAATATGTATGTATGTGTATATATATATATATATATATATATATATATATATATATATATATATATATATATATATATATATATATATATATATATATATATATATACACACATCTACATTGGAGATAAGAAGGCGCCAAACATAGGGCGATATTGTCGCTACAGAGCTATACGCTAAGGTGGATGTCAGAATACTTACAATCAAGGCGGCACTACGATGTGCCTAGTTGCGCAGACCGGGACCTCAAAAGTCGTCCGGAAGACCAAACACTGGCGTACGGAAAACCTCCGGCAATCACGTTGTTCGTCTGGCCAATCGCGGTCCAGTGGATACACACACCACCTTCCGTAGGAGACCAAATATTCTGCAGTACTGACAGGCAGGAAGTCCCAAAACACTACGGACACTAGAAGTAATTGTGTGATGTTGAAAGGGATAAAAGGAGATTCACTCCAGCGAGGTATTATAAAAACAAGTTTATTAAAATTCCCGTTGCTTAAGTACCTCTTCTAACCAATCACATCCCTTCTTACTTGACACACCTTTCTTAGGGAGGATATATACAATTGATGTTACTACATATGTTCATTATAAATCGCTGGTAACTTGGTGTCCTCATATTATTAGAATTACTAATTGAGTGGAATCTTTTTATTTTATTATGAGTACACCTCTAGAAGGTGATTCCTCACTATTAATTCATATTTTATTTTTTGCTCTATTTTCCCCGGATACCAATATTGCTTTAAATATAAAAAATTATACAAGCAACATGTAGCATGAATCGAAAATAAACAATTGAAGTACAACATATTCACAATCCTATATATTGATATACATGACGTTGATCTAATAATATTAGATAGTATAAACACATAAACCTGTAATCTGACATTCAATTTTGACTTCCAAAATCTCTCAATTGGTATAACAAAAATAGAACATAACAATCATATTCTCTATAAATCACTGTATCATCTCTCATATCTCACATCACCTCGCAATTGGTTACCTGCAGGTACTTAAGCAACGGGAATTTTAAAAACTGTATTACAGCCTGATGAAACGGCTCTGTGTAGCCGAGAAACGCGTTGCTGATTTTAAGAACATTTTAATAAACTTGTTTTTATAGTACCTCGCTGGAGTGAATCTCCTTTTATCCCTTTCAATATCACACAATTACTTCTAGTGTCCGTAGTGTTTTTGGACTTCCTGCCTGTCAGTACTGCAGAATATTTGGTCTCCTACGGGAGAAGGTGTGTGTATCCACTGGACCGCGATTGGCCAGACGAACCACGTGATTGCCGGAGGTTTGCCGTACACCAGTGTTTGGTCCTCCGGGCGACTTTTGAGGTCCCGGTCTGCGCAACTAGGCACATCGTAGTGGCGCCTTCTTTGTAAGTATTCTGACATCCACCTTAGCGTATAGCTGTGTAGCGACGATATCACCCTATGTTTGGCGCCTTCTTATCTCCAATGTAGATCTCCTCTCTGTTCCTGAATATCGGAAGAACCGCCTCGATTTTGGATTATTTTCACTTCTCTCCTTCCATGAGCGCACCTCATCATAGGTTTCAAAACCCTGGTTCCTTATATATACACATGCAGTATAAGCATGGAGCAGCAGCCCCTCCAAAATAAGCATATAGACCCCAGCAGTAGAGCAGGTTACCAGGCATAGTGACACTGGGAACATGCAGCAGACATCAGCGAGGCTGTACATGAACCTGTCCTCATGCACACTGAGTAAGGGCAACAAACACATCAACACTGGCTCTTCAGAGACACTGCAGAATATCTTTCACTTAAAAAAATCTCATTGCAGAAAATGAAAAAAAAGTTCTGCCTCTCGGCCCACCTGGGTTCTCTGCTTTAGCAAATTCTAGGCAGCTTGCACATAGCAACGCATGCACAATTCCACAGTACTAATCATGCACATGTGCAAACGGTTTGACACCTAACCACCTACGTCACGCTCACGTGACCAGAGCCGCAATGTGTTTCAGACCTAATCCCTAACCGGCTAGTTATGCCCATAGCACTTACATGAGCAGCCGCAGAAGGGGGAGTGAAAGCACATTTGGTTATAGTAAGTGTTTCATGAATACCCATAGATAAACGAGCATCATTTATTTATATTAATAATGCTTAATATATTTCATGTAATTCGCAAGGAAATGCGCAAACGATTGGGAGCATGTTCAGGGCTCATTAATATGTAAATTTCAAGCGCCATGATTGACCAATACTAAATTAAAGGGACACTGTACCCAAATTTTTTCTTTCGTGATTCAGATTGAGCATGACATTTTAAGCATCTTTCTAATTTACTCCTTTTATCAATTTTTGTTCATTCTCTTGGTATCTTTATTTGAAATGCAAGAATGTAAGTTTAGATGCCGGCCCATTTTTGTTGAACAACCTGGGTTGTCCTTGCTGATTGGTGGAAATATTCATTCACCAATAAAAAAGTTGCTGTCCAGAGTACTGAACCCAAAACAAGCTTAAATTCCTTATTTTTCAAATAAAGATAGCAAGAGAACGAAGAAAAATTGATAATAGGCGTAAGTTAGAAAGTTGCTTAAAATTGCATGCTCTTTCTGAATTACAAAAGAAAATTTTTGGGTACAGTGTCCCTTTAAGAAGCCACAACCATTTTTTGGGCTGGATTAAATGACATATATAGGGAAAATAAAATGTTTTCAAATTACAGTGGCTTAGTTTCCAAGCTCCATTAAGCATTATTTACACTTTCAAATTATATATTTATCAGCTGATCAATTTTGTAACATTTTATAATCCTTTAAAAGAACTCCCCATAAATGATACACAATTATTGTGGTTGTAATATTGCGATTACTTAGGTCCCACGCATGCACATATGAGTGTTTTTGCTACCGTGATGGCGCATGCGCATCTATTTGTTTTATCTTTTTTTTTTTCCAACATTGCGATTGTGCATGCACAATAATTTCTGGTTATTTTATTTGGGGTGGGAACATCATGATTGCGCATGTGCAATTATGACCATATACGTTAATAGACGTTTAGGGCAAGCACATGCGCTATTGGGGTCCTGCACAACCCCCCCCCCCAATAAAAAAAAAAACGGTACAATGGAAATATGATTCTTCATGGTAATATTTATACATTTTCATGTGAACTCTACTATATTAAATTAATTAACTATACGCTACGTTGTCTTGTCTACTTGATGAGCTTCTGTAGCTTTATTATGGAGAGAGACAGTTTGTGATGATATATGGACCTGCATAGGGTTGCTCCAATACCATTTTTTTTTAGGCCAAGTACAAGTACTGATACTTTTTTCAAATACTCTCCGATACCAATTACCAATACTTTTTTAATGTCATGACAGTTTACCAAGCCCAATACAGACTAATGATTTAAGATTGCTTCTTTATAATTATAAACTGTATCTCAAAAGACATTTTGAAATAATAAAAGAGTTTTATGTGCTTGTTGTCAATAAGTTCACAGCCCAGAGGCAGAACTTTTTTTCACTTTCTGCGATGAGATTTTTTTAGTAAAAAATTTTGTGCAGGTCATTTTTAAATAAAATTCAATTTTAAATTAGGCAGTTACATTAAGCACCAGTTCAACTGCAATGTGTTGGTTAACTGGAGAATAAAGCATTTTTTTTCATTTTATAATATAGTGCAGTAGTTGAATTGCATTTAGCTGCAGACAAAAAAATGTAAATAAACTTGTTTCCATTTCTTTTGGTCGAGCATAGAAATGTAGTCAGAAAAAAGGTACATTGCTCATATACGAATGTCTTACAGACTGGGAAAGGCTAAGGGGCAGTTTTGAAAAAATCTGAGAGCCAGTCAACAATCAATGGACTGCTCACTTCAAACAGCACTTTGCTCTGAATGCACTTACACAGTGCAGCCAGATTACAGCTCTGTTTGAAGAGAACAGTCTAATGTGGAGCAGTGCTGCAAAGTTAAAGTGCATACAGTTCCTGCATGTGCCCTGTTCTTTCTGCAGACATGATGCATTTTCTGCGATGACATCTCAGATCACTGCATGTTCTGCCTTGGGGGTTCACAGAACATTTTTATAAATAAAAATATTACAATAACATATATTAATAATAATGGCTGCAGCAGCTGGGGCTGGAAAGCTACAATTTAAAGGGGTGATTTCTGGATGCAATCAGGTTGTAGGGTGCCTATATAACTCAACAATCTGACATTTGTACTTAATACAAAGTAATTTTAATGCTGAAAATAATATTGGGGAAGATGTATCCCAGTAATCCCCTTTGAGAAAAATGGGGGATTTGCATTCTACTGACTCAACAGAAGATAGGGCTGGTCTTTATATTTTCCAGGGCTGCTTTTATTCCTAGTCCAGCCCTGGCTTAAGGATGTTCCTCAGAGTACAGTTTGTTTTCAGCACAATTGTGCAAGATGAGAACTAGCAGTATAACATGCAATCTAGCAATTAGAATAATTTTTCAAAAGTTAGTGGCAAGTTCTTATTAAGGAACAGAAGCATCTCTCTATGTTCAGCTATAAGTCTGTTTCTGCTATCAGTAAGGATGTTTGACGCTAAGTTGAACAGTCTTTCACTTTTCACACTACTGCATGGGTCAGAAAGATATTTTTGGGCCATTAAATCTGTTTATTAACTGTCCAGTACTTCAGGGGTTTGTCTGAATGAGGTACAATGATCTCTCCCAGGTAGGCTTCCAGCTGTAAAGTAGCAGCTTATAAAGCCCTGCTCTGACATACAATAATACAAATAACAGCAACTTGTATTGGCAGAACAGAAGTGAACAATTTTTAGTTAAGTCTCCACTCCAGCTTAAAATGAAATGGGAACATGCAGTTTGAAAAACGCCACAAGATAGCGTATGGGTAGGAATTGGAGGTATCGGTTTAAGTATTGGTGCATCAGTACAAGTACTCATGCAAATACTTGGTATCGCCATCAATACTAGTATCGTTATCGGTGCAACCCTAGACCTTCATATTAAAAGTGTTGGAGCGACTCTTAATTACATTTTGTTTACATTTGGAGCTGTAAGTAAGAAGTTGCATGTGTAGCGAGCATAAGCAGTCCAAATTGTAATTGAATAAGAAATAATGACACCGTCATGATTTGCTACCTATGTGTGCATGCTTTTAATTCTGTAATCATATTATATTAGAAATATATCAAAGTAAGTTTACACAATACTGAACGGGTTTACTTCTAATATAAATATATAATATATTTAGTATAATCGCAATCCTGATATTAGAACTTAACACTTTCGGTACAGAGTAAAATTGTAGTGACTATGCAAATACAATGTTAATGAAGCAGTCTATTTTTAAAATCACGTTTTGGATAAAAAAGGAAAGGATCCCCAAATCAAGAGCCTCAAAGAGATATATGGAAAACAAAAGGTAAAAGTACTGGTGCTATACAGCTAGGGAGTGAACTGTGATTCACATATAAAGGATGTGTATCCTTAATGGAAGTAGTAGGTATATCAATAATGATATGTCCAAAAGAGTGCTAAAAACAAGGGGTCAGTCTATATGCATCAACAAATGTAGTGAGCCTAGCACTAAAGATGAGCTTGTGTTTGTGTGTGTGTGTGTGTATATATATATATATATATATATATATATATATATATATATATATATATAGTCATACCTCACACCTATAGTAATCTGCTTTAAACAAGCTCATCTTTAATGTTAGACTTACTACATTATTGATATACCTACTACTTCCGTTAAGGATACACATCTTTTATATGTGAATCACAGTTCACCCCCTAGCTATATAGCGCCAGTACTTTTACCTTTTGTTTTAAAAACATGTTTTACAAAATTTAAGAAACGGTCTAATGTAAAACAAAAACCATACCTTTTGTCTTCTATGAGATATTAAAGAGCCACTAAACACAGAAGAATTGCATAATCAATAAATGCATGATAAAAAGACAGTGAAAAAGAACTTGCTTTGAATTTCAAATAGATTTTTTTTCTGACATGTCAGTTACATTTCCCTTCCTAATGCATCGTGACATCCATCTGCCAATCACAAAATGCATATACTTTTATGCTCAGAAGGAGCTGGTGCCTCTAAAAGTGTGCTTATAAAAATATTGGAAGTGAATTGGATAGTTGTTTGAAATTGTGTGCTCTATCTGGAAAGTTTAATTTTGATTTGACTGTCCCTTTAATATCCTGTACCTGAAATTGTGTTTCTAAAAAGAAAAGAACATGCAAAAGTTAAAAACAAGTTTAACAAATTTAAAGTGCCGTAAAACAGATCTGTGCATATCCTAAAAGGGCTAATTAATTTAAAATAGTTTGCATAAAAAAATGTTGAAAAATTGCTGGCAAGCATTTTTAAATTTATTTTAAAAAATAAGCAAAATTAATTACATAGCTAAGCTGCCTGGGGCAGCTAACTCCAATCCTCTTAGTGTTTAGACACCGGCATTATATTTTTAAAAACTGAGTTCACAGCTTCTAGGCATGCTCCAGCAGATAATCCCTATTCACTTTTGCATTCTACCAAAAGAAAAATAAACATATTAGATACAGCTATAAAAGGAATTGTGTGGGGGGAGTTAAAGCTTTACAAAAAGAAAAAATGATATGATAATAGGAGTAAATTAGAAAGTTGCTTAAATTGCATGATCTATCTGAAAAAATGAAAGAAAAAATTGGTTTTAGAATCCCTTTAAAATACATAATATAGTATTTTACAGTATAATACAAATATATAACACATATGCATATGTACAATATAGCCACAATGCCCAGTTCACATAGGTTTATTATTAATGTCCTAATATCACTATTGTGAACAAGTGGTTGAATTTCAGTTCACACATATTTTATTGCCATTCAATACCAGTGTTCTCCCCACTATCTAGGTAATGGGTACACTTGCTGGCTGATTTCACAGACCACCTGGCTAAAATTTAAACCAATATTATACTAAAAATAGCAAATATTAAATTTTTTAAATGTTCATTGCACACATAATTAAAAGGTACGTTGATGAGCTGTATGTATAATTAATTAGGAAATGCAAGTTCACAATCGTATGCGCAAGGGAAATATTTCTCCATGCATGTGCATAATTCTCTGCTTTCATCCCTTCTGCTGACGTGCTCAGCTCTGTAGAAACACGTCACAACTGCTCTGTGTGAAGACCGTGTCACACTGTGCAGAATGTAAAAATATAACTGCGCCTGCTTTCGAGGGCTACATATAAAGACCTCTGTGGTTTGTATAGTGAACCACACGGAGCGAGTGTAAAGACTAGAAGTTATAAATTAAAAATTCACTACAATATTGATTATTTGATAAGATTGATAATACATCCCTATGAAGTATCATAATGTTTTTAGTTATTTTATTCATAATTGCACTATTTGTTTATTGGATTTATGTCCCTTTAATTTATGTTATTCAGTTAAACTGTGCTCTGGGTAGCATAATTAACATTCATAAATAATAGAAACTGTTACATATCGTAAACTTTGACATTGACCCCACCCAGCTATTTATAAAATAACGCAGCTGGCAACATTTTCTATGTTGAATACTTTTTGATCATTTTCATTATACCATACCTGTAGATGGCAATACTGCTTTTAAGATTCTCCAGTGACAGAGAAGCATCTTCTCCCACAGTGACGTGTAGTACAATGCCTCTTGGTGAGACTACCTTCAGGGATTTCATCCCTTTAGAACATTTCACCTGTAATCTCAATCACTATGTAGATAACTATGTACACAGATATTTTTTTCAATGTTTATTATTAAAGTGAATGTAAATTTTGATGCTAAAGTGCGCGTTTTTTAAAAATTTGATTAAAAACAGGGGCACTTTAGTTCATCAAAATTTTACATTTCACTCGTGTTGTGAAAAAAAATACTTAACTTTTAAACTTGACAGCCGCCCCAGCTTCCTCCGCCCGTCGCAAAGCCTTTTCCTGGGTCTAAAATGAGGAATCCGGCTTCCTCCAATCACGGCGTTGGATGAGACACTGATTCCCGGGGGGGGGGGGGGGGGAGCCGTGATTGGAGGATGACGATCCATAATTTCTGACGTCAGAAATGGCTTCCGACGACTGGGGGAAGCTGGAGCGGCTGTCAAGTTTAAAAGGTAAGTATTTTTTCACAACAAGTAAAATGTAAATTTTGATTAATTAAAGTGCCCCTGTTTTTAATCAAATTTTTAAAAACTGGACACTTTAGCATCAACATTTACATTCACTTTAAGTAAAAATTCTCTGTGGGAACACTGCACTGTATATTCAGTGAGGCTAATACTTTTAGAGAACAATGGAATTTAACATTGTATTATCTCTCTGTTACACCACCCACATGGAGCATGATTTAATTATAAACATTGTTTGAATAACCTTTCTACTACCAGTACTTAAGTATGCAAGTATTCAATATTGGTGGTCATACAACAAGCAAAAGCATCTATTTAAAATTACAAAATAAATGTGAAATAGCTATGTGTAAATGTTATGCATTACACCATGTAAAATGGATCATTGGGAACACATTAAGGAAAGAAAAAAAATCATATTGCACTGTCTAATGTAAAAAGATAAGATTAGGTTGTCTATTTCTGTCGCCTATTTGGGCATGTTCTTGATAACAATGGATCAAGGCTTCAATCAGCAAGAATATCTATTTAATTTAAAAAAACAAAAAACTAAAGGACCTATTTCCAATACATTTTATACTCTGCATCTCGTATAACAAGCCATTGGGACCACCTCAAAGGAACACTAAAGTCAATAGTAAACTTTCATGATTCAGATAGAGCATGCAATTTTAAACAACTTTCCATTTTGGTTCTATTATCAAAATGTGCATGGTCCTTTTGAGGTTCACACACTTACACTTATAGACTGCAGTGCCGTTACAAAAAATAAACATATTCAACAATGAATAAAATATGTAGTACTTTACACAATTGATAAGACTAAAACTATCTATAATCTAGTAAAACCTTAATTCTTTCCTTTTTAAATATCCCTTATCCCAATTTCCCAATTCATCCTCCGTTCTTTCTGTTTAACCAAATCAAAATTTAAATGGACATGAAACCCAAAACTTTTCTGTCATGAAAAAGTATAGAATTTTAAACAACTTTCTAATTTACTTTTATCTAATTTGCTTTGTTATTTTGTTATATTTTGTTGGAGTATACCTAGTTAGGCTCAGGACCTGGGAACTAGCTGCTGATTGGTTGCTAAACAAATATGCCTCTTTTCTTTGGTTTACCAATGTGTTTGCTAGCTTCCGGTAGTGCTTTGCTGCTCCTTCAAGAAAGGTTATCAAGAGAAGAAAGCACATTTAACACCAACATTCCAAAATTTTTGTTCCTCTCCTGTGAAACAAATAGGATTTCAAAAATATAAATACATATTCTTGTCTTTAAAATGACACTGAACCCACATTTTTTTCTTTCGTGATTCAGATAGATCATGCAATTTTAAGCAACTTTCTAATTTACTCCTATTATCAAATTTTCTTCGTTCTCTTGCTATCTTTATTTGAAAAAGGCATCCAAGCCTTTTCTTTTGGTTCAGATCTCTGGACAGCACTTTTTTATTGGTGGATTAATTTATCCACCAATCAGCAAGAACAACCCAGGTTGTTCACCAAAAATGGGCCATCATCTAAACTTACATTCTTGCATTTCAAATAAAGATACCAAAAGAATGAAGACAATTTGATAATAGGAGTAAATTAGAAAGTTGCTTACAATGACATGCTGATTTCAGTGTCCCTTTAATTCTGACCTCCTCTCTCTCTCCAAGATCCCCCCCCCCTCTAAAATAACTCTCCCCTCCATCACTTCTGTCACCTACCATCCTCTCAATTGAAGATACAGTTCACTTTTTCTTTCTTCAGTTAAATAAAGTGACAAATGTATTAAAAAAATATTTGTTTTTGAAAATAGACCCCGTTTCTTCATGAATGGTTCCATTTAACCCCTTCACAACCTTATGACATTCTATGCCATCCTAACCGCACTGGGCTTTAAAGCCGTTAGGACGGCATAGAACATCACCGCTGTTTGGCTGTACTGAAGCCAAAGGCGCTTCTTGAATGGGATGGTGGGCTGGAGGGTGTGCCTAGCGATTATAGGTACTCGCTCAACACCATCCCATCATTGAAATCGCCCTCCAATCAACCTGTATTAGCAAACACTCTTCTAGTATAAGTTTGTGTGTGCACTAACATTTTAAAAATTTTCATCATTGCTGACACCATACAAGCCCCAATTGGCTCTGAACAGCCTTATTATTTAAAATGGTGGTGCACTGAGCATATGTAGCTATACGTCACATGCACGTGCTAAGAAAAGTGCTAATACTAAAATAGTGCTAATTTTTAATAGATGCATTTTTGCCGATATATGTATATTGTAAATATGTTTCTACTCAAAGATGTAACTAACAGTTGTTCATTTCAATTTTGACAAGAATTTACCTTTAATATTTAGACTGGGTCACAGCAGTTCATAAGGCCACATGAAAATCCTCATTTTATACTTGCTTTAGTTTAGAACATGACATTCTGCTTCAGTCATGAAAAAGCCTAAAAAAATATATATTTCAAAATATTTTTGCCCTGTATTCAAACTCACAAATTTTAAAATTCAAATATGAATACTCTGCAATTAAAAATATTAATAATAAACCACCCAAAAAATGTGCTTTTGAATAAAATGCTTATCTGAGCATAATTTATACTGCTTTTGTTTCAAGCACATCTAAAAGGTGACATACATCAGCCATCTTCCTGCAGATTTTATGCAGCACTATTATGAATACAGCAGCATTAAATGACCACAATACAGTTAATTCAGATAAAGCATGCAATTAAAAAAAATAAAAAATCTTATATGCTTCTATTATCAAAACATGGCTATTTTCTATGCACACGTTCTGGGGCTCTAGCCCAAGTGAGTGTATTTAAAAGTACATATTATAAACGTATATGCATTTTGTAATTGGCTTATAGCGGTCACGTAATACAAGGGGAGGGAACGTTGGATTAACAAAATATTCTGCTGCTCATTTCAAATTCTGAGTGATATTACTTTTATTGTGTATTTTTCAGTTATTCAATTCTGTTAGTGGTCCTTTAAATAGGCAAGATCCAAATGTATTATTACTGTTATGTATTTGTCACATCAAAAGAAATTACAGTATATTTGTTACAGATTCATATGTCAACACTATAAAAAATGAACACATTTGTAAGCCCAGTTTTATGGCAATGCTTAAAAATCCCAGAAGCCATAGAACTACAGCTCCAAGAATGGAAAATCAGACTCTGAAGTGCATATGTATATGAAGTGTGTGTATGTACAGTATATACATAATGTTTGTATCCTTAGTTCTTGTTAACAAAGAAGCTGCTCCAAAGCCCGCTAAAATTTAGACATAAAGATGGTTGTCAGTGCTGGTAATTTGCTTTCTCTGTGCTTATTTACATAGTGCCCCCAAACTTAACCCCCTAAAATACCTCCATTTACTGCAATTCCTGGCATCACAACCAGCATTTCATTTTGTCAGCTAATACATTATTTTAAACCTGTGTCTGACTGACATGCTGGAGAATATGGCTGCTCAAACAAATTTATGTGCCAGCCAGTATATGTTGGCTAATCCAGGAAAAACACCTGGCACCTAACAGAAATAAAAATGTTTTGGGCACTGCCCTTCGTAATGGGTATAATAAAAAAAAACAGCAGACGTTCCTACTAGATCAAGCACCCCATCCTGGCTACCCATCTTTTTCCAGGGATAATGAAGAGAGAAAGAAATGAGCAACTGCTGTGTTTTCTGTATTTTAATGATAGTGCTCAGTGCCCCCCTAGAAATGACCCCTTGTATGACAGGCTATACAAGATATAGCCCCTGATAAAACGCGTCTGAAAAGTTTGCAGAAAATTAACCCTCACCAGAACTTCTGTGTAGATACATGCTATGAAATACAATTTACAAATTGTACAAATGCACTACAGGTTATTCCTGGGCATTTCACATTTATGAAGGGAGAAATAGCCATCTTGATCTACCTGGTTACTAATTATTCTGTAGGCACAAATTGTGTGGTATCTCCTCCTACCCTTGCTGAACAAAGACTTCATACTACTATAGCAGTATAGATTTGTTCAAAAACTTATTTCATTTCTCTTGTTAAGTGTATCCAGTCCACGGATCATCCATTACTTGTGGGATATTCTCCTTCCCAACAGGAAGTTGCAAGAGGATCACCCACAGCAGAGCTGCTATATAGCTCCTCCCCTCACTGCCATATCCAGTCATTCTCTTGCAACTCTCAACTAAGATGGAGGTCGTAAGAGGACTGTGGTGTTTTATACTTAGTTTATTTCTTCAATCAAAAGTTTGTTATTTTTAAATGGTACCGGAGTGTACTGTTTCTCAGGCAGTATTTAGAAGAAGAATCTGCCTGCGTTTTCTATGATCTTAGCAGAAGTAACTAAGATCCTTTGCTGTTCTCACATATTCTGAGGAGTGAGGTAACTTCAGAGGGGGAATAGCGTGCAGGTTTTCCTGTAATAAGGTATGTGCAGTTAAAATATTTTTCTAGGGATGGAATTTGCTAGAAAATGCTGCTGATACCGAAGTAATGTAAGTAAAGCCTTAAATGCAGTGATAGCGACTGGTATCAGGCATATTAATAGAGATACATACTCTTATAAAAGTGTATGTTTAATCGTTTTTTTGCATATAATTGGTGATAAAACTTATTGGGGCCTAGTTTTTTCCACATGGCTGGCTTGAATTTTGCCTAGAAACAGTTCCCTGAGGCTTCCCACTGTTGTAATATGAGTGGGAGGGGCCTATTTTAGCGTTTTTTTGCACAGCAAAAATTACAGACACAGACATCCTGCATGATCCAGGACTTCTCTGGAGGGCTCAAAAGGCTTCAAAAGTCGTATTGAGGGAGGTAAAAAGCCACAGTAGAGCTGTGGCAGTTGTTGTGACTGTTTAAAAAACGTTTTTGTCATTTGTTATTCCGTTTTTGGTATTAAGGGGTTAATCATCCATTTGCAAGTGGGTGCAATGCTCTTCTAACTTATTACATACACATGGTGGAGCCCCATAGGAGAATGTGTACTAAATGTATTGATTTCACCTTAAACAGTAAAGATCAGTCTTTATATATAAAAGAATTATCACTAGAGGGTTCTGTCGAGGGGGAAGTTATGCCGACTAACTCTCCCCACGTGTCAGACCCTTCGCCTCCCGCTCAGGGGACACACGCTAATATGGCGCCAATTACATCAGGGACGCCCATAGCGATTACCTTGCAGGACATGGCTGCAATCATGAATAATACCCTGTCAGAGGTATTATCTAGATTGCCTGAATTAAGAGGCAAGCGCGATAGCTCTGGGGTTAGGAGAGATACAGAGCGCGCAAATGCTGTTAGAGCCATGTCTGATACTGCGTCACAGTATGCAGAACATGAGGACGGAGAGCTTCAGTCTGTGGGTGACATTTCTGACTCGGAGAAACCTGATTCAGAGATTTCTAATTTTAAATTTAAGATTGAGAACCTCCGTGTATTGCTTGGGGAGGTATTAGCTGCTCTGAATGACTGTAACACAGTTGCAATTCCAGAGAAATTGTGTAGGCTGGATAGATATTATGCGGTGCCGGTGTGTACTGACGTTTTTCCTATACCTAAAAGGCTTACAGAAATTATTAGCAAGGAGTGGGATAGACCCGGTGTGCCCTTTTCCCCACCTCCTATATTTAGAAAAATGTTTCCAATAGACGCCACTACACAGGACTTATGGCAGACGGTCCCTAAGGTGGAGGGAGCAGTTTCTACTTTAGCAAAGCGTACCACTATCCCGGTTGAGGACAGTTGTGCTTTTTCAGATCCAATGGATAAAAAATTGGAGGGTTACCTTAAGAAAATGTTTATTCAACAAGGTTTTATTTTACAGCCCCTTGCATGCATTGCGCCTGTCACTGCTGCGGCGGCGGCATTCTGTTTTGAGGCTCTGGAAGAGGCCATCCAGACAGCTCCATTGAATGAAATTATTGACATGCTTAGAACGCTTAAGCTAGCTAACTCATTTGTTTCTGATGCCATTGTTCATTTGACTAAACTAACGGCTAAGAATTCCGGATTCGCCATCCAGGCGCGTAGGGCGCTATGGCTTAAATCCTGGTCAGCTGACGTGACTTCAAAGTCTAAATTACTCAACATTCCTTTCAAGGGGCAGACCTTATTCGGGCCTGGCTTGAAGGAAATTATTGCTGACATTACTGGAGGCAAGGGTCATACCCTTCCTCAGGACAGGGCCAAATCAAAGGCCAAACAGTCGAAATTTCGAAAGGCACGAAAATTAAAGGCAGGAGCAGCATCAACTTCCTCCGCTTCAAACAAGAGGGAACTGTTGCTCATTCCTGACAGGCCTGGAAACCTAACCAGTCTTGGAACAAGGGCAAGCAGGCCAGAAAGCCTGCTGCTGCCCCCAAGACAGCATGAAGGAACGGCCCCCTATCCGGAAACGGATCTAGTGGGGGGCAGACTTTCTCTCTTTGCCCAGGCGTGGGCAAGAGATGTTCAGGATCCCTAGGCATTGGAGATCATATCTCAGGGATATCTTCTGGACTTCAAAGCTTCTCCTCCACAAGGGAGATTTCATATTTCAAGGTTATCAGCAAACCAGATAAAGAAAGAGGCATTCCTAAGCTGTGTGCAAGACCTCCTAGTAATGGGAGTGATCCATCCAGTTCCGCTGACGGGACAAGGACAGGGATTTTATTAAAATCTGTTTGTGGTTCCCAAGAAAGAGGGAACCTTCAGACCAATCTTGGATCTAAAGATCTTAAACAAATTCCTCAGAGTTCCATCATTCAAAATAGAATCTCTTCGGACCATCCTATCCATGATCCAAGAGGGTCAGTACATGACCACAGTGGACTTAAAGGATGCCTACCTTCACATACCGATTCACAAAGATCATCATCGGTTCCTAAGGTTTGCCTTTCTAGACAGGCATTACCAATTTGTAGCTCTTCCCTTCGGGTCGGCCACTGCCCCGAGAATTTTTACAAAGGTTCTGGGCTCACTTCTGGCGGTTCTAAGACCGCGAGGCATAGCGGTGGCTCCGTATCTAGACGACATCCTGATACAGGCGTCAAGCTTTCAAATTGCCAAGTCTCATACAGAGATAGTTCTGGCATTTCTGAGGTCGCATGGGTGGAAAGTGAATGTGAAAAGAGTTCTCTATCACCACTCACAAGAGTCTCCTTCCTAGGGACTCTTATAGATTCTGTAGAGATGAAAATTTACCTGACTGAGTCCAGGTTATCAAAACTTCTAAATGCTTGCCGTGTCCTTCATTCCATTCCACGCCTGTCAGTGGCTCAGTGCATGGAAGTAATCGGCTTAATGGTAGCGGCAATGGACATAGTGCCATTTGCGCGCCTGCATCTCAGACCGCTGCAATTATGCATGCTATGTCAGTGGAATGGGGATTACTCAGATTTGTCCCCTCTACTAAATCTGGATCAAGAGACCAGAGATTCTCAACAACAGATGCCAGCCTTCTAGGTTGGGGCGCAGTCTGGAACTCCCTGAAGGCTCAGGGATCGTGGACTCAGGAGGAGAAACTCCTCCCAATAAATATTCTTGAGTTAAGAGCAATATTCAATGCTCTTCTAGCTTGGCCTCAGTTAGCAACACTGAGGTTCATCAGATTTCAGTCGGACAACATCACGACTGTGGCTTACATCAACCATCAAGGGGGAACCAGGAGTTCCCTAGCGATGTTAGAAGTCTCAAAGATAATTCGCTGGGGAGAGTCTCACTCTTGCCACCTGTCAGCGATCCACATCCCAGGCGTAGAGAACTGGGAGGCGGATTTTCTAAGTCGTCATCCGGAGGTATTTGCTCAACTGGTCCATCGTTGGGGCAAACCAGAACTGGATCTCATGGCATCTCGCCAGAACGCCAAGCTTCCTTGTTACGGATCCAGGTCCAGGGACCCGGGAGCAACGCTGATAGATGCTCTAGCAGCTCCTTGGTTCTTCAACCTGGCCTATGTGTTTCCACCGTTTCCTCTGCTTCCTCGACTGATTGCCAAAATCAAACAGGAGAGAGCATCGGTGATTCTGATAGCGCCTGCATGGCCACGCAGGACCTGGTATGCAGACTTAGTGGACATGTCATCTCTTCCACCATGGACTCTGCCTCTGAGGCAGGACCTTCTAATACAAGGTCCTTTCAATCATCCAAATCTAATTTCTCTGAGACTGACTGCATGGAGATTGAACGCTTGGTTCTATCAAGGCGTGGCTTCTCTGAGTCAGTCATTGATACATTTTTTACAGGCTCGGAAGCCTGTCACCAGGAAAATCTACCTTAAGATATGGCGTAAATATCTTTATTGGTGTGAATCCAAGAGTTACTCATGGAGTAAGGTTAGGATTCCTAGGATATTGTCCTTTCTCCAAGAGGGTTTGGACAAAGGCTTATCAGCTAGTTCTTTAAAAGGACAGATCTCTGCTCTGTCTATTCTTTTGCACAAGCGTCTGGCAGAAGTTCCAGACGTCCAGGCATTTTGTCAGGCTTTGGTTAGGATTAAGCCTGTGTTTAAAACTGTTGCTCCCCGTGGAGCTTAAACTTGGTTCTTAAAGTTCTTCAGGGAGTTCCGTTTGAACCCCTTCATTCCATTGATATTAAACTTTTATCTGCCTTACATTGTGATTCTCCTTATCTGATTTTTCATTCAGACAAGGTAGTTCTGCGTACCAAACCTGTGTTTTTACCTAAGGTGGTTTCTAACAGGAATATCAATCAAGAGATTGTTGTTCCATCATTGTGTCCTAATCCTTCTTCAAAGAAGGAACGACTTTTGCATAATCTGGACGTAGTCCGTGCCTTGAAGTTTTACTTACAGGCTACTAAAGATTTTCGTCAAACATCTCCCCTGTTTGTCGTTTACTCTGGACAGAGGAGAGGTCAAAAAGCTTCGGCAACCTCTCTCTCCTTTTGGCTTCGGAGCATAATACGCTTAGCCTATGAGACTGCTGGACAGCAGCCCCCTGAAAGGATTACAGCTCATTCTACTAGAGCTGTGGCTTCCACCTGGGCCTTTAAAAATGAGTCCTCTGTTGAACAGATTTGCAAGGCTGCGACTTGGTCTTCGCTTCACACCTTTTCAAAAATTTTACAAATTTGACACTTTTGCTTCTTCGGAGGCTTTTTTTTGGGAGAAAGGTTCTACAGGCAGTGGTTCCTTCCATTTAAGTTCCTGCCTTGTCCCTCCCATCATCCGTGTACTTTAGCTTTGGTATTGGTATCCCACAAGTAATGGATGATCCGTGGACTGGATACACTTAACAAGAGAAAACATAATTTATGCTTACCTGATAAATTTATTTCTCTTGTAGTGTATCCAGTCCACGGCCCGCCCTGTCCTTTTAAGGCAGGTCTAAATTTTAATTAAACTACAGTCACCACTGCACCCTATGGTTTCTCCTTTCTCGTCGTTTTTTCGGTCGAATGACTGGATAGGGGCAGTGAGGGGAGGAGCTATATAGCAGCTCTGCTGTGGGTGATCCTCTTGCAACTTCCTGTTGGGAAGGAGAATATCCCACAAGTAATGGATGATCCGTGGACTGGATACACTACAAGAGAAATAAATTTATCAGGTAAGCATAAATTATGTTTTTGGAACCCTAGCCTGTGGCACCGTGTGAACAATATGCACAGGTTCCCCCAGAAGCTGATATATGGCAAACACTGTAGAGGCACAACATCAGCTTTATGTCATGATGAAGTGCTTGCCCTTTAGTACACTGACAAAATAGACGTGTACACGCTGTCCATAATGCATGATAAAAGTACAGTAGCAGTGTCGGAGAAAAGGATGCACAAATCCAAAAAACAAAGTGCATTGTGGAGTACATAAAATATATGGGGCTTGTAGATTTAGCTGAACAGTGCATACAGCTGTGGACTCGCAAGACCAAAACCTGGAACAAAAAATATCCATAAACTTGACACAGTCAAGTGGATTAGAGCAAGGTGCCTCCAAAGGTGGTGCGCAAATGGGATCAGGAACGAGGCATCAGGAAATCCAACAATATAGGCAGCACTCTTGTAATTAGGAAGCAATGGATGGGACCTGTAACAGAAGGAGAGGCGCCTCATAGAGCAGTAACGTAGAAAATGAGAGAATGGCAATCACAAACTCCAGCCAGGAGGGTACTCACAAAGGGAGTGGCACGATGATGTGCCTAACAGCGCAGGGCGGGACCTCAAGTTGCCCGACAGACGAGCACACAGGAAACTCCGTGTGGATTCTGGTATCCAATCGGCATCACAGTGGGAGCCAATCACAGTGCCGAAAACTCGGCAAACTCAATGCCAGTTCAGTACAAATAAAAAGTACGTAGAGCAAGTAATAATAAAATGTCAACAATTTATTATGACATGAATACAAATTTTTAATACAGCAACACGTTTCTCAATCATATAGGTCGTTTCATCAGGCTGTAACAAACTATTAAAAACCTGCTCTACTTAAGACTACCCTACAACAATCACAGTCAAAGGCTAGGCTCCCCCCAAAGAGAGGCGGCGTATCAAAAACACTCACCAGGAAAGTAAAAAAAGACATACGCTGTGATATTGAAGGGTCGTGTAACCAAGGATTAACTGCGATGAGGGGTATATTAAGAGGCGTTGGTAGTCAGTAACGCTATTTATAATGGACCCATTAGACAGATACAGGTGCCAAAACATTTCTCCATAATACTAACATTAAATAACATTGTAAACAATAGACAGTGGTACCCATAATACAAATGTATATCAATATCTACAAATAGTCAAATGCATAATGATTATCTAGTACCCATCGCGGCTTAGTAATAGCCAGTCGATAATTTTAACAAAAATTGGATAGATAGGTACAATGGGCATTGGGATAAAATCAGAGAGGGAATTCGCATCCAACATAAGGCACTTATTCAAGTAAATATACACAAAGTATATCTAACCAAGCACATAAAAAACAGTCAACATAGTCTTAATAAAATAGTAAAGTTAACAGCTCAATTAATAACAAACAGACCTTGACCAAATAATCAAAAAAAGGCAGAATCTGATATTAAAGGAGAGACATAAAAATTAATTAAAATTTAAAACCCACTGATAAGACCCTTTGAGCAGATACAATCAAAAATCTATTAGACAAAATACTAACATTAATATTTAGGACACAAGTAACCATAGTGCAAGTTTAAGACCCAGAGATCCCAATGTAAATATCTGCAAATAATGGAATACACATCAAAATAAAAATAATTAAATTGCTGCATAGAGGGGATAAACATCAAAAGATTATATTAAATGAATAAATCAATTTAATGGATCAATTTCACAACACGGTCCCGCAGAGTCCGGCACAGGGAGCGACACGGGATCAAGACTAATGGAATGCGGCTAAATCGACACATAGGTTTAAACCAGCTGGGTGCAGGCTCTTAAGTACATGAATCCAGTAAGTCTCTCCCTCTGCCTGAGTTTAAAGAATCGATTGTCAAGATGAGATTTAGGTATATGTTCAATAGGGGTCACTGAAAAACAATTAGTATCCCCATTGTGAATATTGTTACATTGTCTAGAGACACTGTGATATCAATAGATTATTCTTCATATTGCGCTGGTGTTCAGACCACCTTATGCTAAAGCCCCCTACAGGTTCGTCCTATGTATTGGATCCTTATCGCAGTTGATCCTTGGTTACAATGCCCCTTCAATATCGCAACGTATGTATTTCTTACTTTCCTGGTGGGTGTTTTTGCTACATCCCCTCTCTTGGGGAGGGTGTGTGCCTAGCCTTTGACTGTGATTGGTATAGGGTAGTCTTTGGTAGAGCAGGTTTTTAATCGTTTGTTACAGCCTGATGAAACGACCTATATGGTTGAGAAATGCGTTGCTGTGTTAAACGTTTTTATTCTGGTCATAATAAATTGTTGACAGTTTATTATTACTTTGCTCTACATACTTTTTATTTGTACTGAACTGGCATCGAGTTTGCCGAGTTTTCGGCACTGTGATTGGCTCCCACTGGGACGTCTGCCCCTGTGTCAACGCCGATTGGATACCAAAACCCACACAGAGTTTCCTGTGTGCTCGTCTGTCGGGTGACTTGAGGTCCCGTCCTGCGCTGTTAGGCACGTCATTGTTGCGCTCCTTTGTGAGTACCCTCCAAGCTGGAGTTTGTGATTGCCATTCTCTCATTTCCGACATTACTGCTCTATGAGGCGCCTCTCCTTCTGGTTGTTACAGGTCCCATCCATAAACTTGACACAGCTGTTTATAATTCATATGTGCTGTACAAAAAAGCGGGTACAGGGAAGTCATACACTTTTTCCTGGAATTTACAATAACATTTTTATCAGGTATTTCCTTCCTAATATAGGGAGAGTCCATGGCTTCATTCCTTACTGTTGGGAATATCAACACCTGGCCACCAGGAGGAGGCAAAGACATCCCAGCCTAAGGCTTAAATATCCCTCTCAATTCCTCATTACCCCAGTCATTCTTTGCCTTTTGTCACGTTAGGAGGTGGCAGAGAAGTGTCAGAAGATTCGGAGAGTCCTGAAAAAGGGTATCTGCCCTTCGAGGTAGGGCTAGAGTTTAAGTAGTCATGTCAACCTCTCAGTGAGAGTATTGATGAAAGTTAGGGGTCTGGAGATGCAGGGGAAAGTTTTTCTGTGAAACCATCCAGACTACTGCTAACAGCTCCTAAACAATCAGTGTTTACGAGTTTCACTGCCTGCTTTCTCTCACTCAAGTCCATGTCAGGAGCTCTGCTTATAAGACTGTCACACTTGAGAGGCTGTGTTCTGTTCAACAGCATGGATCCTGGAGGTAAGATCTTTTCAATTTATTACACATAAAACGCTATAACAGGGTTGATATCCTCTGAGGGGGGTTTATTGAACAGTTGGGGTTAAATAATCAGTGTATTTATTTACATGCTGCTTTGAGTGATTTTATTTTCTGGGTTCATAGACTGTGGCCGTGTTTGGCAAGCGCTCAGAGCCAGCGCCAGGCACTTCTGCTCCAGCGATGACATGGTGCTAGGAGACGTCACAAGTGAGGGAGCTTAGAAAAAACGTTTGCACGCGCAAATGGATCTGCTGCTCAATAATGTACTCAAATATAATTTATATGTGAGACGCTTCTATTTGCATGCAATATTTCTAATACCTTTTAAGTATTAGAAATATTGCATGCAAATAGAAACGTCTCACATTTGAATTGTATATATGTACTCCATTATTGTGCAGGCAGATCCCTTTGTGCATTTGAATGTTTATTATAAGCTCCCTCACTTATTATTATTTATTACATTTATTATAATTTATATAATTATTGTAAACATGGCAGCCTCCACGAGCAACACGTGGTGTGTGTGTATATATACACACACAACACACACACACACACACACGTGTTGCTTGTGGAGGCTGCCATGTTTACAAGCGCCTGAGCTTGCTCTGAAAAGACCCAGCTTTTACAGCATGCTGAAATCAGTGCTGAGGGAATGCTCAGGGGCTGAACTTAGAAGTCTACACAAAACGCTTCAAGCAAGCTCTGAACGCGGCTTTGTGTGTTTTTTTTTTGGCTGGAACAAACAGGTTTCACTTTCGTTTTTGAAAGTGTTGCAGCAGCTTCTATTAACTTGCTGTACTTTCATAGCATGTGGTCTATGTTCATTTCCTCCATTCCGGCTGAGACTTGAACCTGAGGAGAGCGTTTCCTCTGTTAACTGTCTGGGTCTAGGAGGGGGTGAGTGCCCCAGCCATTAGGAGTATAAAGGTGGAGTTTTCTATAATAAAAAAACGTTTTTATTAGTGTCCTTTTGTGGGTATAACCTGAGCTATGGGGGGACTCTGACATGTTAGAAGGTACTTCTTCTGTACTATATCATACCTGTTTATATTGTGAAGAGGCCGGTGGTTTTCCCGCCCCACTTAATTATGTTCCACATGTCTTATTACCGTTCTAAAAGTCTAAGAAGGGAAACAAGCCTGCTAAGCTCTTAGTCCCTCTGAGCCGTCTACCTCTCAGGACTCGCGTCCCGTGAGATTACTACTCTTGCTACATTATCCACTCCACATGCAGTTCCCCATAGCAATAATAATCCTCCATCCTGACGGGGCTTTCTTTCTGCGGACTTTGCAGCGCATTTACAAAAGGCGGTGTCTGCGGCCCTCAGTGCATTACCTCTCTCCAACAAATTGCAAGTGAAAGGTTAAACATAGCTCTTCTGACACGGAGTCATCTAAATATTTATCGGATTAGGCTATTATGTCCCCATTTATCCAATGATGAGTTAACCTCTGTAGCTTCAGAGAGTGAACTTTCTGAGTCGGAATCCTTAGCGTCTAAGCCTCTTGCTGCGGAGGAACCATCCTTTAGATTTAAAATTGAGCACTTGAGTTTTTTATTAAAGGAGGTTCTGTCTACGTTAGAGATTCCTGAGGCTGTGCTGCCTGAAGAACCTATGATACCTAAATTAGACAGAGGTTTACGAAGACCGGAAAGTTCCTTTTTCACTTTTCCTGTGTCGGTTAAAATGGCAAACATTTCTAACAACTAATGGGAAAGATTTGGATCTTCCTTTTCCTCCCTCGTCTACTTTTAAAGGGACACTGAACCCATTTTTTTCTTTCATGATTCAGATAGAGCATGCAACTTTCTAATTTACTCCCTATTATCAATTTTTCTTCGTTCTCTTGCTATCTTTATTTGAAATAGAAGGCATCTAAGCTATTTTTTAGTTCAGGGCCCTGGATAGCACTTGTTTATTGGTCGGTTAAATTAATCCACCAATCAGCAAGAACAACTCGGGTTGTTCACCAAAAATGGTCTGGCATCTAAACTTACATTCTTGATTTTCAAATAAAGATACAAAGAGAATGAAGAGAAATGTGATAAAAATGAATAAATTAGAAAGTTCTTTAAAATTGCATGCTCTATATGAATCACAAAAGAAAAAATTTGGGTTCAGTGTCCCTTTAAATTGATACCTCCAATTCCTACCCATACGCCATCTTGTGGCGTTTTTCAAACTGCATGTTCCCATTTCATTTTAAGCTGGAGTGGAAACTTAACTAAAAATTTTCACTTTCTGTTCTGCCAATACAAATTGCTGTTATTTGTATTATTGGTACATTGCTCCAAAAAGCTGCTACTTTACAGCTGGAAGCCTACCTGAGGGAGATCACTTTACCTCATTCAGGACAAACCCCTGAAGTACTGGGCAGTTAATAAACTGAGATTTAATGGCCCAAAAATATCTTTATGACCTTTGCAGTAGTGTGAAAATTGAAAGACTGTTCAGCCTAGTGTCGAACGTCCTTACTGATAGCAGAAACAGACTGAACATAGCGGAGATGCTTCTGTTCCTTAATAAGAACTTGCCACTAACTTTTGATAAATTATTTTAATTGCTAGATTTGCCTGTTATACTGCTAAGTTCTCATCTTGCACAATTGTGCTGAAAACATACTGTACTCTGAGGAACATCCTTAGCCAGGGCTTGGACTGGAAATAAAAAGCAACCCTGGAAAAATATGAAGACCAGCCCCTATTTTCTTGCTGAGATCAGTAGAATGCAAATGCCCCCATTTTTCTCAAAGGGGATTACTGTGATTACTCCTTCCCCCAATATTATTTTCAGAATTATGACATATGACTTTGTATTAAGTACAAATGTTAGATTGATGAGTTATATAGGCACTATACAACCCAAGTGCATCCAGTAATCACCCCTTTAAATTGTAGCTTTCCAGCCCCAGTGGCTGCAGTTATTTATTGTTGTTATTATTATGTTTTTGTAATATTTTTATTTATAAACATGTTATGTGAACTTTGTGACAACAAGCACATAAAACTGTTTTTATTATTTCAAAATGTCTTTTGAGATACAGTTCATATTTATAAAGAAGCGGATCTGAAATCATTAGTCTGTATTGTGCTTGGTAAACTGTCATGACATAGAAAAAAGGTATCAGTAATTGGTATCAGTGAGTATTTGAGAAAGTATCGGTACTTGTACTCGGTCCCTACCTTTAAAAAAAAGAAGAAAGAGGTTTGAAGTTTTATTCAAACCTTTTCCATGGTCCCAAAGAAGGAGGGGAACCTTTCCGCACAATTCTGTACCGAAAGTGCTTAAACAAATTTCTTCAGTTTCCCTTCCTTCAAGATGTGAGACTATAAGGTCCATTCTTCCTTTAGGCTAGTTTATGACCACTATAGATCTAATGGACGCTTACCTTTATATTCCAATCCAAAAGGGAACACTTTTAGTTCCTGAGGTTTGCATTCATTGCCCTTCCGTTTGGCTTAGCTACTGCTCCAAGAATCCTTAGGAAGGTTCTGAGGGCTCTTCTAGCCATTACCAAAACTCAGGGTAATATAGTAGCCCCATACTTGGATGATATCTGTTGCAAGCACTATCTTGTCTTACGGAAGAATACTCTGAGTCCCTTCTCAATCTTCTTCCAATCACATGGATGGAAGATAACATGGACAAGAGTTCTCTTATCCCAAGTACCAGGGTGTAATTCCTGGTGCTATAATAGACTCCGTATCCATTTGGATATTTCTAACAGACCAGAGACGTTGCAAGCTAACTTCGGCATATCTTGCCCTCCGGACCTCCTTGAGTCCCTCTGTAGCTCAGTGTATGGAAGTGATTGGTCTCATGGGGGTCCTGCATGAGCATCATTCCTTTTGCCAGGGTTCCGGTCTCAGACCTTTACAACTGTGCATGCTGAGGCAGTGGAACTGCGAGCATTCAAATCTGTCTCAACAGATTGTATTAGACAGTCGAGATAATCGCTCTCTTGGTGGCTCTGTCCAGATCATCTGTCCCGAGGGACCGTGCTTCTTAAGACCATCCTGGAAGATTGTGACTATGGACGCAAGCCTATCCGGATGGGGAAGCTGTTCGGGGTGCCAGGAAGGCACAGGGGGTTATGGACTTTAGGAGGAGTCCTCCCTCCCGATCATTTTTGGAACTACGGGCAATCTTCAATGCCTTGAAGGCTTGGCTTCTTCTGGGTTTGTCACAGTTTATGATATTCCAATTAGACAATATAACCTTGGTGGCTTACATCAACTATTAGGGGGGGAACGACAAGTTCCTTGGCGATAAAGTAAGTATCTCAGATTCTGGAGTGGGTGGAGGCCCACAGCGTGTTCGCTGTCAGAGATCCACATTCCGGGTGTGGACAACTGGGAGGTGGTTTTTCTCAGCAGAAAATCCTTCTACCCTGGGGAATGGTCTTTCCATCCCAAGGGTGTTTGCAGAGATATGCAGCAAGTGGGGGACGCCAGAGATAGATCTCATGTCCCTTCTCAATACCATGCTACCTGGTACGGGTCAAAGGATCCCCAAGCAAATCTAATAGATGCACTAGCAGTGCCCTGGAGGTTCAAACTCATATTTTTTTTTCCCCCTGCATTACCGCCTCTTCCTCGAGTGGTGGCCCGCATCAAGCAGGAGCGGATATCAATAATCCTGATTGCTCCATCGTGGCTGCGAAGGATGTGGTTCGCAGATCCTAGTGGGGATGTCTTCATCTCCTCCGTGAAGTTACTTGTCGCAGAGACTTGCTGTTACAAGGTCCATTTGTTCTTCAAAATCTAGATTCTCTGAGGCTGACTGCGTGGAGATTGAACACTTAGTCTTAGCAAAGAGAGGTTTCTTTGAGAGTGTAATTGATACTCTTATTCATGCTCGTAAACACCGTTACTCTGCGTATCTACCACAAAGGGTGGAGGATCTACTTATTCTGGTGTGAAGAGCTTGTTTTTTTTCCTGCACAAAGTTTAAGGTTGCCCATGATCTTATCTTTTTCTCCAGGATGGACTGGAGAAGGGCTTTTCTGCTAGTTCACTGAGGACAGCTTTTGGGCCCTGTCAGTTTTTATTGCACAAGAGGCTGACTGAGCTCCAATTAGGATCAGACTGTGGTTTAGATCTGAGGCTCCTCCTTGGAGCCTAAATCTTGTTCTTAGTGTTTTGCAACAGGCTCCGTTGAGGCCTCTGCATTCCGTTGACATTAAATTGTTATCTTGGAAGGTTCTCTTTTTAATGGCTATGCCTCTGCACGCAGAGTTTCTGAGATCTCTGCTTTGCGATGTGAGCTCCCTTATCTGATTTTTTCATGCAGATAGCAGTTTTACGTACTACATTAGGTTTTTCTTCCTATGGTTGCGTCAGATGCAACATCAATCAAGAGATATGTTGGTTCAATCTCCTTGTGTCCTAATCCTCCAGCGAAGTAACGTTTACTTCACCATTTGGATGTGGTTTCGTGCCTTGAAGTTCTTTCTTCAGGCTTCTAAGGAGTTTATAACAATCTTCCTCTTTGTTTGTTGTCTATTCTGGGAAGCGTATGTGGCACAAGGTCTACTTCGACTTCCCTAACGTTTTGGTTAAGGAGTTTCATCCGCTTAGCTTAAGAGACAGCGGGACATCATCCTCCTGAGAGGATAACGGCTCATTCCACTAGAGCAGTGGCTTCCTCTTGGGCCTTAAGAAAGAGGCCTCTTGATACATATTTGGTAAGGCGGCTACCTGGTCCTTCTTACATGCTTTTTCAAATTTTTAATAGTTTGATGTTTTTTTCTTTGGGTGACGCAGTTTTCAGGTGAGAAAAGTTTTGCAGGCTGTTGGGCCCTCAAAGTAGGGTCTGCCTCTTCCTTTTTTGTTCCCTCCCGTTATTCATTCAGTGTCTGGTGCTTGGGTATAGTTTTCCCAACAGTAAGGAATGAAGCCGTGGGACTCTCCCTATCTTAGGAAGGAAAACATCATTTATGCTTACCAGATGATTCCTTTCCTTCCGGATAGGGTGAGTCCACAGCCCCCACATGTTTTTCTTGTCTAAGGGCGGCCCCCTATTATTTATTTTTATTCTTCTGGCACCATTTATACCCTGTTATTTCTCCTATTTTCCCTCGGCAGAATGACTGGCGTAATGAGGAAGTGGGAGGGATATTTAAGCCTTTGGCTGCGGTTGTCTTTGCCTCCTCCTGGTGGTGAGGTGTTAAATTTTCCAACAGTAAGGAATGAAGCCGTGGATTCTCCCTATCCGAAGGAAAGGAATTTTATCTGGTAAGCATAAATTATGTTTCTCCAACATAGGTGTGTCCGGTCCACGGCGTCATCCTTACTTGTGGGATATTCTCTTCCCACACAGGAAATGGCAAGAGGCCCAGCAAAGCTGGTCACCTGATCCCTCCTACGCTCCGCCTACCCCAGTCACTCTCTTTGCCGTTGTACAGGCCACATCTCCACGGAGATGGCTTAGAGTTTTTTAGTGTTTAACTGTAGTTTTTATTATTCAATCAAGAGTTTGTTATTTTAAAATAGTGCTGGTATGTACTATTTACTCAGAAACAGAAAAGAGATGAAGATTTCTGTTTGTATGAGGAAAATGATTTTAGCAACCGTCACTAAAATCCATGGCTGTTCCACACAGGAACTGTTGAGAGCAATTAACTTCAGTTGGGGGAACAGTGTGCAGACTTTTGCTGCTTGAGGTATGACACATTCTAACAAGACGATGTAATGCTGGAAGCTGTCATTTTCCCTATGGGACTCCGGTAAGCCATGTTTATTACGATCGTAAATAAGGGCTTCAAAAAGGGCTTATTAAGACTGTGGACTTTTTCTGGGCTAAATCGATTCATTATTAACACATATTTAGCCTTGAGGAAATCATTATATCTGGGTATTTTGATATATTATATCGGCAGGCACTGTTTTAAGACACCTTATTCTTTATGGGCTTTCCCAAAGCATAGGCAGAGCCTCATTTCCGCGCCGGTGTTTGCGCACTTGTTGTTTATGAGAGGCATGGCATGCAGTCGGCCAAGTGAGAGGAGCTCTGATACTAGAAAAGACTTTCTGAAGGCGGTCATTTGGTATCGTATTCCCCTTGGGGCTTGGTTGGGTCTCAGCAAAGCAGATACCAGGGACTGTAAAGGGGTTAAAGTTCAAAACGGCTCCGGGTTCCGTTATTTTAAGGGTTAAAGCTTCCAAATTTGGGTGTGCAATACTTTTAAGGCTTAAGACACTGTGGTGAAAATTTGGGTGAATTTTGAACAATTCCTTCATGTTTTTTCGCAATTGCAGTATATAAAGTGTGTTCAGTTTAAAATTTAAAGTGACAGTAACGGTTTTATTTTAAAAACGTTTTTTTTGTACTTTGTTATCAAGTTTATGCCTGTTTTAACATGTTCTGAAACTACCAGATAGACTGTGTTCTGAATGTGGGGAAGCCAGAATTCCTATTCATTTAAAATAAATGTGATTTATGTGATAATGACAATGATGCCCAAGATGATTCCTCAAGTGAGGGGAGTAAGCATGGTACTGCATCATTCCCTCCTTCGTCTACACGAGTCTTGCCACTCAGGAGGCCCCTAGTACATCTAGGCGCGCCAATACTCCTTACTATGCAACAATTAACGGCTGTAAATGGATAATTCTGTCAAAAACATTTTAGCCAAATGAACCCTTATCAGCGTAATCGCGACTGCTCTGTTTTTAGATACTGAAGAGCATGACGACGCTGATAACAATATTTCTGAAGGGCCCCCAACCCAGTCTGATGGGGCCAGGGAGGTTTTGTCTGAGGGAGAAATTACTAGGGAAAATTGGGAAGCGGATTTTCTGAGTCGTCAGACATTGCCATCCGGGGGAGTGGGAACTCCATCCGGAAATCTTTGCCCAAGTCACTCAGCTGTGGGGCATTCCAGACATGGATCTGATGGCCTCTCGTCAGAACTTCAAAGTTCCTTGCTACGGGTCCAGATCCCGGGATCCCAAGGCGGCTCTAGTGGATGCACTAGTAGCACCTTGGACCTTCAAACTAGCTTATGTGTTCCCGCCGTTTCCTCTCATCCCCAGGCTGGTAGCCAGGATCAATCAGGAGAGGCGTCGGTGATCTTGATAGCTCCTGCGTGGCCACGCAGGACTTGGTATTGCAGATCTGGTGAATATGTCATCGCTCCACCTTGGAAGCTACCTTTGAGACGAGACCTTCTTGTTCAGGGGTCCGTTCGAACATCCGAATCTGTTTCACTCCAGCTGACTGCTTGAGATTGAACGCTTGATCTTATCGAAGCGGAGGGTTCTCAGATTCTGTTATCGATACTCTTGTTCAGGCCAGAAAGCCTGTAACTAGAAAAGATTTACCACAAATTTGGAAAAAATATATCTGTTGGTGTGAATCTAAAGGATTCCTGGGACAAGGTTAAGATTCCTAGGATTCTATCCTTCCTTCAAGAAGGATTGGACAAAGGACTATCTGCAAGTTCCCTGAAAGGGACAGATTTCTGCCTTGTCTGTGTTACTTCACAAAAAGCTGGCCGCTGGTGTGCCAGATGTTCAAGCCCTTTTGTTCAGGGCTCTGGTTAGAATTAAGCCTGTTTACAAACCTTTGACTCCTCCTTGGAGTCTCAATTTAGTTCTTTCAGTTTCTTCAGGGGGGTTCCGTTTGAACCCTTGCATTCCGTTGAAATTAAGATATTTATCTTGGAAAGTTTGTTTTTAGTTGCAATTTCTTCTGCTAGAAGAGTTACAGAATTATCTGCTCTGCAGTGTTCTCCTCCTTATCTGGAGTTCCATGCAGATAAGGTGGTATTACGTACTAAACCTGGTATTCTTCCAAAAGTTGTTTCTAATAAAAACATTAACCAGGAGATTATCGTACCTTCTCTGTGTCCGAAACCGATTTCAAAGAGGGAACGTTTGTTGCACAATTTGGATGTTGTTCGCGCTCTAAAAATTCTATTTAGATGCTACAAAGGATTATTAGACAAACATCTTCCTTGTTTGTTGTTTATTCCGGTAAAAGGAGAGGGCAAAAAGCAACTTCTACCTCTCTCTCTTTTTGGATTAAAAGCATCATCAGATTGGGCTTATGAGACTGCCGGACGCAGCCTCCCGAAAGAATCACAGCTCATTCCACTAGGCTGTGGCTTCCACATGGGCCTTCAAGAACGAAGGGCTTCAGTTGATCAGATATGTAGGGCAGCGACTTGGTCTTCACTGCACACTTTTACCAAATTTACAAGTTTGATACTTTTTGCTTCTTCTGAGGCTATTTTTGGGAGAAAGGTTTTTGCAAGCCGTGTGCCTTCCATTTATGGTGACCTGATTTGCTCCCTCCCTTCATCCGTGTCCTAAAGCTTTGGTATTGGTTCCCACAAGTAAGGATGACGCCGTGGGCCCGACACACCTATGTTGGAGAAAAAAAAATTTATGTTTTACCTGATAAATTACTTTCTCCAACGGTGGGTGTCCGGTCCACGGCCCGCCCTGGTTTTTTTAATCAGGTCTGATAATTTATTTTCTTTAACTACAGTCACCACGGTACCATATGGTTTCTCCTATGCAAATATTCCTCCTTAACGTCGGTCGAATGACTGGGGTAGGCGGAGCCTAGGAGGGATCATGTGACCAGCTTTGCTGGGCTCTTTGCCATTTCCTGTTGGGGAAGAGAATATCCCACAAGTAAGGATGACGCCGTGGACCGGACACACCGTTGGAGAAAGTAATTTATCAGGTAACATAAATTCTGTTTTTTATTTAACCAGACCCCCCTCCCACATTTTAAGCAGAGACTGTCCAGTCAAATTCCCATGTGTGAAAAATGAATGGATAGGCCCCATATTTGACCCTGTAACTTCCCAAAACCCCATAAAACCTCTACATGGGGTTATTGTTGTACTTGTGGTACATCTCTGAAAATAAATGTTTGTTTTATTGCAGTAAAACAGTGAAGTGCACTGTTTGTGTGAAAATGCAAACAAACACATGACCACAAAATTTTGCCTGGTTTTGTGACTAAGTGTTTACAAAAAAAGAGACTGGACATACCCATTTGGAAAACTAATGGTTGTCTACTGTTGCAAATGGTTTGCCATCATGGGGGTAATTTTCCTTGGCTGCCATACTGTCTTAAAGAGACACAGGCCCGAAAATCAATTTGTCAAATTTCCATGTAAATGGTCAGGCCCCATATTTGGTCCTGTAGCAACCCAAAATCCCAGAAATCCTGCACATGTAATTTTAAATAACTTTCCAAATTATTTCTATTATATAATTTGTTTTGTTCCTTTAGTATTCTGTATTGAAAAGTATACCTAGGTAGGCTCTGAAGCTTCTGATTGGTGACTGCACATATATACCTTGTCATTGGCTTCAAAGTGAATGTAAAGTTACCCTACTGCTCCCAGCATTGGACAGACTTTTTAAAAGTTAGGCAGAGTTTAATTCATCAAATGTTTTATATTTATTTATTTTACTCTAATTTTTACATTTTTAAAGCTCCAACAATAAGCGCAGCTCTTCCGCCCGCCATATTGTGTTATTGATTGACAGATGACGATTCTTAAATCAACTAATCCTTGTTTCCCATAGCCCGGGAGGGAAACATGGATTAGTTGTTTTAAGAATCGTCATCTGTCAGTCAATTACATAATATGGCGGGTGGGAGAGCTGCGCTTATTGTTGGAGCTTTAAAAAGGTAATAATTGGAGTAAATAAATATAAAAAATGTAATGAATTAAACTCTGCCTAATTTTTAAAAGTCTATCTAATGCTGTGAGCCAGTAGGTTAACTTTACATTCACTTTAAGCTACCTTCCAGTAGTGCATTACTGCTCCTTCAACAAAGGATACCAAAATAATAAAGCAAATTAGATTATAGAAGTAAATTGGAAAGTTTTTTAAAATTGTTTTCTATATCTCAATCATAAAAGAAACATTTGGGTTTCATGTTCCAACACCAATATAGTACAGCAGAAAAGTCTCTGAATTTCTTATGGTACATAACCAAATCAGTAATTTTCTGATATACAGTTGTGCTCATAAGTTTGCGTACCCTGGCATAATTTATGATTTCTTGGCCATTTTTCAGAGAATATGAGATGATAACACAAAAACTTATCTTTCACTCATGCTTAGTGTTTGGCTGAAGCCATTTATTATCAATCAACTGTTTTTACTTTTTTTAAATTGTAATCACCACAGAAACTACCCAATGACCATAATAAAAAGTTTACATACCCTGGTGATTTTGGCCTGATAACATGCACACAAGTTGACACAAACGGGTTTGAATGGCTATTAAAGGTAACCATCCTCACCTGTGATCTGTGTACTTGTAATTAGTGTGTGTGTATAAAAGGTCAATGAGTTCTGGACTCCTGACAGACCCTTGCATCTTTCATCCAGTGCTGCACTGATATTTCTGGATTCTGAGTCATGGGGAAAGCAAAAGAATTGTCAAAGGATCTGCGGGAAAAGGTAGTTGAACTGTATAAAACAGGAAAGGGATATAAAAAGATATCCAAGGAATTGAGAATGCAAATCGGCAGTGTTCAAACTCTAATAAAGAAGTGGAAAATGAGGGGTTCTGTTTGAAACCAAACCACGGTCAGGCAGACCAACTAAAATTTCAGCCACAACTGCCAGGAAAATTGTTCGGGATGCAAAGACAAACCCACAAAAAACTTCAGGTGAAATACAGGACTCTCTGAAAACATGTGGCGTGGCTGTTTCAAGATGCACAATAAGGAGGCACTTGAAGAAAGATGGGCTGCATGGTCGAGTCGCCAGAAAGAAAGTCATTACTATGCAAATGCCACAAAGTATCCCACTTACAATATGCCAAACAGCACAGAGACAAGCCTCAAACCTTCTGGCACAAAGTCATTTGGAGTGGTGAGACCAAAATTTAGCTTTTTGGTCACAACATAAACGCTACATTTGGAGAAGAGTCAACAAGGCCAATCATGAAAGGTACACCATTCCTACTGTGAAACACGGAGGTGTATCGCTGATGTTTTGGGAATGTGTGAGCTACAAAGGCACATGAAATTTGGTCCGAATTAAAGCAGATGAATTCAGTATGCTATCAAAAAGAACCCCTCATTTTCCACTTCTTGATTAGAGTTTGAACACTGCTGATTTGCATTCTCATGTCCTGTATTTCACCTGAAATTATTTGTGGATTTTGTCTTTGCATCCCTAACAATTTTCCTGGCAGTTGTGGCTGAAATTATAGTTGTCTATCTGACCCGTGGTTTGGTTTCAACAGAATCACTCATTTTCCACTTATTTATTAGCTGATTTGCATTTCACTTTCCTGTTTTATACAGTTCAACTACCTTTTTCCGCAGATCCTTTGACAATTATTTTGTTTTTCCCCCATGACTCAGAATCCAGAAACGTCAGTGCAGCACTGGATGATAGATGCAAGGGTCTGTCGGGAGTCCAGAAACTCATTGAGCCTTTTATACACATTATACTAATTACAAGCAAACAGATCACAGGTGAGGATGGTTTACCTTTTAATAGCCATTCAAACCCCTTTGTGTCAACTTGTGTGCATGTTATCGGGCCAAAATCACCAGGGTATGTAACTTTTGATCAGGGTCATTTGGGTAGTTTCTGTTGTCATTATGATTTAAAAAGAGTAAACACAGTTGATTGATAATAAATGGCTTCAGCCAAACACTAACCATGTGTGAAAGAAAAAGTTTTTGTGTTGTTATTCATATTCTCTGTAAAATATTATGATAACAACCAGCAAGAATGAGTTTTTAGAAAACCATTATTTAAATGGTCTTACTGACTAGTGATTTTAAAGTAATTGTACATTTTAACGTTATCTTAACTTTCCGTTAGATCCTAGATGAGTTTGTCAAATCAATCCACTGTTGTGTTTTTTTGTTGTTGTAATTTACATTTTGTTTTTAAAAAAAAGTTTTGACTCCATTCCTTTTTCTGTAGTGCAGTTATGTATAGAGCGGGTCCCACTCACTCTCATATGTAATTTGCAATGCGCCACTTCTGAGAGCAAATTTGTGCATGTGCAGTATCAGCCACTCCAATGTAAACATTGAATTACCTTTTTCCATCTTAATGGGGGGAGAGTCCACTGCTTCATTCATTACTTGTGGGAACCTGGCCACCAGGAGGAGGCAAAGACACCCCAGCCAAAGGCTTAAATACCTCCCCCACTCCCCTCATCCCCAGTTATTCTTTGCCTTTTGTCACAGGAGGTTGCGACAGAGAAGTGTTGGAAGATTCGGAGTAGTTTCTTATGGAGGGTAGTACTCTTTGCAATGGGACTGGAATTTAAGTAGTCCTGTCAGCCTCTCGTGAGAGCCACATGGGTGAATGTTAGATTCCGGAGATGCAGGTATAGTCTTTCTGTGAACCCATTCCGAGTTAACAGATCTATTAGCAGAATTGACAAGTTTCGCTGCCTGCTTTACTTCTCTCAAGTTAATTTCAGGAGCGATGCTACTACCGTGTCACACTTGAAGGGCCGTGTTCCTGTTCCACGGTGTTGATTCTGTTAAGTTCGTTTTATATATATATATATATATATATATATATATATATATATATATATATATATATATATATATATAAATTTATATATTTATTCGATAACGCTTGAAGACCGGGTCACAGTGTGGCTCCTTTTATCTTTATAGAATCTAAGGTAATACCCTCGGAAGAGGGCTGTTGAACGGGGGGGGGGGGGGGGATATTAAGATGCATGAACACAGTTAATAGAGAAAAATTGAGGCAGGCTTTTTTGGCACTCCCTTCTCTCGGTGCAGGGGCGGTCCTGCATGGCACTCCATGTGACCGGGTGTGGCCTTCAACTTCCTCTTTCTCGACCTGCGTTCGAAGGAGACGAGAGCTGTTTCCTGTAGTCCGGGTCATAGGAGGTGGTGAGTGCCCCCGGCCATTGGGATATAAAGGTGCCATTTATGTTTGATTAAGTCTGTAATAAAGGCGCAAGCTATGAAGGTCTCTGATATGTTAGAGGTTCTCCCTCTCTTATCTAAGCCCATTAACTGTGTGTATTGTGAGGAGGTTCCACATGCTTTGACAATATGCTATTTCCAAAAAGATAAAGTATTTAGTACAATTGAGCCGTCCACCTCTGAGGGTTCTCTGCCCCGCGAGGTGTGTTCCCTGCAATCATCTCGATTACACATGCAGGTTCCCCAAGGCCACTTACTAATCCTCCTGCGGGAGGGGCTCTTCGGCCTCCAGACTTCGCCGATAAAATTACAGACAGCGCTTTCTGCGGCCATTAATGCGGATGCCTCGTTCTTTTAAGCACAGGCAGAAGGTACGGCACGCTATCCGTCTCAGGGTCTTCGACTCATGCTGGATGTTTCAGACAGATTATCAGCTGAGAAGTACAAATCCGACTTATCGGAGGATGTCGCTTCTGGGGCAGAATTGGCTACTTCGTCTCCGTCCACAGTGGAGCCTGATTTTAAGTTTAGGATGGAGCATTGAGCTATCTGCCTAAATGAGGTACTTGCTACGTTGGAGGTTCTGGAACAGAAACTACTGGAGGAACCTTCAATTCCTAAACTTGATAGTCTATGAGGACAGGGTAGTGCCCCAGGCCTTCCTGGTTCCAGTCAAAATGGCTAACATTATTAAGAATGAATGGGAGAGAAACTGTGTTTGTCCTTTTCCCCTCTTCTTCTTTAAAAAAAACCTTTTTCCCATTCTGAGGCGCAGCTTGAACTGTGGGGCACTGTTCCTAAGGTGGATTGTGCTATCTCTACGCTCGCTAAGAGAACGACTTTATCCGCTAGAGGATAGCTCCTCTTTCATGGAACAGATGGATAAAAAGATGGAGTCCATGTTGCGGAAGATGTAACAAACTCACAGAGTTTGTTTATCAGCGGCGGGTGCGGCTTACCTACTGGATGTGATGCACTAGCAGCGATGGTCGAAGTGGAGACTCCTCTTGATGAAATTTCTAGATAAAATTAAGGCCTTAAAGGTGGCACATTCGTTCATCTGTGATACTAACATGCAGATTATTCGCCAGATGCTAAGACAGTAGGGTTTTCTGTTTTAGCCTCAGGGCTCTGTGGCTAAATGTTTGGTCTGCTGACATGAACTCTGTCTAGTTTTGCTTTCCCTCCCCATTCAAGGGGAAAATTTTGTTTGGACTGAGCCTGGATTCTATCATCTCTACGGTCACGGGTGGCAATGCCTCAGGATAAGAAGGCTAAACTTAAGGGATCTACTTTTCGTCCCTTTTGTGCGGACAAGTCCTCAGCATCAACAACCAGCCGCAAAGTCAGAGCAATACAAAAGATCTTGGAAGCCATCTAACTCTTGGAACAAACCCAAGCAGAACAAGAAGCCAGCCAAATCAAAGTCGGCCATGAAGGGGGCGGCCCCCGGTCCGTGTTTGGATCATGTAGAGTGCAGACTATCTCTTTTTGCGGCAAGATGGAGACGATCAGGTCGATTTTGCCCTTGTTCAAGAAGGGCATTTCATGACTATAGAACTGAAGGACGCTTACCTTCATGTTCCAATCTACAAGAATCATTTCAGGTTTCCTAACGTTCGCCTTCCTGAACCAGCACTTTCAGTTTTTGGCCCTTTCCGTTTGGTCTGGCGACTGCCCCAAGAGTGTCTAAGGTTTTTCTGTTGTGTTTGCCATGTGCTGCTGGCAGCCATTTTACTCACCTCTCTTCCTGACTGTGGTTCATTGTGGGGGATGCTGCTCATTTCCTGCACTTCCTTTTATGGCCAGACTGGTGTGCATCATCCATGTGAGACAGGATGCAGTCTCAGAATTGTGATGTCATCACTTATTATTTAAAGGGCCTCTGTTCAGTATGCTTGCCTTTGCGTAGTCTCAGACCTGTTTGTGAGAGTTCCTGTGTTTTACCTGGCTGCCTGACGTCCTTCCTGGTTCCTGATCCCTGGCTTGTTCCTGACTCTGTTATTTTCCTTGTTCCTGATTCTGGCTCGTCTGACTACCAGCTCTAGTTTTGATTCGTGGCTTATTTGACTTGTGGACTTTATTATTTTTTGCTATTAATAAAGGTGTGATTATTTTTGCACTTTTCGTCAGTCCTGATTCCTGGCACCCTGACTAAGAGTCTTCACAAAGGTTCTGTGAACTCTTCTCGCAGTAGCGAGAGCCAGAGGAATTGCAGTGGCTCCTTATCTGGACAATATCCTGGTTCAGGCTCCATCCAAAAGTCTTGCGGAGGATCATTCGAGAGCTCTTCTCCTTCTTCGGTCCCACGGGTGGAAGATAAACGAAGGAAATGGTTCATTGGTCCACAGCAGCAGGGAGGAATTTCTGGGTACGATAATAGATTCTTCAGTCATAAAAGATATTTTTGACAGATCAGAGACGTTGCAAGCTTGCGTCCAACTGTAGCTCTCCAGACATTTTCCGGGACATCTGTGGCCAGGTGTATGGAGGTGATCGGGCTCATGGTATCCAGCATAGATGTCATTCCTTTCACCAGGTTCCATCTCAGGCCTCTTCAGCTGTGCATGTTGAGACAATGGAACGGCGATCATTCAGATCTTTCCCAACTGATATCTCTAAGCAGTCCGGTAAGGGAGTCCCTATCTTGGGTGGACCCGACCGGGCAGTTGTCTCAGGGGACATCCTTTTTGGGACCATCCTGGGAGATTGTGACCCTGGATGCAAGTTTATCAGGATGGGGAGCTGTTTGGGGTGCCAAAAAGTGCACAGGGCAGATGGACTCGAGAGGAGTCAAGTCTACCTATAAATATTTTGGAACTTCATCAGATTCCGGTCGGAAAAACATTACTCGGTGGCTTACATAAACCATCAGGGGGGATGAGAAGCTTCCTATCCATGAGGGAAGTATGTCGCATTCTGGAGTGGGCGGAGACTCACAATTGTTCCCTATCAGAGATCCGCATTCCGAGTGTGGACAACTGGAAAGCGGATTTTCTCAGCAGACAAACTTTTCATCCAGAGGAATGGTCCCTCCATCCCAAGATGTTCGCGGAGATCTGCACCAAATGGGGGACGCTGGAAATAGATTTCATGGCATCCAGACTCAATTGCAAGCTACCCAGATACGGGTCATGATCCAGGGATCCCCAAGCGGAGCTGATAGATGCCTTGGCGGGTACACTGGAACCTGATTTATATATTTCCACCATTACATCTTCAACTCGGGTAGTGGCCCGTATCAAGCAGCAGCAAGCTTTGGCTATTCTGATTGCTCCGTTGTGGCCGCGGATCTGGGTGGCGATGTCTTCATCTCCACCGTGGAAGTTACCCTTGTCGCAGGATCTGCTGGTTCAAGGTCCCTTTCTACATCAAAATCTCGATTCTCTGAGGCTGACTCCGTGGGGATTGAACGACTAGTCTTAGCCAAGAGATGATTTTCAGAAAAAGTGATTGACACTCTCTCGTTCAGGCCAGGAAGCCGGTCACTCGTCGCATCTACCACAAGGTGTGGAGGACCTACTTGTCCTGGTGTGAGGAATGAGGATTATCCCTGGCATAGGTCAGGTTATCCAGGATCTTGGCTTTTCTCCAGGACGGTCTGGATAAAGGTCTTGCCGCCAGTTCCCTAAGGGGACAGGATTTCAGCTTTATCCGTACTGTTGCATAGGAAGCTTGCGGAGCTTCCTGACATTGTCCTTTGTTCAGGCTCGGGGTTAGGATCAGACCTGTCTTCAGGAATCTGGCTCCTTCTTGGAGCTTAAACCTGGTTCTTAAGTTTTTGCAGAGGGCTCCGTTTGAGCCTATGCATGCTCTTGACATTAAGGTTCTTTCATGGAAAGTCCTGTTATTACTGACTATTGCATCGGCACGCAGGCTCTCTGAGCTGGCGGCCTTGCAATGTGAGCCTCCATACTTGGATTTTCATGCCGAATAAGGCTGTTCTTCGCACTGGATTGGGATTCCTTCCCAAGGTAGTGTTGAGCTCGTAACATCAATCAGGAAATAGTGGTTCCTTCTTTGTGTACTAACCCTTCTTCTTCGAAGGAGAGGTTACTTCATAATTTGGACATGGTGGGCGTTGACGTTTTATCTTCAGGCCACAAAAGAGTTTAGGCAGACTCCGTCCTTATTTGTTGTGTATTCGGGGAAGCGCAGGGGGCAAAGGGCCTCTGCTACTTCTCTATCATTTTGGTTGATGAGTATGATCCGGTCTGGCATATGAGACAGCGGGACACAAGACTCCTCAGAGGATTACAGCTCACCTCGACTAGAACTGTGCCTCTTCTTGATCCTTTAAGAATGAGGCCTCTATTGAGCAGATTCGTAAGGTGCGGCCACTTGGTTTTCCTAACATACTTTTGCTAAGTTTTATAAATTTGACGCTTTTGGGAGAGAGGTTCTGCAGGCCGTGGTGCCCTCAGTATAGGGTCCGCCTCTTTTTACCCTTCGGTTTTTTTCATTTAGTGTCCTCTAGAGCTTGGATATTTGTTCCCACAAGTATTGAATGAAGCAGTGACTCTCCTCCCATTAAGATGGAAAACATAAATTAGCTTACCTGATAATTTAATTTCCATCGATGAACCCGCCTGTTCTCCGGTGGGCTGACCTAAATTTAATAATATCTTCTGGCCCCATTTATACCTGAGATTTCTCTACCGTTCCTTGTTCCCTTGGCAGAATGACTGGGGGATGAGGGGAGTGGAACACAGCCCTTCAAGTGTGACACGGTAGTAGCATCGCTCCTGAAAATTAACTTGAGAGAAGTAAAGCAGGCAGCGAAACTTGTCAATTCTGCTAATAGATCTGTTAAACTCGGGAATGGGTTCACAGAAAGACTATACCTGCATCTCCGGAATCTAACATTCACCCCATGCTCTCACTGAGAGGCTGACAGGACTACTTAAAATTCCAGTCCCATTGCAAAGAGTACTACCCTCCATAAGAAAATACTCCGAATCTTCCAACACTTCTCTGCCAACCTCCTGTGACAAAAGGCAAAGAATAACTGGGGGATGAGGGGAGTGGGGGAGGTATTTAAGCCTTTGACTGGGGTGTCTGCCTCCTCCTCGTGGTCAGGTTTCTTAATTCCCACAAGTAATGAACGAAGCAGTGGACACTCCTCCCATCGATGGAAATGAAATTATCAGATAAGCATAATTTTATGTTTTCATTGTTTACCTAGGAGAGCTGCACAGTTAGCCGCTGTTAAAAGGGCTTCGCCTAAAAATGAGCACACTTTGTAAGTTCCACAAAAATAGTTTATTCAATAATTAAATCGGCAAATGATTTTATGTTCTTTTTTTATAATTCTATTTCATATATATATAGCAGTATAGAAAATTATACAAATCCGAGCACTTTGAATATAATTTATTGTGCAATAATATAAAAAATATCTAATATCACAATATTAGTAGAATAAAAATGAAACAAATGCGATGAGGCCCCAATCCATCCATTCACCCATTCACTCCACATACATACTGAAAACATGAGCACAAAAATAAAAATAAAAATAAAATAAAAAAGCAACCCCAAGGGGGAGCCGTAAATCATCACCACATGAATTGAGTTCCATATATATAAAGTGCCAATTGTGCTATGCACTACCATTTTGTAATCCACAACATATAAAATATGTTGCTGTATATGTAAAAACTCAATTCAAGAGAATGAAGAAAAAGTGATAATAGGAGGAATTAGAAAGTTGCTAAAAAAAACATGGTCTGTCTGAATCATGAAAGGAAAAAAAATGGGGATTTCATATACCTTTAAGGGGATTTTTTTTTGAGTGTGTAATATTTATTTTTAATACAACATTTCTGTTCCTGTCAAGGTTTCATGTTTATAGTATTACCTGTAAGCCAGTGAGTACTTATTTTCAATATCCTTTATACACAAACAAGAATTTCTTTTTATATTTATGTATAAATAGCATGTTCAATTGTCGTCCTGTTTGCATGACATATGGTTCTTGCTACAATGTTCACTATTACCACAAAGCTATTATAGAAGCTTATGATGAAAATAACCCCAATCTGTCATTTTTTATTAAGGTGGAACTGAGAATGTCCTTACCTGCAATGGATGTTGAGGCAGTACATGATTTGCTCACTGTGATGCAAAAGAATTTGGAATGCCCTATTTGGTAAGAAGTACTTTATTATCATTTGACTTTTCAATTTTATTAGCTAAAGTCAACACATTCTTCTTTCTTTCATACAGGTGGTGAGAGTCCACAATCCATTACTCATGGGAATTACCTTGCCTACCACTTGGAGGAGGCAGCGATTCCCAAACCTCAAGAACTCTTATAATCCCTCCCACCTCACACATACCTCAGTCTTTTCTTTGCCTCCGCTGGATATGGTTGAAGAAAGAAGATGTGCATGATTTTCTTCACAGAGGAGTTTTCAGTGTATTTTTGAGGCCCAGTTTCCCCTCAGTGTGTAGTTCTTGTCAGAGGGATGTATTTGGGATAAGTCTATGATTCTTTTATCACTTCATGGGAATTTCTTCATAAACTTTCCATAATCGGTTGGAGGATTTGTCGTTTGCCTCCCTTTATGTATCTACAATATATTATACCTTTATTGATATGTTTCAGTACTTGTTTGGCTGTCTGCTACTTAGATGGTGAACAAGTGTTTGCTGGTAAGTTTATTATATATATATATATATATATATATATTATTTATTATCAAGTAAATAACGTGATGTTTCGAGGATATATTATCCCTGTCCTTAGACTTCCCCGAAATGTCACGTTATTTACTTGATAATAAAACATTTAAATGCACCCCAGGCTGTTATATGGACAGTGTGTGCAGTGCCCTACCGTGGATTAGATATATTTTTTTGGCGCCTAGTTTTTGATTTTCGCACGTGGGGTAAGTACATGCTCCATAGTTTCTATTAGGGGTATTTTTTGCTGTCACCCATCGGGTTAGCGCACAATCCTTTGTTTTCTATTAGGAGTATTAACTAAATTTTATTATTTTTCGCTGTCACTGGAAATGCGTGTTTTTCCTTATGGGGTTAATTCCATTTACATTAGGCAGTTTACACTAAAGCACCAGTTGCAATGCAAATTAGCTGCAGACAAAATAATAAATTTAATTTTTTTAAATGTTTCTTGAGTAAATTTGTTTTCTTTTCTCTTGGTCTAACATCACAACTGGGAAAGGCTAGGGGTGGTGTTGAAAAAATCCCTGAGAGCCAGTCAGCAATCAGCGCGCTTCCACTTTGCAGTGCTGCTCCATATTTAACTGTTCTCTTCAAAAAGCACTTTACTCTGGATGCACTGTGTTAAAGAACCAGTAGAGTAGATTTGCATAATCAGCAAATGCAATATAAAAAGACAATGCAATATCACTTAGTCCTGAATTTCAAATGAGTAGTAGTATTTTTTCTAACAAATTTCAATTTTGTCTTTTTCCACTCCCCCTGTATCATGTGACAGCTATCAGCTAATCACTAATGCATAAATGTATATTTCTCCTGTAAGTGTGGTCAGTCCACGGTCATCATTACTTCTGGGATATTAACTCCTCCCCACCAGGAAGTGCAAGAGGATTCACCCAGGCAGAGCTGCTATATAGCTCCTCCCCTCTACTTCACACCCAGTCATTTCTCTTGCACCCAACTAATAGATAGGATGTGTGAGAGGACTGTGGTGATTATACTTAGTTTTATACCTTCAATCAAAAGTTTGTTATTTTATAACAGCACCGGAGTGTGTTGTTCCTTCTCTGGTAGAGTTTGAAGAAGAATCTACCTTAGTTTTTGGTATGATTTTGGACGGCGTAGTTAAGATCATATTGCTGTTCTCGGCCATCTGAGGAGAGGTAAACTTCAGATCAGGGGACAGCGGGCAGGTTAATCTGCAAAGAGGTATGTAGCAGCATATTATTTTCTGACAATGGAATTGACTGAGAAGAATTCTTGCCATACCGATTTAATGTAATCTAACAGCCTTAAATGCAGTAAGTAGCAACTGGTAGCAGGCTGTCATGTATGTATATTTACACTTCAGTATTCTGGGGAATGGCACTTCCACTGGATAATACTGTATGCATAAGACTTAGCCTAATTTGCAGTGACTAGCAACAGGCTTTCTAATGTCATTTCATTTATTTGATGTTAAACGTTTTTGCTGGCATGTTAAATCGTTTAATTTTCTGAGGTACTGGGTGAAAAAATGTTTTGGGCACTGTTTTTTTCCACTTTGCAGTCGTTTTATTTTATTTAAGACAGTTTACTGATCTCCCTCACTGTTGTGTGTGAGGGGGAGGGGCTTATTTTGGCGCTTTTGATACGCATCAAAAAATTCAGTCAGAAGTCTCTTGTCTTCCCTGCATTGATCCGGTTCGTCTCTACAGAGCTCAGGGGTCTTCAAAACTTATTTTGAGGGAGGTAATCACTCACAGCAGAGCTGTGAGGTTGTAGCTGACTGTGATAAAAAACGTTTATTTCTGTACTTTTTTTCTGCTATCAGGGTTAGTTATCCATTGCTAATGGGGGCAATCCTTTGCTAAAATTGTGTATTTACCGTAAAAGATTGATGTTATAGTTTGTTCTCAACTGTCAAATAACCTTTTTCTGTGCTTCTTAAAGGCACAGTACGTTTTTCATATTATTGTAAATTACTTTGAAAAGTATTTCCAAGTTGCTAGTTTAATTGCTAGTGTGTTAAACATGTCTGACTCAGAGGAATATCTCTGTGCTATATGTGCTAAAGCCAAAGTGGAGCCCAATAGAAATTTATGTATTAATTGCATTGATGCTACTTTAAATAAAAGTCAATCTGTACAAATTGAACATATTTCACCAAACAACGAGGGGAGAGTTATGCCGACTAACTCGCCTCACAGTGTCAGTACCTGCATCTCCCGCTCGGGAGGTGCGTGATATTGTAGCGCCGAATACATCAGGGCGGCCATTACAAATCACATTACAGGATATGGCTAATGTTATGACTGAAGTTTTGGCTAAATTACCAGAACTAAGAGGTAAGCGTGATCACTCTGGGGTGAGAACAGAGTGCGCTGTTGATAATAGGGCCATGTCTGATACTGCGTCACAGTATGCTGAACATGAGGACGGAGAGCTTCAATCAGCAGGTGACGGTTCTGATCCCAATAGAATGGATTCAGACATTTCTAATTTTAAGTTTAAACTCGAAAACCTCCGTGTACTGTTAGGGGAGGTTTTAGCAGCTCTAAATGATTGTAACACCGTTGCAATCCCAGAGAAATTATGTAGGCTGGATAGATACTATGCCGGTACCGGCGAGTACTGACGTATTTCCTATACCTAAGAGGCCTTACAGAAATAATTGCTAAGGAGTGGGATAGGCCCGGTGTACCCTTTTCCCCCCCTCCTGTGTTTAGAAAAATGTTTCCAATAGACGCCACCACACGGGACTTATGGCAGATCGATCCCTAAGGTGGAGGGAGCGGTTTCTACTCTGGCTAAGCGTACCACTATCCCGGTGGAGGATAGCTGTGCCTTTTCAGATCCAATGGATAAAAAATTAGAGGGTTACCTTAAGAAAATGTTTGTTCAACAAGGTTTTATATTGCAACCCCTTGCATGTATTGCGTCTGTCACGGCCCGCGGCCGCTTTTTGGTCCGAGTCCCTGGAAGAGACTCTTGACTCAATAACTATAGATGAGATTTCAAACAAGCTTAAGACACTTAAGCTAGCTAATTCATTTATTTTCGGATGCCGTAGTACATTTAACTAAACTTACGGCCAAGAATTCCGGATTCGCCATTCAGGCACGCAGAGCACTGTGGCTAAAATCCTGGTCAGCTGACGTTACTTCTAAATCTAAATTACTTAACATACCTTTCAAAGGGCGACCTTATTCGGGCCCCGGATTGAAAGAAATTATCGCTGACATTACAGGAGGTAAGGGCCATGCCCTGCCTCAAGACAAAGCCAAACCTAAGGCTAGACAGTCTAATTTTCGTTCCTTTCGGAATTTCAAAGCAGGAGCAGCATCAACTTCCTCTGCACCAAAACAGGAAGGAGCTGTTGCTCGCTACACAGACAAGGCTGGAGACCTAACCAGTCCTGGAACAAGGGCAAGCAGGCCAGGAAAACCTGCTGCTGCCCCTAAGACGGCATGAATTGAGGGCCCCCGATCCGGGAACGGATCTAGTGGGGGGCAGACTTTCTCTCTTCGCCCAGGCTTGGGCAAGAGATGTCCAGGATCCCTGGGCATTAGAGATCATATCTCAGGGATACCTTCTGGACTTCAAATCCTCTCCCCCAAAAGGGAGATTTCATCTGTCAAGGTTGTCAACAAACCAAATAAAGAAAGAGGCGTTTCTACGCTGTGTACAAGATCTCTTACTAATGGGAGTGATCCATCCGGGTTCCGCGGTCGGAACAAGGACAAGGGTTTACTCAATCTGTTTGTGGTTCCAAAAAAGAGGGAACTTTCAGGCAATCCTGGATTTAAAAATCCTAAACAAATTCCTAGAGTTCCATCGTTCAAAATGGAAACTATTCGGACAATCTTACCATGATCAAAAGGGTCAGTACATGACCACAGTGGATTTAAAGAGATGCTTACCTTCACATACCGATTCACAAAGATCATTACCGGTATCTAAGGTTTGCCTTCCTAGACAGGCATTACCAGTTTGTAGCTCTTCCTTTCGGATTGGCTACGGCTCCAAGAATCTTCACGGAAGGTTCTGGGTACTCTTCTGGCGGTACTAAGACCGCGAGGAATTTCGGTAGCTCCGTACCTAGACGACATTCTGATACAAGCTTCAAGCTTTCAAACTGCCAAGTCTCATACAGAGTTTGTACTGACATTTCTAAGGTCGCATGGATGGAAGGTGAACGAAAAGAAGAGTTCTCTCTTTCCACTCACAAGAGTTCCCTTCTTGGGGACTCTTGTAGATTCTGTAGAAATGAAGATTTACCTGACAGAAGACAGGTTAACAAAGCTTCAAAATGCATGCCGTGTCCTTCATTCCATTCAACACCCGTCAGTAGCTCAATGCATGGAGGTGATCGGCTTAATGGTAGCGGCAATGGACATAGTACCCTTTGCACGCCTACATCTCAGACCGCTGCAATTGTGCATGCTAAGTCAGTGGAATGGGGATTACTCAGACTTGTCCCCTACTCTGAATCTGGATCAAGAGACCAGAATTCTCTTCTATGGTGGCTTTCTCGGCCACATCTGTCCAGGGGGATGCCATTCAGCAGGCCGGACTGGACAATTGTAACAACAGACGCCAGCCTACTAGGTTGGGGGCGCTGTCTGGAATTCTCTGACAGGCTCAGGGACAATGGAATCAGGAGGAGAGTCTCCTACCAATAAACATTCTGGAATTGAGAGCAGTTCTCAATGCCCTTCTGGCTTGGCCCCAGTTAACAACTCGGGGGTTCATCAGGTTTCAGTCGGACAACATCACGACTGTAGCTTACATCAACCATCAGGGAGGGGACAAGAAGCTCCCTAGCAATGATGGAAGTATCAAAGATAATTCGCTGGGCAGAGTCTCACTCTTGCCACCTGTCAGCAATCCACATCCCGGGAGTGGAGAACTGGGAGGCGGATTTTCTAAGTCGTCAAACTTTTCATCCGGGGGAGTGGGAACTTCATCCGGAGGTCTTTGCCCAAATACTTCGACGTTGGGGCAAACCAGAGATAGATCTCAGTGGCGTCTCGACAGAACGCCAAGCTTCCTCGTTACGGGTCCAGATCCAGGGATCGGGAGCGGTTCTGATAGATGCTTTGACAGCACCATGGACCTTCGGGATGGCTTATGTGTTTCCACCCTTCCCGGTGCTTCCTCGATTGATTGCCAGAATCAAACAGGAGAGAGCATCAGTGATACTAATAGCGACTGCATGGCCACGCAGGACTTGGTATGCAGATCTAGTGGACATGTCATCCTGTCCACCTTGGTCTCTACCTCTGAAACAGGACCATCTGATCCAGGGTCCCTTCAAACATCAAAATCTAATTTCTCTGAAGCTGACTGCTTGGAAATTGAACGCTTGATTTTATCAAAACGTGGTTTTTCTGAGTCAGTTATTGATACCCTTAAATACAGGCTAGGAAGCCTGTTACTAGAAAGATTTACCATAAGATATGGCGCAAATACTTATATTGGGGCGAATCCAAGAGTTACTCATGGAGTAAAGGTTAGGATTCCGAGGATATTGTCTTTTCTACAAGAAGGTTTAGAAAAAGGGTTTATCCGCTTAGTTTCTTAAAGGGACAGATTTCAGCTCTTCCATTCTTTTACACAAACGTCTGTCAGAAGTTCCGGACGTTCAAGCTTTTTGTCAGGCTTTAGCTAGGATCAAGCCTGTGTTTAAAACTGTTGCTCCACCATGGAGTTTGAACTTAGTTCTTAATGTTTTACAGGGTGTTCCGTTTGAACCCCTTCATTCCATTGATATCAAGCTGTTATCTTGGAAAGTTCTGTTTTTAATGGCGATTTCCTCGGCTCGACGAGTCTCTGAGTTATCTGCCTACAGTGTGATTCTCCTTATCTGATTTTTCATTCAGACAAGGTAGTTCTGGCGTACTAAACCTGGGTTCCTACCTAGGTGGTCACTAACAGGAATATCAATCAAGAGATTGTGGTTCCATCTTTGTGTCCTATCCTTCTTCGAAGAAGGAACGTCTGCTACACAATCTAGATGTAGTCCGTGCCCCTGAAATTTTATCTACAGGCAACTAAGGATTTTCGACAAACGTCTTCCCTGTTTGTCGTTTATTCTGGTCAGAGGAGAGGTCAAAAAGCTTCGGCTACCTCTCTCTCCTTTTGGCTTCGTAGCATAATACGGTTAGCCTATGAGACTGCTGGACAGCAGCCTCCTGAAAGAATTACAGCACATTCTACTAGAGCTGTGGCTTCCACTTGGGCCTTTAAGAATGAGGCTTCTGTTGAACAGATTTGCAAGGCTGCAACTTGGTCTTCTCTTCATACTTTTTCCAAATTTTACAAATTTGACACTTTTGCTTCTTCGGAGGCTGTTTTTGGGAGAAGGTTCTTCAGGCAGTGGTTCCTTCCGTATAAAGAGCCTGCCTGTCCCTCCCGTCATCCGTGTACTTTAGCTTTGGTATTGGTATCCCAGAAGTAATGATGACCCGTGGACTGACCACACTTAACAGGAGAAAAACAAAATTTATGCTTACCTGATAAATTCCTTTCTCCTGTAGTGTGGTCAGTCCACGGCCCGCCCTGTTTTTTATGGCAGGTCTATAAAAAATTTTTAAATTATACTCCCAGTCACCACTGCACCCCTTTGGCTTCTCCTTTCTCGTTGGTTCTTGGTCGAATGACTGGGTGTGACGTAGAGGGGAGGAGCTATATAGCAGCTCTGCTGGGTGAATCCTCTTGCACTTCCTGTTGGGGAGGAGTTAATATCCCAGAAGTAATGATGACCCGTGGACTGACCACACTACAGGAGAAAGGAATTTATCAGGTAAGCATAAATTTTGTTTTTGTGAATTGTGCACATGCTAAGTAGGTGACTAAAAAACGTACAAATATACAAAAGACTGTGGACATTTTGTTAAAGGAAGTAAATTGGAAAGTTGTTTAAAATGCATGCTCTATCTTAATCATGAAAGCTTAATTTTGACTTGAGTGTCACTTAAAGAAAAAAACTACACAGTGCAGCCAGAGCAAAGCTTTGTTTGAAGAAAACTGTCTAATGTGGAGCAGTGCTGCACAGTGTATGTGCTAAAAAGTTCTTGCATGTGTCCCATTCTTTCTGCAGACCATGCTGCATTTTCTGCGATGACATCTCAGATCACTGCATGTTCTGCCTTTGGGCCCAAGAAACTGAGTCACCTGATCACCTTTCTACCAATAGGTGTGCTTTACTGTAAGAAAGCTTAAAGGGACACTGAACCCAAATTTTTTCTTTCATGATTCAGATAGAGCATTACATTTTAAGCAACTTTCTATTTACTCCTATTATCAAATTTTCTTTATTCTCTTGGTATCTTTATTTGAAATGCAAGAATGTAAGTTTAGATGCCTGCCCATTTTTGGTGAACAACCTGGCATGTCTTGCTGATTGGTGGATAAATTTATCCACCACCATAAAAAAGTGCTGTCAAGAGTCCTGAACCAAGAAAAAACCTTAGATGCCTTCTTTTTAAAAGTAAAGATAGCAAGAGAACAAGAAAGGATTGATAATAGGAGTAAATTAGAAAGTTGCTTAAAATTGCTTGCTCTATCTGAATCACAAAAGAAAAATGTGGGTTCAGTGTTCCTTTAAGTACCTTCCTCAGCTCATTTATGTGACTCCTGTTTAAATTTTTTAATGCAATAAGACCAATCTAATGTTGTTTCTGTGGGTAAAAATGCTCCTTCTGTTTTTTCATTAAAGGAAAAAGTTGAGGGGTTTTCACCTAATTGAGCAATTTAAATTATAGCAGCAGTTTCTGAAGCTAATGGCTGCTCTCCCCTCCTGCAAGCAAGCTTTTCAGTACAGGTTTTTCCTTCTAACTATTCTGTGTGTCCTGGGGCGAGGGATATTGTAATGTTTTCAGAGGGTGAAGTTTCTTCTGCTGAAATCTTTACTGATGTTTGAGCCTGATGTTTCCTCTTGTTTGTTTAAAGTTGAACGTATTAATTTTCTTTCAAATGAGGTCTTCATTACTTTAGGGGTTTAAAATCCTAACGCGTCTGATGACAAACCTTGTAATTGTTTTAAATTCAGTTTTTAAGACTGTTAAACTTCCTTTTTTTTCTTTTCTTAATGCTGCCTGACATGATTTCTAAGGAATGGTCTAAGCCTAAAAATTCATTTAACCCTTCTGCATGGTTAACAAATCTATCCTTTCCCAGCTTCTAATATTTAATTATGGTGAACAGTTTCTAAGGTTGATGGTGCTATTTCCATTTTGGCTCAAGCGTACTATTATCTCTTTGGATGATAGTACTTCTTTTAAAGATGATTTAGACAGGAAGTTAGGTTAATTTCACTTTTTTTTTTTTTTTTACCTAGCAGGTTACTTACTTAGCCATTTCCTTAGCTGGTGTGGCTGCTGCTACAACTTCTTGATTATCCAGTCTTTCTGAACAGTGTTTTGAGGATCATTTCTGTGACAATCTTTTAGGGTTTACTTAAAGGGAAACTAAACCCGAAAAAATTATTTCATGATTCAGGTAGAGAATACAATTTTAAATAACTTTCCAAATTGTTTCTATTATCTAATTTGCTTCATACTTTAGATATCCTTTGTTGGAAGAAATAGCCTTGCACATGGGTGAGCCAATTACACAAGGTATCTATGTGCATCTACCAGCAGCTACTGAGCATATCTAGATATGCTTTTCAGCAAAGAATATAAAGAGAATGAAGCAATATTAGATAATAGAAAGTAAATTAAAAAAGTTGATTAAAATTGCTTGCTCTTTCTAAATCATGAAAGAAAAAACTTGGGTTTCATGTCCCTTAAAGAATGCTAATTCTTTTATTTGTGATGCTTTTTTTTGATAGTATGAAAATTAATATAAAAAAATATGTCTTTGGCAGTTCCTGCCAGGAGAGCTTTAAAAGGGACAGTCAACACCAGAATTTTTGTTGTTTTAAAGATAAATAATCCCTTTATTACCCATTCCCCAGTTTTGCATAACCAACATTTATAATATGACATGTATTTACCTCTGTAAATTACCTTGTATCTAAGCCTCTGCAGACTTATTTCAGTTCTTTTGACAGACTTGCAATTTAGCCAATCAGTGCTCACTCCAGTAAATTCACGTGCATGAGCTCAATGTTATTTATATGAAACACATGAACTAACGCCCTCTAGTGGTGAAAAACTGTCAAAATGCATTTAGATTAGAGGCGGCCTTTAAGGTCTAAGAAATTAGCATTTGAACCTCCTAGGGTTAGCTTTCAACTAAGAATACCAAGAGAACAAAGCAAAATTGGTGATAAAAGTAAATTGGAAAGTTGTTTAAAATTACATTATCTATCTGAATCATGAAAGTTTTTTTGGGACTTGACTGTCCCTTTAAGGCTTAAATCCTGGTCTGCTGATATGGTGTCTAAATTTAGATTATCTCTTTCCTTTTAGTGTAAGAAATTGTTTGGTTCAGATTTAGATTCTATTATTTCTACTGCTGCTGTGGGTGAAGGGGGCCTTTCTACCTTAGGATAAAAAAACATCTAAGGATAAATCTAAGACCTTTCGCCAGAATAAGGAACAAATGAGTGGAAGTTTCCTCTGATCAAAAACAGTATTTGTGGATCAGTTTTGAGACCCAGTGTTAACGGGAAAAAGTCTAAGCAGGCTAAGAAAACTACTCCTGCCACTAAAAATGCTATGAAGGTGTGGCCCCCGATCCAGTGTTTCTGGTTAGGGGCAGGTTGAGTCTCTTTTTAGAGGCTTAGTTTGAGTCTGTCCTTATTCTCTGGCTACTGCTCAAAGTTTCTTTAGGAACACAGATAGAATTCAGAATAGAGATTTTCTGAGATAATTTTCTTCTGTTCTATGTTCTGTTCTTTAAAGCTTCTAGTTATGTTCTAGTCTCGCCTGAAACTGGGAATCCAAGTTTCTCTTGATTCTAAGAATCCTATCAATAGTATAGAGGTTTCCAACAGTACTATGGGTCTGGTTTCCTGAGGAGGCAAGGTTTCTAAGGTAGATTCTCTGTCAAACCTTCAAGATTTTTAGGTTTAGCCTTGGTTGTAAGGAATGTTATTTTCCTTTTGCAGTAAGACAGGGGTCGCAATAGTGACCTTATGTCTTCCATCTGAGGGGAACTCTGTTTCCTAGTGATAAGTGATATATTTTGAATTCCTTCTAGCTAAATAACAATTGTTGTTCTAGCTTTGGTAATTTTCATTCTAGTGATTATCTCAGAAATGAATGTTTACAGTCTTTAGTTGTCACCTACAGGAGTGGTTTCTACTTCAGTGTTTGTTCAAAACAGATATTGAACATATTTCTTTACAAGATATGACGAGTCCACGGATTTCATCCCTTACTTATGGATATCGCCTCTGGTCAGCAGGAGGAGGCAAGAGCTCCACAGCAGAGCTGCATAAATAGCTCCTCCCTTCCCCCCCCCCAACCCAGTCATTCTCTTTGCCTGTGTTAGTGATAGGAAGAGATAAAGTGAGGTGTTAGTTTTTAGATTCTTCAATCAAGAGTTTTTTTATTTTCAAATGGTGCCAGAGTGTACTTATTTTTCTACAGGGCAGCCTCTGGAATCTAGCCTGTCAGGCTATGGGAACTGGTGGATTTTTGACTCCACTGCGCCTCCCATGATTTTGCTGCTTTTTCTGTTTTATGGTCTTAGAAGTTGTGACTAAGACCCCTTCTGTTTTTCACAGGACCTCAGGAGGAAGAGTGGAATCTCCTGACACTATGAGTTTGGTATGCTGTTCCTCAGCATGGAGGTAAGTGCAGTTTTTTTATTCTGGGGCTGCAGCATATCTCAGAAATTAACTGTACATGACCTGTTTTTTTGGGGGGCTACGGAGGGCATCCCTTTAACTTTCCAGACACTCTAGCATTAAAGAGCATAGAGGCGCTGGGATATGTGGAAAATGTAAACATTATGGTTTATGCATCCAGACATTCTTGCATTTCATTATTCGCCTAGAAGCGCTGGGGTATGTGGTGTTGGTGTGCACTGGAAAGGGCATGGCTGTTTATTACTTGGATGGCTGACGCTGGGGATAGTTTCGAAGATGTGTTTATTACATAATATGACTCTGGTACATGGCGGTATACTTTCTTGTATACGTACGTCCACAAAAAGGCGGGACATAGTTTTGCACGCTTTGCAGCGCAGTTCCTTCTCAACTGCTTCCGGGTAGAGGTCTTTAGATCTGCGTCTCCTTACGGCTCCTAAGTTCTCTCGGGGTAATATTTTCCAAGCGATCTTAGGTGCGCCATACTTGAGGAGTTGAGTGCTCACGTGGAGGCAGGTAGGAGCCGCTGCGGCGAGGTGACTGACGAATTTTATAAGTATAACACTTATTTTTTTCCAAGGCCCCGTGCAGGGAGAACATAAACAATTGCTCTCTGCTTTATAAAAAAGTTTTAATCAGATAACTTTTTCTTAACGACACAGTACTACGCACAAAAGTTTTACAATTATATTTAAGTGCTTCTGACCAAGCTTGCTTTTTTGTCAGGTTATCAATATGGATGACCTAAACACAAATACATGTGCCTGTGTGTTAAGATGCCATTGTGGAACCCCCTGTTACACTTTGTCCCCCACTGTATTGAGAGGGGCTTTGCAGTGTAAAGAGCAAATTTTTCTTTAATAAAGCTATATCTGTCTTCAGACTGATGAAAGTCAGGGTATGTCGCATCCTTCTCCCCAAGCGTCAACAGCCTTTAATGCCCGCCACAAGTGATGCATGTTCTTCACGGCGTCTACCTTCATTTACGCTGCAGGATATGGCTGCAGTTATGTCATCCACTCTTACAGAAGTTTTGTCTAAGTTGCCAGTGTTACAAGGCAACCGTAGCAGAACAGAGGCCCACGTGGTTCCTGCAACTTCTGATGCCTTAATAGCTATCTCTGATATACCTTCCCAGGGCTCTGATTTTAGGGGGTAGGGTTGCCCTGTCTGAGGGGGAACTATCTGACTCACAAAGTGTATTACCCCAGACAGATTTGGGACATCAGTATAGTTTCTGATTAACTTTACTGGGCAGCCAAGTATGCAAAGTATTGAAAATATAATTATGGGCAGTTTAGAAAGCTTTGTCACCTGACAAACTCTTAGGGCCAGATTACAAGTGGATCAGTATTTAACTCTCCTGCTGGCGCGCTAACCCCACTAGAAGTAAGGTTTTTGAACACCTACGCCTTTTGCTTCGAGAGGTTTTGGTGACTCTGGACGACTGTGGACTCTATTGTGGTCCCCGCCAGAGAAATGAGTAAGATGGACAAATACTTAGAGGTCCCTTCTTATTCTGATGTTTTTCTGGTTCCTAAGAGAATTTCGGGAATATTATTACAAGGGAAAGCGAGAGACCGGGTTATTCCGGTTCTCCCCCTCCCCTATTTTTTCAGAAAATGTATCCTATAGCTGACACCGTTCGGGACTCTTGTCAGACGGTCCCTAAGGTGGAGGGAGCTATCTCTACCCTGGCAAAGCATACGACTATCCCTATTGAGGATAGTTGTGCTTTCAAAGACCCTATGGATAAAAAGTTGGCTATATATTCATCAAGGGTTTCTATTTCAACCGACGGCCTGCATTGTAACAGTCACAACTGCGGCTGCCTTTTGGTTTGATGCTCTAGAAGAGTCCCTTAAGGACTGAGACTCCTTTAGAAGAGAATGGATATAATTAAGGCCTTAAGCTGGCTAATTCTTTTATTACGGATGCCGCCTTTTAGATTGCCAAATTGGGTGGCTAAGAATTCAGGATTTTCCATTTTAGCGCGCAGAGCCTTATGGTTAGAATCTTGGTCTGTGGATGTGTCCTCTAAATCAAAACTCTTGGCACTCCTTTCAAGGGTAAGACCCTGTTTGGGCTGACTTGAAGGAGATCATCTCTGACATTACGGGAGGTAAGGGTCACCTCCTCTCTCAAGACAAGTCAGCTAAAGAAAGGGGTCAGAATAATTTTCGTTCCTTTCGAAACTTCAAGGGAATCCGCTCTTCCTCTTCTGTTAAACAGGAAGGGAATTATTCTCAAGTCAAACCCACCTGGAAACCTAACCAGGGTTGGAACAAGGGTAAAACAACCCAAGAAACCTGCAGCTGCTACCAAGACAGCATGAAGGGGCGGCCCCGATCCGGGGACCGGATCTAGTAGGGGGCAGACTTTCTCTCTTTGTCCAGGCTTGGATGAGAGATGTTCAGGATCCTGGACACTAGAAATCGTTTGTCTCAAGGGTATCAGTTGGAGTTCAAAAATTCCCTTCCCAAGGGGAAGGTTTCTTCTTTTCACGATTGTCTGTAGACCAGATAAAAAGAGAGGTGTTCTTACGGTGTTGTAAAAGACCTCTCCACTATGGGAGTAAATTTGTCCCGTTCCAAAACAGGGGCAGGGGTTTTACTCAAACCTTTTTCGTGGTTCCCAAAAAAGAGGGAACGTTCAGACCTATTTTAGATCTCAAGAGTCTAAACAAAGTTTCTCAGTTCCATCCTTCGAAATGGAGGCTTTTTCGGACAATCTTCCATTGATCCAGGAGGGTCAATATATGACTACCTGTGAACGTAAAGGATGCATATCTTCATATTACCTATCCACAAAGATCATCCACCAGTTCCTAAGGTTTGCCTTCCTGGACAAACATTTTCAGTTTGTGGACTCTTCCTTTCGCTGGCCACGGCACCCAGGATTTTCACGAAGGTTCTAGGGTCTCTGCTGGCGGTTCTCAGACCGCGGGGGCATTGCAGTGGCGCCTTATTTGGACGATATTCTGATCCAGGCATCGTCTTATCAACTGACAAAGTCTCATACCGACATGGTTCTGTCCTTTCTAAGGACTCACGGGTGGGAAGGTGAATCTAGAAAAGAGTTCACTAATTCCACAGACAAGGGTTCATTTTCTGGGAACTATAATAGACTCTCTATCCATGAAAATCTTCTTGACGGAAGTCAGAAAGTTAAAGATTCTGAATACATGCCGAGCCTTCAGTTCAATCCTCGGCCATCAGTGGCTCAGTGCATGGAGGTAATTGGATTGATGGTGGTGGCAATGGACATCATTCCGTTTTGCTCGTTTTCATCTCAGACCTCTACAACTGAGCATGCTCGGACAGTGGAATGGAGATTATGCAAATTTGTCTCCTCAGATAGATCTGGATCAGGAGACAAGAGACTCTCTTCTTGTGGTGGTTGTCGCTGGATCATCTGTCCCCAAGGGACGGGCTTCCGCAGACCTTCATGGGTGATAGTGACAACGGACGCCAGTCTACTAGGATGGGGTGCAGTCTGGAATTCCCTGAAGGCTCAGGGTGTGTGGACTCGGTCGGAGTCTCTACTTCCAATCAATTATTCTGGAATTGAGAGCAATTTTCAATGCGCTTCAGGCCTGGCCTCAGTTTGCTTTCTGCCAAATTCATCAGCTTTCAGTCGGACAACACCACGGACTGTGGCTTACATCAATCAACAGGGAGGAACAAGGAGTTCCTTAGCGATGATAGAAGTATCCAAGATAATCGGTGGGAGGAGGCTCCACTCTTGTTATCTGTCAGCAATCTACATCCCAGGAGTGGACAACTGGGAGGCAGATTTTTTTGAGCAGACAGACGTTTCATCCGGGGGGAATGGGATCTCCATCCGGAGGTCTTTGCCACCCTGATTCTCAGGTGGGGCAGACCGGAATTGGATCTGATGGCGTCTCGTCAGAATGCCAAGCTCCCAAGATACGGATCCAGGTCCAGGGTCCTCAGGCTGAACTGATAGATGCCTTGGTCGTTCAACCTAGCTTATGTGTTTTCCACCGTTTGCTCTCCTTCCCCGGGTGATTGCACGGATTAAACAGGAGAGTGCTTCGGTAATTCTAATCGCTCCTGCGTGGCCTTGCAGGACTTGGTATGCCGATCTGGTGGACATGTCCTCTCTGCTGCCGTGAAAGCTTTCCATTGAGGCAGGACCTTCTCGTTCAGGGACCCTTCCATCATCCAAATCTAATTTCTCTGCAGCTGACTGCTTGGAGATTGAAACGCTTGATTTTATCTAAGCGGGGGTTCTCTGATGCGGTCATTGATACTTTGATTCAGGCACGCAAGCCTGTTACTAGAAAACTTTACCATAAGATATGGCGTAAGTATCTTTATTGGTGCAAATCCAAGTTCTAATCATGGAGTAGGTTAGGATTCCCAGGATTTTATCTTTTCTCTAAGAAGGATTGGAGAAAGGGTTGTCAGCAAGTTCCTTAAAGGGACAGATTACTGCTTTGTCTATTTTGCTACACAAGCGTCTGGCAGATGTTCTAGATGTTCAATCTTTTTGTCAGGCCCTGACTAAAATCCGGCCTGTGTTTAGACCAATTGCTCCTCCTTGGAGTTTGAATTTAGTTCTTAATGTTCTTCAAGGGGTTCCGTTTGAACCCATGCATTCCATAGATATTAAGTTGTTATCTTGGAAAGTTTTATTTTTGGTTGCTATTTCTTCTGCTCGAAGAGTTTCTGAGCTTTCAGCGTTACAATGTGACTCGCCTTATCTTATCTTTCATTCTGATAAGGTGGTTTTATGTTCCAAACCTGGGTTCCTTCCTAAGGTTGTTTCAAATAAGAATATTAATCAGGAAATTGTTGTTCCTTCATTATGTCCTAATCCTTCTTCTAAGAAGGAGCGTCTGTTGCATAACTTGGACGTGGTCTGTGCCTTGAAGTTTTACTTGCAGGCGACTAAGGATTTCCGTCAATCATCTTCATTATTCATTGTTTTTTCTGGAAAGAGTAGGGGTCAGAAAGCTACGGCTACCTCTTTCTTTTTGGCTGAAGAGTATCATCCACCTGACATATGAAACTGCTGGACAGCAGCCTCCTGAAATAATTACGGCTCATTCTACTAGGGCTGTGTCTTCCTCATGGACATTTAAAGAACGATGCTTCTGTTGACATATTTGCAAGGCTGCAACTTGGTCGTCTCTTCATACTTTTTCCAAATTTTCCAAATGTGATACTTTTGCTTCTTCTGAGGCTGGTTTTGGGAGAAAGGTTTCTTCAAGCAGTGGTGCCTTCCGTTTAGGTTCCTGTCTTGTTCCTCCCTTTCATCCGTGTCCTGTAGCTTTGGTATTGTATCCCACAAGTAAGGGATGAAATCCGTGGACTCGTCATATCTTGTAAAAGAAAAGGAAATTATGCTTACCTGATAAATTTACTTCTTTTATGATATGACGAGTCCACGGCCCACCCTGTTATTTTTAAGACAGGTATGTACTTATTTTTATTAAACTTCAGTCACCTCTGCACCTTTGGCTTTTCCTTTCTCTTCCTAACTTCGGTCGAATGACTGGAGGTGGAGGGAAGGGAGGAGGCTATATATACAGCTCTGCTGTGGTGCTCTCAGGAGGTGCTAGCAGGAGGTTAAATCCCACAAGTAAGGATGAAATCTGTGGACTTGTCATATCGTAAAAGAAATAAATTTATCAGGTAAGCATAAATTTCCTTTTTACATTTTTGCTCCATTTAATTTTTGTTGCTATACAGAGAGAGAGCCAGAATCAAGCAGGAACATATTTCAGCAATTCTGTTTGCTCCGGGTTGCCTCACAGGATTTGTTTGTGTATCTATTTCAGATGTCATCACACTCGCCTTGGAGGCTTCCTTTAATAAGGGATCTTTTCTCTCAAGGTTCTTTCTTTTATCAAGATTTCTTCTGAATTTGAAAGAATGGTGATTGAACACGTTAAAGGGAAAGTCAACACCAAATTGTTATTGTTTAAAAAGATAAATTGCACCTTTACTACCCATTCTCCAGCTTTGTACAACCAACATTCATATACTTATCACATGCTTTTTTAAATTATCTTTTCTAATCCATGTGGGCCATATAAATAAGAGTGCGCTAATTGCCTAAAATGCAAGTCGATAGATAAAAAATTAACAGCCATGTGATCAGGGGGCTTTTTTTTTTAAAAAAAGGCATAGATTCAAGGTAATCCAGAGGTTTAAATTATATTAAACTGACAGTAAAGTCAAAATTAAACTTTCATGTTTTAGATAGAGCATGCAGTTTTAACAAACTTTCCAATTTATTTATATTATCAAATTTACTTTGTTCTCTTGGTATCTTTTATTAAAGAATAAAACTAGGTAGGCTCATAAAAGAACAGTGTCACATGTCCTTAGTACTTTATGGCAGCTACATATAATGTTGCAAAACACTGCTGCCAAAGAGTACTAAAGACACGTGCACACTCTTGAGCTCTTATGAGCCTACCTAGTTTTACTCTTCACTAAAAGGTACCAAGAAAACAAAACATTTTATAACGGAAGTAAATTGGAAAGTTGTTTAAAATTGCATGCTCTATCCAAATCATGAGTTTTAATTTTGACTTTACTGTCCCTTTAAAATAACCATGTTGGCTGTGCAAAACCGGGAATGGTTAATGAAGGAATTATCTATCTTTTTTTTTTTTTTTTAAAAATAAAAATGTTGGAGTCCCTTTAATTCTGTCTCTGAGAGAGTTTTTTTTCTGACAAGGTTAATATCTTGATTCAGGCTAGGAAATTGGTTGCCAGAAGTATTTATAAGCCTGGTGATGACATTTGTGCATGCTAGGGTCATATTGAGCACGTCAGCAGAATCTCATGTATGCTCAAAGAGAGGGTGGAACCACTCTCTAACGCGCTGTGCACAAACCAGGAAAAACAAGGGGCGGAGCGGACGTTTGACTCAATATTAGCAAATATAAAGAACTAATTTATGTTTTTAAAAATAAGTTAGCGACTCAACTATTTATTAGTTATATTTTTAAAATCAGACTTCTGAAAGTATACAATTTACCATCATTTTAAAAGTGATATCTTAACATTTCTTTTTAAGCTGCGAGCAATTTTGTACACATGGAAACTCTGTAAAATAAGCATTACATGCCCACATTACTGATATTTGATTAGGGAAATTAGTTTTTCTTTGTGTTTGTTCTTTAGGTTTTGTTGTTATGTTAGCTTTCTCAAATTTCACCAGCTGAGGGTGCTGTGTCATAACGTCTAAACAGCTTGTGCTGCATCTGGCTTCATATGATGTCAATTTGTTTACTTGTGTATTAGAGCAATGTGCCCAACACTTAAAGTTTTCTGATTAGTTTAAGCAGCTATCGAGGACATAATCAACCAGCAGTCTTTCCTACCTCTCTAAACCGCTCATTGTCAGATTGCTGTAGACTGTAGTTGCTGCATAATTTGCACTTCACTTAAGCTAAGAATCTACATTGTGGCTTAGTTATATAAGAGTAGAAACATTTAGAACCATTTTTTTTTTTTCTTGAACCATGACTTTCTTTTATTTGAAATTTACCTTGATGGTTAGTGTATGTATTGTATTAAAAACGCACATATGTATACTGTTGCCAAGATTTTCTTCTTAAACGGGAGAGTCCACAGCTGCATTCATTACTTTTGGAAATACAGAACCTGGCCAGCAGGAGGAGGCAAAGACACCCCAGCCAAAGGCTTAATCCCCCACTTCCCTCATCTCCCAGTCATTCTTTGCTTTTCGTCACAGGAGATTGGCAGAGAAGTGTCAGAAGTTCGAGCTAGTCTCTTATGGAGGGTAGAACTCTTTGCTACAGGACTGGAGTTTTAAGTAATCCTGTCAGCCTCTCAGTGAGAGCATGGATGAAAGTTAGAGTCCGGAGATGCAGGGAGAGTTTTCCTGCGAAACCATCCCGACTCATATTAACGGCTCCTTGGTAATCACGGTGGACGAGTTATGCTGCCTATCTTTCTTCACTCAAGTCCATGTCAGAAGCGAGGCTACTATCTGTCACACTTGAAGGGCCGTGTTCCTGTTCCATGGCGTAGATTCCGGTAAGATCGTTACATTTTATTTCAATATGTGAATGTAATGTTATCGAAATAAGGTAGGGCCCTAGTGGGAGTCCTTTTATCTTAATAAGGGATCATGGTTAATATCTCCTGAGGGGGGTTATTTATCAGGGGGGACTTAAATCATGTTTGTTATACGGTTCCATCTGCTAATGTGTAGTGATACCTAGGCTCACGTATTTTACGGAACATAACAGCCTTTTTTCTTTCTAATGACATGAGTCCACGGATCATATAATTACTATTGGGAATATCTCTTCTGCCCAGCAGGTGGCGGCAAAGAGCACTACAGCAAAGCTGTTAAATTTCACCTCCCTTCCCTCCAACCCCAGTCATTCTCTTTGCCTACGTTAGAGCAAGGAAGTGGTAAAAGATTCTTCAAGCAAGATTTTATTATTTTTTTAAGCAGTGCAAGATTGTTCTGCTTTTCTCTAGGGTGTAGCCGTAGTCCATATCAGTCTCTTCAGTAAGTAGAGCAGTGGTGGCTTTAAAGCAATGGGAACTTGTGGGACATAATTCTCACTGCGCCTCCCATGTATTTGTGCTGTCCCTGCCCATGCAAGCTTGAGTGCGATTACTCAGTCTTTGTTTCTATCCACAGGTCCATGTGAGGGAACTGGCCTATCAAGCCTAGCGAGCTGCCGTGCTGCCTGACAGAAGTATTAAGGTAAGTGCTAACTTTATATTTTTCTGGGACATGCAGAGAAAAAGGATAGCACTTTTGAGCAACCCCTATCGCAGACCCTATCAAGGAGTCTTGGCAGATGGTACCCAAAGTGGAAGGAACAATTTCCACGCTAACCAAGAGAACAACTATTCCCATAGAGGATAATTGTTCCTTTAAGGATCCTATGGATAAGAAGTTAGAGGGATTGTATCTCTTCACTGCAGAGCCTCATGGTTAAAGTCTTGGTCTGCGGATGTGTCCTCTAAGCCTAAACTTTTGGCAATTCTTTACAAGGGAAAGACCTTGTTTTGGACCGGGTTTGACGGAAATAATTTCTGACATTACGGGAGAAAAGGGTCATTTCCTCCCTCAGGATAAGAGAAAGAAACAAAAGGGACGTCCGAGTCATTTTTGTTCCTTTAGAATTTTCAAGGGAAATCCTTCCACACCCTCTTCCAAGCAGGAGCAATTCAAACCTTCCTGGAGGCCCAATCAGTCTTGGAAACAAGGGAAAACAATCTAAGAAGCCTGCTTTTGAATCAAAAGCAGCATGAAGGGTCTGCCTCCGATCCAGGACCAGATCTTGTGGGGGCAGACTTTCCTTCTTCACTCAGGCTTGGGTTCGAGATGTTCAGGATCCCTGGGCTGTGGACATCGTGTCCCAGGGATACAAACTAGAGTTCAAGAGATTTCCTCCCAGGGGCAGGTTTCTGCTTTCAAGATTATCTGTAGACAAGACAAAAAGAGAGGCGTTCTTACACTGTGTACGGGACCTCTCCGACCTGGGAGTGATAGTTCCTGTTCCAATGCAGGAACGGGGTCTAGGGTTCTATTCCAATCTGTTCGTGGTTGTCAAAAAGGAGTGAACCTTCAGACCAATTTTCGTAGGGTGTCGGGTAATTTCAGGCTGTGGTGCCTTTCAAAGGGGCCGCCTTTTGTACCCACCCATTGTTTGCATTCAGTGTCTTCTTGCTTGGGTATTGTTTTCCCAAAAGTAATGAATGCAGCTGTGGACTCTTCCCGTTTAAGAAGAAAAACATAAATTTCTGGTTTCAAGAATACGGACGCAAAATTATTAATGAGCTCTAAAAAAAACAAGGCATTGTTATGGGGATCAAATGCTGTGATATAGCTGTAGGATGATGCCTATAATCAGCAGATTCAAAGCAGATCAACCGGAGCTCCTGAAAATGCGCCAGCTCATGATCGCTGCACGAACATGCCTCTGCAAAATAAGTTTTAACCATATCAGTGGTGTATTAACAACACATTAATTTGTTTACATGTGATATACACGCTCATTGTAGGCGTGGATGTGAACAAATGTGTGTATTCCGATCACATAATATATCTCACATTACTATAAGAATTTTAATTTTACAACTAGGACTTCTATGCTACTCTATTTAATTTTGTTCTCATTTAGAGAAGGAAATGCTCCAGTATGGGTCGATCTATCTCAAATGGTTGCCCATTTTTAATTTTCCTTTTTTTTCTCCAGTGATTACACTACAAGGAGAAATACTGGTCAATTCATCTCAAGAGGTCAAATAATTGCAAGTTGATTGCTTGACCATTTTTAATTTTCTATTTCTTTCCAAAGGCAGGAAGAGTCCACAAGTTTATTCCTTACTGTTGGGAATATCAACACCTGGCCACCAGGAGGAGGCAAAGACACCCCAGCCAAAGGCTACATATATCCCTTCCACTTCCCCCATCCCCCCCAGTCATTATTTGCCTTTCGTCACTAGAGGAGGATGGCAGAGAAAGCATTAGAAGAAAGAAGATAGTCCTTTAATGTGTATTTTCCCTTCAAGAGAGGCGCTTGACGTAGTCATGTAAATCTCTGTGAGAGTGTTATGAGAGTTAGTCTGGAGATACATGGAAAGTTTTTCTGTGATTGCATCTAGACTATTTATCCAACAGCTCCTGGGGAACCAGTGTTGATGAGTTACACTGTTTTCCCCTTCTCACTCAGGTCCCTGTCAGAACATCGCTATAAGACTGTCACACCGTGAAAGGCTGGGTCTGTTTCACAGCATCGATCCTGGAGGGTAAGTCCATTTTATTTATTATCTTCCCCCTAAGATCTACAGGACTCCTTTTGGTCACAGTGTTACACGTAGTACCTCTATAGGATCGGTTTTTTTTTGGTTCTCCTTATACTTGGAGATGAGGAGAGAACAGTTTGGGGGCTTAGTGCTGCTTAAGCTCCTTTTAAGAGCACTTACAAGGGTCCGGGTGTGTGTTGTTTCTCAAGACATTACTAGAACTGCGGCATTGGAACTTTATTATCAAAGCCTCTTTACTTTTGCTTTGATCGCTGCGCAGTTCCTATTGTTTCCACACGCTTTTCTCACTTAGTAGGGGCGACTCCTAATTGCGTACCACGTGATCGGGTGCGCTTTACATCCGTATTAGCGATCCGTTCTGCAGCAGGGTTAATTTTTGCCACGACTGGGAGTCCATCTGTTTTGTTCTAGGTCTCTAGGAGGTGGTGAGTGCCCCAGCCGTTGGTGTGGGATAGAGGTGCCTCTTATACCTAGATATTTTTTATCTTTGTGTAGGAATAATCAACTATGGAGGACTCTGTAGTTAACCCTCTAGAGGGTTCTATACCATTAGTGACTATGAACAATAAATGCTTGTATTGCAAGGAGAACTTGGTATGCCCGCCTGCACAATTCTGTTCCAATTGCCTAGGTGATGTTCTAAGGTCTAAAAAAAGAACTAAATTTGTTAACCCTACTTATAAATGTAGTCCTTCTGAGCCGTCTCCCTCTCAGGACTCAGTTTTCCAGGAGATGCCTACCTTAACTCCACAACCTAGTTTTAACCCTGTTTCACATGTAGTTCCCGCAGCACGCCTATTCCTCCTACAGTAGGTTTTTTTTTCTCAGTGGACTTTACTACTCAGTTACAATCTGCTGTGTCCGCGTCCTTGATTGCCTTACCTATCTTTGGAAAGCGTAAGAGAAAGGTTAAGCATAGCTCTACAGATATAGATATTTCAAACTTTCAATCTGACTTAGCTAGTATGTATCATCTCTCTAAGGATGAATTAATTTCATTAGCGTCAAAGGGTCTGAGTCAGAGATTTCACAAGCTAAGCCGACTCCTGTGGACGGAGCCATTTCAATGCTCGCTAACCATATTACTATTCCTCTAGAGGATAGCTCTTCCTTTAGGGAACCTATGGATAAGAAATTGGAGAGCTATTTAAGAAGAATGTTCAAACCTATGGGGTATCTTTTTCAGCCGGTTGAAGTCTTGGTCAGCGGATATGGTCTCTAAATCTAGACTCCTTTCATTAACATTTAAGGGGAAGATTTTTTTTTTGGTCCAGGTCTGGACTTCATCTCTACGATTGCTCTAAGGTGCTTTCCTACCCCAGGTTAAGAAGGCCAGACATAAGGGACGTCAGTCTTCTAATTTTTGTTCCTTTCGTTCAGAAAAGACCCAAATATCTCAATCTTCCTCCAAGCCCGAGTAGTCCAAGGGTACTTGGAAGCCTTCACAGTCTTGGAACAAGTCCAAGCAAACCAAGAAGCCGCAGATAACAAATATGCATGAAGGGTCGTCCCTAGATCCGGGATCCAATCGAATAGGGGGCAGATTGTCTCTTTTCTCAGACGCCTGGGTTCAGAATCCTTGGGTTTTAGATGTCGTATCCCAAGGATACAAGATGGGCTACAAATCTCATCCTCCCAGGGGAAGATTCCTCCTCTCCAGACTATCTTCAATACCAGAGAAGTGGACAGCCTTTTTAGATTGCATCCGGGATCTATCTTCTTGTCCTGGAGCCTGTCTCAGAAAGAGGACTAGTGTTCTATTAAAGCCTCTTCGTGGTTCCCAAGAAGGAGGGAACTTTTCGACCAATTCTGGACTTGAAATTTCTCAGAGTCAATTCTTTCAAAATGGAGACTATCAGATTAATCCTTCCTTTAGTACAGGAAGGATAATTCATGACTACTAGATCTGAAGGACGCATACCTTCATTTTCTGATCCACAGGGATCACTTTCAGTTCCTGAGGTTTGTCTTTCTGGATCAGCGATTCCTGTTTATAGCTCTGCCGTTTGGCTTAGCTACTGCTCCCAGGATATTGTAATGAATAAAACTGGGTTATTCATCATTTTACTAATTTTATTGTAATGTCTCTAAATCTTATAAGTAATTTAACATGTACATGTATGTTGGAAAGTTTGGTTTTGTTGCTGGAATTTAGAAATATAAATGAAACGTTTTATATCACAATATATTTCAAAATCTTTGAGCTGGTAATATATGAACTTTGATTTCATTCATAAACACTATCACTGGGAAAAAAAAAGGTGACACAATACCAGTAGTGAGTATGAGTACAATAAAATCAAATTTGTGTCCAATACTGCAGTGAGTTGTTTAGGCATGCAAGCTTATAACGGTTAAGGACTGAATCATAAGATCGTTTCAAACAGTAAAAGTAAAGCTTACCCCAAACTCAGCTGTACACAGTATAGAAGGTAGATCGGAGGATGTTTTGTTGTGCTGAGGCAAGTGAAACAAGGTTTGCGAACGAGGTCTGATGCAAACTTGGAGCGGGTAAGTTGTTAGGCTCACATTGGGGACGTCACTGAGACACTGGAGCGGTCGAAGGGAGCGTCTGTGAGATCAGAACAGAGCGCAGCTCCTATGTTCACTGGCTGTGGTTGGATTAGAAAGTGCAGCTCCTAAGTGTATCGGCTGACAGAGACTGCAGAGAGGAAAATGAAGAGCGTCTGTGGTCCTGCTCTTTAACACGGCTTAGAGTAACAGGTATCGGGTCACAATAGATTTCACTTGCAGGAAATTCAGAGGATGAACGGAAGGTGGTATTATAGCCGACTTAGAATTCAGGAAATGAGTAGTCAGGTTTGGAGGCAAAACTTCAGTAGGGCGGTCTCACGAGCTAGAGATAATTCACTACTTCAATACCAAGCAATGAAGTAGGTGTGGAATGAACCTTTTATACACAGGTGAGAATAGTTTTTTTTAAACGCCTCTTAAAGAGACAGAACCAGAGATGACTAATATGGAGTATTTGTTATAGATATTTACAAAAGTTCTGGGTGCTCTTCCAGCTGTGGCCAGATCTCAGGGTATCGTGGCAGCACCTCACCTGGATGATATCTTGGTACAGCCTCCTTCTTTTCGTTTGTCAAGAGAACATTCAGAATTTCTTCTGAGTCTACTTCGGTCACATGGATGGATGGTCGTATTACTCAGTCCAAATGAAAATTTTTTTGACGGATAAGAGAGGTTTCAAGCTAACTGCAAGTTATTGCTCCCTCCAGGCCACTTTAAGACCTTCAGTGTCCCAGTGCATGGAAGGGATTGGACTCATGGTGTCTTGTATGGACATTATTCCTTTTGCTCGATTCCATCTCAGACCTCTACAACTATTTATGCTAAGACAATGGAACGGCGATCACTCAGTCCTGTTTCAGGTGATTGTGTTGGGCAGTCTAACGAAAGACTCTCTCTTAGCGACTCTGACAAGATCACCTTTCCATAGGCACGGGCTTCTTGAGACCATCCTGGGAGATTGTGACTACGGACGCCAGCCTCTCAGGTTCGGGAGCTGTCTGGGGTCCCAGGAAGGCTCAGGGGCTGTGGTCTCAGGAGCAATCTTCTCTTCCGATAAATATTTTGGAACTGAGGGCGATTCATCATGTGCTGAGAGCATGGCCTCAACTCGGTTTGACCCGTTATATCAGATTCCAATCAGACAATATAACCTCAGTCGCTTACATCAACCATCAGGGAGGAATGATAAGTTCCCTAGCGGTGGAGGAAGTGCCCCAAATTCTACAATAGGCAAAAGCTCGCAACTGTCTCCTGTCAATTTTCCACATTCCGGGGGTGGACAACTGGGAAGCAGATTTCCTCAGCAGACAATCCTTTCATCTGGGGGAATGGTCTCGCCACCCATGGTGTTTTCAGAGATTTGTCACAAATGAGGGATGCCAGAGATCAATCTCAAGGCTTCCTGTCTCAATGCCAAGCATCCCAGATACGGCTCCAGATTGACGGATCCTCAAGCAAAAATAGTAGATGCGATACTATGGAGGTTCAGTCTCGTATATCTTTTCTCCAACATAGGTGTGTCCGGTCCACGGCGTCATCCTTACTTGTGGGATATTCTCTTCCCCAACAGGAAATGGCAAAGAGCCCAGCAAAGCTGGTCACATGATCCCTCCTAGGCTCCGCCTTCCCCAGTCATTCTCTTTGCCGTTGTACAGGCAACATCTCCACGGAGATGGCTTAGAGTTTTTTGGTGTTTAAATGTAGTTTTTATTCTTCAATCAAGAGTTTGTTATTTTAAAATAGTGCTGGTATGTACTATTTACTCTGAAACAGAAAAGAGATGAAGATTTCTGTTTGTAAGAGGAAAATGATTTTAGCAACCGTTACTAAAATCGATGGCTGTTTCCACACAGGACTGTTGAGAGGAATTAACTTCAGTTGGGGGAAACAGTGAGCAGACTTTTGCTGATTGAGGTATGACACATTTCTAACAAGACTTGGTAATGCTGGAAGCTGTCATTTTCCCTATGGGATCCGGTAAGCCATTTTTATTAAATAAGAATAAAGGGCTTCACAAGGGCTTTAAAGACTGGTAGACATTTTTCTGGGCTAAAACGATTGATTTATAAGCATTTTTAATAGTTTATAGCTTTGAGGAGTTTTTTTATTCTTAGGAATTATGTTGAATAACCGGCAGGCACTGTATTGGACACCTTTTTCTCTGGGGGCCTTCTCTAATCATAGGCAGAGCCTCATTTTCGCGCCACTAATGCGCAGTTGTTTTTGGGAAGCAAGGCATGCAGATGCATGTGTGAGGAGCTCAGATACATAGAAAAAGCTTACTGAAGGCGTCATTTGGTATCGTATTCCCCTCTGGGCTTGGTTGGGTCTCAGCAAAGCAGATACCAGGGACTGTATAGGGGTTAAATATAAAAACGGCTCCGGTTCCGTTATTTTAAGAGTTAAAGCTTTCAAATTTGGTGTGCAATACTTTTAAGGCTTTAAGACACTGTGGTGAAATTTTGGTGAATTTTGAACAATTCCTTCATACTTTTTCACATATTCAGTAATAAAGTGTGTTCAGTTTAAAATTTAAAGTGACAGTAACGGTTTTATTTTTAAACGTTTTTTGTACTTTGTTATCAAGTTTATGCCTGTTTAACATGTCTGAACTATCAGATAGACTATGTTCTGTATGTGAGGAAGCCAAGGTTCCTTCTCATTTAAATAGATGTGATGTATGTGACAAAAAATTTAGAGAAAATGATGCCCAAGATGATTCCTCAAGTGAGGGGAGTAAGCATGGTACTGCATCATCCCCTCCTTTGTCTACGCCAGTCTTGCCCACACAGGAGGCCCCTAGTACATCTAGTGTGCCAATACTCCTTACTATGCAACAATTAACGGCTGTAATGGATAATTCTATCAAAAACATTTTAGCCAAAATGCCCACTTATCAGCGAAAGCGCGACTGCTCTGTTTTAGAAAATACTGAAGAGCATGAGGACGCTGACGATAATGGTTCTGACATGCCCCTACACCAGTCTGAGGGGGCCGGGGAGGTTTTGTCTGAGGGAGAAATTTCAGATTCAGGGAAAACAAGCTGAACCTGATGTGATTACATTCAAATTTAAATTGGAACATCTCCGCGCTCTGCTTAAGGAGGTGTTATCTACTCTGGATGATTGTGACAATTTGGTCATTCCAGAGAAATTATGTAAGATGGACAAGTTCCTAGAGGTCCCGGGGCCCCCCGAAGCTTTTCCTATACCCAAGCGGGGTGGCGGACATTGTAAACAAAGAATGGGAAAGGCCCGGCATACCTTTTGTCCCTCCCCCTATATTTAAGAAATTGTTTCCTATGGTCGACCCCAGAAAGGACTTATGGCAGACAGTCCCCAAGGTCGAGGGGGCGGTTTCTACTCTAAACAAACGCACTACTATCCCTATAGAAGATAGTTGTGCTTTCAAAGATCCTATGGATAAAAAATTAGAGGGTTTGCTTAAAAAGATGTTTGTTCAGCAAGGTTACCTTCTACAACCAATTTCATGCATTGTTCCTGTCACTACAGCAGCTTGTTTCTGGTTCGATGAACTAGAAAAGTCGCTCAATAAAGATTCTTCTTATGAGGAGATTTTGGACAGAATTCATGCTCTTAAATTGGCTAACTCTTTTACTTTAGTCGCCACTTTGCAATTGGCTAGATTAGCGGCGAAAAATTCGGGGTTTGCTATTGTGGCGCGCAGAGCGCTTTGGCTAAAATCTTGGTCAGCGGATGCGTCTTCCAAGAACAAATTGCTTAACATACCTTTCAAGGGGAAAACGCTGTTTGGCCCTGACTTGAAAGAGATTATTTCAGATATCACTGGGGGTAAGGGCCACGCCCTTCCTCAGGATAGGTCTTTTAAGGCTAAAAATAAACCAAATTTTCGTCCCTTTCGCAGAAACGGACCAGCTCCAAGTTCTACATCCTCTAAGCAAGAGGGTAATACTTCTCAAACCAAGCCAGCCTGGAGGCCAATGCAAGGCTGGAACAAAGGTAAGCAGGCCAAGAAACCTGCCACTGCTACCAAGACAGCATGAGATGTTGGCCCCCGATCCGGGACCGGATCTGGTGGGGGGCAGACTTTCTCTCTTCGCTCAGGCTTGGGCAAGAGATGTTCTGGATCCTTGGGCGCTAGAAATAGTCTCCCAAGGTTATCTTCTGGAATTCAAGGAGCTACCCCCAAGGCGGTGCTAAGACCAAGGGGCATTGCAGTAGTACCTTACTTGGACGACATACTGATTCAAGCGTCGTCCCTACCACAAGCAAAGGCTCATACGGACATTGTCCTGGCCTTTCTCAGATCTCACGGGTGGAAAGTGAACGTAGAAAAAAGTTCTCTATCTCCGTCAACAAGAGTTCCCTTCTTGGGAACAATAATAGACTCCTTAGAAATGAGGATTTTTCTGACAGAGGCCAGAAAATCAAAACTTCTAAGCTCTTGTCAAGTACTTCATTCTGTTCTTCTTCCTTCCATAGCGCAGTGCATGGAAGTAATAGGTTTGATGGTCGCGGCAATGGACATAGTTCCTTTTGCGCGAATTCATCTGAGACCATTACAACTGTGCATGCTCAGTCAGTGGAATGGGGATTATACAGACTTGTCTCCGACGATACAAGTAGATCAGAGGACCAGAGATTCACTCCGTTGGTGGCTGACCCTGGACAACCTGTCACAGGGGATGAGCTTCCGCAGACCAGAGTGGGTCATTGTCACGACCGACGCCAGTCTGGTGGGCTGGGGCGCGGTCTGGGAACCCCTGAAAGCTCAGGGTCTTTGGTCTCGGGAAGAATCTCTTCTCCCGATAAATATTCTGGAACTGAGAGCGATATTCAATGCTCTCAAGGCTTGGCCTCAGCTAGCAAAGGCCAAATTCATACGTTTTCAATCAGACAACATGATGACTGTTGCGTATATCAACCATCAGGGGGGTACAAGGAGTTCCCTGGCGATGGAAGAAGTGACCAAAATCATTCAATGGGCGGAGACTCACTCCTGCCACTTGTCTGCAATCCACATCCCAGGAGTGGAAAATTGGGAAGCGGATTTTCTGAGTCGTCAGACATTTCATCCGGGGGAGTGGGAACTCCATCCGGAAATCTTTGCCCAAATAACTCAATTGTGGGGCATTCCAGACATGGATCTGATGGCCTCTCGTCAGAACTTCAAGGTTCCTTGCTACGGGTCCAGATCCAGGGATCCCAAGGCGACTCTAGTAGATGCACTAGTAGCACCTTGGACCTTCAATCTAGCTTATGTATTCCCACCGTTTCCTCTCATCCCCAGGCTGGTAGCCAGGATCAATCAGGAGAGGGCATCGGGGATCTTGATAGCCCCTGCGTGGCCACGCAGGACTTGGTATGCAGACCTGGTGAATATGTCATCGGCTCCACCATGGAAGCTACCTTTGAGACAGGACCTTCTTGTTCAAGGTCCGTTCGAACATCCGAATCTGGCCTCACTCCAACTGACTGCTTGGAGATTGAACGCTTGATTTTATCAAAGCGAGGGTTCTCAGATTCTGTCATTGATACTCTTGTTCAGGCCAGAAAGCCTGTAACTAGAAAAATCTACCATAAAATATGTAAAAAATATATCTGTTGGTGTGAATCTAAAGGATTCCCATGGAACAAGATAAAAATTCCTAAGATTCTATCCTTTCTTCAAGAAGGTTTGGAGAAAGGATTATCTGCAAGTTCTTTGAAGGGACAGATTTCTGCCTTATCTGTTTTACTTCACAAAAAGCTGGCGGCTGTGCCAGATGTTCAAGCTTTTGTTCAGGCTCTGGTTAGAATCAAGCCTGTTTACAAACCTTTGACTCCTCCTTGGAGTCTCAATTTAGTTCTTTCAGTTCTTCAGGGGGTTCCGTTTGAACCCCTACATTCCGTTGATATCAAGTTATTATCTTGGAAAGTTTTGTTTTTGGTTGCAATTTCTTCTGCTAGAAGAGTTTCAGAGTTATCTGCTCTGCAGTGTTCTCCTCCTTATCTGGTGTTCCATGCAGATAAGGTGGTTTTGCGTACTAAACCTGGTTTTCTGCCGAAAGTTGTTTCTAACAAAAACATTAACCAGGAGATAGTCGTGCCTTCTTTGTGTCCGAATCCAGTTTCAAAGAAGGAACGTTTGTTGCACAATTTGGATGTAGTTCGTGCTCTAAAATTCTATTTAGATGCTACAAAGGATTTCAGACAAACATCTTCCTTGTTTGTTGTTTATTCTGGTAAAAGGAGAGGTCAAAAAGCAACTTCTACCTCTCTCTCTTTTTGGCTTAAAAGCATCATCAGATTGGCTTATGAGACTGCCGGACGGCAGCCTCCTGAAAGAATCACAGCTCATTCCACTAGGGCCGTGGCTTCCACATGGGCCTTCAAGAACGAGGCTTCTGTTGATCAGATATGTAAGGCAGCGACTTGGTCTTCACTGCACACTTTTACTAAATTTTACAAATTTGATACTTTTGCTTCTTCTGAGGCTATTTTTGGGAGAAAGGTTTTGCAAGCCGTGGTGCCTTCCATCTAGGTGACCTGATTTGCTCCCTCCCATCATCCGTGTCCTAAAGCTTTGGTATTGGTTCCCACAAGTAAGGATGACGCCGTGGACCGGACACACCAATGTTGGAGAAAACAGAATTTATGTTTACCTGATAAATTAATTTCTCCAACGGTGTGTCCGGTCCACGGCCCGCCCTGGTTTTTTAATCAGGTCTGATGATTTATTTTCTTTAACTACAGTCACCACGGTATCATATGATTTCTCCTATGCAAATATTCCTCCTTTACGTCGGTCGAATGACTGGGGAAGGCGGAGCCTAGGAGGGATCATGTGACCAGCTTTGCTGGGCTCTTTGCCATTTCCTGTTGGGGAAGAGAATATCCCACAAGTAAGGATGACGCCGTGGACCGGACACACCGTTGGAGAAAGTAATTTATCAGGTAAACATAAATTCTGTTTTTCTTCCATTAGCTGTGCTTCCTCGGGTAGTGGCTCACATCAATCAGGAACAATCCCCAGTGATTCTCATAGCTCCATCCTGGCCTCGAAGGACCTGGTTTGCAGATCTAGTGAGAATGTCCTTGTCTCCTCCTTGGAGGTTACATTTTCAGAAGGATCTTCTAATTCGGGATCCATTCCTACACCAAAATCTAGATTCTCTGAGGCTGACTGCATGGAAATTGAACGTTTAGTTCTGTCCAAGAGAGGATTCTCTGATAGTGTCATAGACACATTGATTCAGGCTCGTAAGCCAGTGACTCGATGCATCTACTATAAGGTATGGAGGACTTAACTGCACTGGTGTGAGAATTGCAGTTTTCAATGGCACAAAGTGAGGGTTACTAGAATTTTGTCTTTTCTCCAGGACAGTTTGGAGAAGAGCCTTTCTGTCAGCTCTCTGAAGGGCCAGATATCAGCCCTATGTTTTATTGCACAAGAGACTAGCTGATCTTCCAGACGTGCAGTCTTTGGTTAAGGATCTGACTAGAATCAGACCTTTATTCAAACCTCATGCTCCACCTTGGAGCCTCAATCTTGTTCTTCGTGTTCTGCAGCAGGCTCCATTTGGAAGGTTTTGCTTTTGTTGGCTATTGCCTCTGCTTGCAGGGTCTCAGAGATTTCTGCTTTCCAATGTGATTCCTCCTACCGTGTGTTGCATGCAGACAAGGCGGTTTTACGTACAAAGTTATTTTTTTCCCCCCAAGGTTGTGTCAGATCACAACATCAACCCAAATCCTTCTGCAAAGGAACCGTTGCTCCACAATCTGGATGTTGTTCTTGCTTTGAAATTCTACCTTCAGGCTACTAAGGAGTTCAGACAATCTTCATCCTTGTTTGTCCTTTATGCAGGTAGGCGCAAGGGCCAGAAGGCTACTGCAGTTTCCTTATCCTTGTGGTTGAGGAGTGTCATCCGCTTGGCCTACGAGACAGCAGGGCAACAGCCTCCTGAGAGAATAACGGCTCATTCCACTAGGGCAGTTGCTTCCTCTTGGGCTTTTAAGAATGAGGCCTTTATGGAACAGATGTGTAATTCGGCTACATGGTCCTCCTTTCATACTCTTTCTAAGTTCTATAAATTCAATGTGTTTCCTTTTGCTTAAGCAGCTTTTGGGAGAAAGGTGTTACAGGCTGTGGTGCCCTCAGTTTAGGCTCTACCTTTTGTTTGTGCATTCCTGTTTTTCATTCAGTGTCCTCTGGAGCTTGGGTATTGGTTCCCAACAGTAAGGAATGAAGTCGTGAACTCTCCCTGCCTTTGGAAAGACAGCAAAATGTATGCTTACCAGATAAATTCCTTTCCTTTCTTTCCTGGCAGGGAGAGTCCAGGACCCCGCCCGTAATATTTTTTAGGCGGCTTCCCTTTAATTTTTTTCTTCTGGCACCTCTATACCCTTATGTTTCTACTGCTTTTCCTTGTTCCCTCGGCCGAATGACAGGGTGTATGGGGGAAGTGAGAGGGATATTTTGTAGCCTTTGGCTGGGGTGTCTTTGCCTCCTCCTGGTGGACAGGTGTTGATATTCCCAACAGTAAGGAATAAAGTCGGGGACTCTCCCTGCCAGGAAAGAAAGGAATTTATCTGGTAAGCATATATATATATTTTTTTTTAATTGTTTTGAGAGAGAGATTACCTCTATTTATTGGTATTGCAAAAACACCTGTTTTTAAATTTTAGTTTATTTGGTTTAACCTCAGCCACCATCTTTGTTTCATGGTGCATAAATACATTTTTGGTTATATAAATGTTTACAGAAACCTCAATATGTCAGCTCAGGATTGAAACAAAAACTGATGTCTTAGAGCACATTACAAGGTACATGTACATAAATAAATATGTTGCACATTCTTGTTCCATAGATTCCATTGATATATTATCAACATGATATTCAGGGGAGATGTAAAAAATTGCACTTTCACTTTCCATAAGAAAAAATAGAGAAATCTCAAACCAGTAGTGTTCTGAATGCACACTATACTTACCTAGGCACCCCTTTAAAAAAACATTTAGGACTGAGACTTGAACTCTTCCTGTTATAAATTGACCCTAAAAGTGGAACATTTAGCGATCTTGATCATTACATTAGGACTTAAATTCTAAGTCTATGGAACAACAATGTGGAATATGTTTATATATGTAATGTACCTTGTAATGCTCTAGATATCAGTTTTTGTTTCAGCTAGGACAATCCTGAGCTGAGAAATTAAAGGGATGTCTTTGCCAGAATTTTTATGATTTAAAAAGATAGATAATCCCTTTTATTACCCATTTCCCAGTTTTGTATAACCAACACTGTTGTATTAATATCCAAAAGGATTACTATGGGGTCGCTTTATCAAAGGCTTCAGAAGCCTTTCGACCCTCTACGACTGCAGGTTCTCACAAGAGAACCTGCAGTCGATATTTAACAAGCAGCTGCTTTCCTAACCTTTTGCCACCTCTAAGATGGCAAATTTCAATCTCCCTAGTCTTGTCCGACCGGGGAGATTGACCGCTCCTGTCTGCGTGTGGTTGGCTGTGCGCGGGCAGGGGGTGGAATTGCAGTCAAGCGTAAAATAGCGCTAGTGTGCAATGCTGAATTCTGCCAGGGGAATTCTGCATCTGTCTGCTGCAGCTTGATAAATCAACCCCTTAGAGAACTAAGCAAATTTGCTGATAAAAGTAAATTGGAACGTTGTTTAAAATTTATGCCCTGTCTGAATCCCGAAATTTTAACTAGACTGTCCCTTTTTTAATTTTTTTTGTAAACATCTAAATAACCAAAATTTGTTTCTTTCATGGAATTGGCAAGAGTCCATGAGTTAGTGACGTATGGGATATACAATCCTACCAGGAGGGGCAAAGTTTCCCAAACCTCAAAATGCCTTTAATTAAAAACTTTGCCTCCTATGGAGGTGGTGAAGTAAGTTTGTGCTAAGATTTCTACGTTGATATGCGCTTCTTAGCATTTTGAAGCCCAATTTCTCTCAGAGTACAGTGAATGTCAGAGGGATGTGAAGGGAGTATCACCTATTGAATGCAATGGTTTTCCTCACAGGCGATCTATTTCTTAGGTTCTCTGTTATCGGTCGTAGAGATTAATCTCCTACTTCCCTTTTCAGATCGACGATATACTCTCATATTCCATTACCTCTACTGATAACCGTTTCAGTACTGGTTTGGCTATCTGCTTTATGTGGATGGGTGTCTTTGGTAAGTATGTTTTCATTACTTAAGAAACTCTCAGCTATGGTTTGGCACTTTATGTATTTTATAATGTTCTAAATATATGTATTGTACTTATATTTGCCATGATTAAGGTTTTCAGTATATTTCCTTTTGCAGACTATCAGTTTCATAGCTGGGAAATGTTTTTTTAGGAAAAATGTATTTCTTACCTGGGGTGTAGTCTTTTTCAAATCGACTATCTTTTAAATTCGCGGGTAGAATTAGGCTCACTAGGGCGCAAAATGCTAAAGTTTATTCTGTCATTCTTGGCACGAGATTTTTTTGGCGCAAAGTTACGTTTGTTGACGCAGTTTCATAATTTCCAGCGTCTTAGTTGACGCCGAGTCCTTCACAAGGTAGCATCTTCGATGACGCGAGTGTGTCATTTCCGGACGTTTTTGGCGCCAAAAAATATTTTTCCGTTTGTGTCGTGCGTCTTACTTGGCGCCAAATATTTTCATTATTTAAGATCCCATTTCTATATGCCTCTTGCCTTTTCTCTATGTAAGAGGGCTATGTACTGTTTGCATTTTTTCCCCATTCCTGAAACTGCCATATAAGGAAATTGATCATAAGTGTAGTCAGTCCACGGGTCATTCATTACTTATGGAATATATCTCTTCCTAACAGGAAGCTGCAAGAGGATCACCCAGCAGAGCTTGCTACATAACTCCTCCCCTCACATGTCATATTCAGTCATTCTCTTGCAGCCTAACTAGATCGCTGTGAGAGGTCTGTGGTGTTTTTTAACTTAGTTTATTTCTACAATCAAAAGTTTGTTATTTTAAATGGCACCCGAGTGTGCTGTTTATTCTCAGGCAGCATTAGAAGAAGAATCTGCCTGCGTTTTCTATGATCTTAGCAGACGTAACTAAGATCCACTGGCTGTTCTCATCTGATGAGTGAGGTAACTTCAGAGAAGGGGAATAGCATGCAGGGCCCCCCTGCAAATGAGGTATGTGCAGTAATTATTTTTCTGAGGAATGGAATTGACTGAGAAAATACTGCTGATACCAATGTAAAGTAAGTTCAGCCTTAAATGCAGTGATAGCGACTGGTATTAGGCTGATGAGTGTGTGTACACTGAATGTATTTTTCTAAGGAATGGAATTGACTCTGAAAATACTGTTAATACTGAAATAATGTATGAGCCTTAACTGCAGTAAAAGCGACTGGTAGCAGGCTTATTAATAACAATTCATAACTTTTCAAATGTATGTTTAAAACGTTTACTGGCATGTTAATCGTTTTTTGTGAGGTACTTGGTGATAAAACTTATTGGGGCATGATTTTTACCACATGGCCATCTTTGTTTTCTGCATAGAAACAGTTTTCTGAGCTTCCCCACTGTTGTAATATGAGTGGGAGGGGCCTATTTTAGCGCTTTTTTGCGCAGTAAAAATTCAGTCACAATCTGTCTACTTCATCCTCCATGATCCAGATCGTCTCTAGAGAGCTCAGGGGTCTTCAAAATTCATTTTGAGGGAGGTAATCAGTCACAGCAGACCTGTGACAGTGTGTTTTGACTGTGAGAAAAACGTTAATTATTAAATTGTTAATCCGTTTTTGGGTATTAAGGGGTTAATCATCCATTTGCTGGTGGGTGCAATCCTTTGCTAACTTAATACATTTACTGTGAAAAATTTGTTGCTATAACTATTTTGGTTCATTGTTATTTCAACTGTGACAGCTTTTTGTGCTTCTTAAAGGCACAGTAGCGTTTTTTATATTGCTTGTAAATTTATTTAGAAAAGTATTTCCAAGCTTGCTAGTCTCATTGCTAGTCTGTTTAAACATGTCTGACACAGATGAATCTCTTTGTTCACTATGTTTAAAGGCCAATGTGGAGCCCAATAGAAATTTATGTACTAATTGCATTGATGCTACTTTAAATAAAAGTCAATCTTTACATGTAAAGAAATTATCACCAGACAACGAGGGGGAAGTTATGCCGACTAACTCTCCTCACGTGTCAGTACCTTCGCCTCCCGCTCAGGAGGTGCGTGATTTTGTGGTGCCAAGTACATCAGGGAGGCCCTTACAAATCACTTTGCAAGACATGGCTACTGTTATGACAGAAGTATTATCTAAATTGCCAGAATTAAGAGGCAAGCGCGATAGCTCTGGGTTAAGGACAGAGCGCGCGGATGAGGTGAGAGCCATGTCAGATACTACGTCACAGTTTGCAGAACGTGAAGACGGAGAGCTTCATTCTGTGGGTGACGGATCTGATCCAGGGAGACTGGATTCAGAGATTTCTAATTTTAAATTTAAGCTTGAGAACCTCCGCATATTGCTAGGGGAGGTATTAGCGGCTCTGAATGATTGTAACACGGTTGCAATTCCAGAAAAATTATGTAGGTTGGATAGATACTATGCGGTACCGGTGTGTACTGACGTGTTTCCTATACCTAAAAGGCTTACAGAGATTATTAGCAAGGAGTGGGATAGACCTGGTGTGCCCTTTTCCCCTCCTCCCATATTTAGGAAAATGTTTCCTATAGACGCCACCACACGAGACTTATGGCAGACGGTCCCTAAGGTGGAGGGAGCAGTTTCTACTTTAGCTAAGCGTACCACTATCCCGGTGGAGGATAGTTGTGCCTTTTCAGATCCAATGGATAAGAAATTAGAGGGTTACCTTAAGAAAATGTTTGTTCAACAAGGTTTTATCTTACAGCCCCTTGCATGCATTGCGCCTGTCACTGCTGCGGCGGCAATATACAAAGTGATGAGCTGCACCAGAGTACTTCTTTTAAAATGACTTTATTGTTGGTCACCAATAACTTCACCAGGGAAGTAACAACAAAGATGGGGGCTTGGTGGTGTGTGTGGATAACACCCAAAGAGCTATTGCTGACGCGTTTCAGCCGATAGGGCCGTAGTCGTAGCATAAAGCTCTTAATCTCAACTACCTTTAAATACCTTGTGCACAATTGTGATTGGATAAAAACATTTATCCTGGGCGTTATTCTGAACACACCTATTTATTCCAGTTTCACATACATCGGTTCTAAATAGAAACAATTGTTACATACTGTTCACTAGTCACAAAATTTATATGTGTCATCATTGCAAGCATCGAAAAACGATAAATCAATACATTATAATACATTAATATACTCGAATTAGTCAAAATAATCTAATTCGTTACATAACAGAAAAAAGAAAAAACTTATTATAGTGCTTTGATACATTTGCTCTATTTCTGGGAACAAAGTTGAATAAAACTTCCCAATAATAATTGTTGAATTGTTCTTTTTATAACATTCTGTTATATATTATCATTAACTACTTACTTGTGTTTATGATTACTTTAAAACATTGCTATAATAAGAGGTGGGAATAGTTCAAGCTGTCAATGCTGCTCTTTTAATTTAACGAAGATTAACATTAATTAAAGCATATATATATATATATATGCAAATAAAACATACCAATTGTCATTCTGAATACACAGACCAAGAACTATTCCCAGAAATTGATGATATCAAACTCCGAATTTAAACCTAATGGTATTCTTGTTCTTAGCCTGTGTATCCAGAATGCTTCCCTTTTGGACAAGAGCTTATCTCTATCCCCACCTCTAGTTTTACAATTTACTTTTTCAATAATGGTCCACCTTAAAGTGTCAGCTTTTTTGTTGTGTTTCAAATTGAAATGCTGTATCAACGGAGTAGTCAGTTTGCCTGCCTTAATATTATTTACATGTTCACGGATTCTATCTCGTGTTTCTCTAGAAGTGAGACCCATATATTGGACTCCACATTCTATACAGGTAAGTAAATATACCACGTAAGTGGCTCTGCAGTTAAGGCAGGAATAGTGATTAAATCTCTCCCCTGTTACTGTACTCGAGAAGCCTTCTCCACTTTGGAGATAACTGCATGCTATGCATGACGTGTAGCTACACTTGTATACTCCTTTAAACCTTAACCATGATGAATGGTCTGGTCTTATGGAGTATAACTGTGTGGGGGCAAGAATGTTTCCTAAAGTTTTCCCTCTCTTAAAGGCATATCTGCATCCTCGTGTGACTATATCTTTAAGATCATCATCAGCTGACAACATACGGAAATGTTTCCGTATGATGTTGCAGACCTGATGGTATTGGTTACTGTACCCTGTGATGAAAGTGACACCCTTTGAGATTTCATGTTTGGTTGTTTTTTCTGTTTTTAAAAACTCTGACCGATCTCTCTTCGCTATGTCCATCTTAATCAATGACACTTCCTTTCTGTTATTTCCTCTCTGGCATAAGCGGTTCTCTAAGTCTAAAGCTTGTTTTTCATACTCCTCTTGTGTGGTACAGTTTCGTCTGAGACGTATGAACTGTCCTTTTGTGACTGATCTGAAGACCCTTCTGGGGTGATTGCTTCTTGCATGAAGCAATGTGTTCCCAGAAATGGGTTTTCTATACACCTTGGTGTGTATCTTGTTGCCCTTACTCATAAGGGTCACATCCAGATAGTTTAGTTGGCTCGCATTGTACTCAAAAGTAAATTTGATTCCTACAGTGTTGTCATTTAGGTACATTAGAAAATTTCTGGCTTCTTTTTCATTGCCCTCCCAGATGATCAAAAGATCATCTATGTATCTCTTGTAATATTTTATCTTATTTGTCCAAGGCCCACCACATCCATAGATGTGGGACAGCTCCCACCACCCCATAAAGAGGTTGGCATAGGAGGGGGCAAACTTGGCCCCCATAGCTGTCCCACATCTCTGGAGGTAGTGGACCCCCTCAAACAGAAAAAAATTGTGGGTCAATAGAAACTCAGTTACTCTTAAAATGTACTGACAAAAATGTGAATCAAAAGTAGTCATACGTTTTAAAAAGAATGATATCGCTTCCAGACCTTTTTTATGAGGAATGGATGAGTACAATGCAGTTACATCTATGGATAACCAACTAAAATTTTCTTGCCAAGATATAGATTCAAGTTCAATCAAAAGTTGCTTGGTGTCTCTCAGATAACTAAATAAATTTGACACCATTGGCTGCAAAATGGAGTCCAACCACTGAGACATTGGCTCAATAAGAGAGCCAATGCCACTAATGATTGGACGGCCCTTTACTTCTGTTAATGACTTGTGAACTTTTGGCAGGAAATTGAAGATCGGCATAACAGGGGAATCAACCATTAAGAACTTACATGTTTTATCATCGAGAAAACCTGCTTCTTTACCATCATCAATTAGATGTGATAGCTCTCGACTGAACCTTAATGTAGGGTCACTTAGTAATTGTAAATACTGAGATGGGTCCGATAGCTGTCGTGTTGCCTCCTGAACAAAGAAGCTCCTGTCCATGACAACTACCGACCCACCCTTGTCTGCTGACCTTATGACCCGATTCTTGTCCCCCTTGAGTTCTTTAAGAGCTGCTGCCTCTTCCCTATTTAGGTTCTGATGTGTAGTGGTTCTAGCTACATAGGCTAGTTCAGTCAGATCTTTCTCTACTCTTTTTTGAAACTGTTCCAAAATATTCCCTCTTGCCTGTATGGGATAAAATTTAGAGGCACAGGAAAGACTTGGGCCACTATGTACCATATTTGTGTCTGAGGATTATTCCATACTGGAGTTTTCAAGAATTAAATTCTCTAATGTCTCCAAATCACACACTTCCTGAAACGTCAAAGCTTCAATTAAACCCAATTTATTTTTCACATCAATTATAGCAATGTTTAAATCATCATTATCACCCATATTCTTTTGTGCAAAATACTTTTTAACTGTTAGATTCCTGATCAGTTTATTTACGTCCACCAGTGTTTGAAACAGATTGAAAGTATCAGCTGGCACAAAGCTTAGGCCATAATTTAAAACTTTTGTTTCAATACAACTAAGTGGACGCGATGAAAGATTGATCACCGAGTCTAACAGTATTTCGTTCTTGATCTGCCCCTCCTGGGGGGTTGTCGCTGCTGTAAAGGGCCTTCTTTTAGAATCCCTTTCCCTTTTATATCGCTTCCCCCCCCCTTCGAACCCTTGTGGGACTTTGGAAAAAACCTGCGCTATGTCTGATCTATCCTGTTCTCTTTGGAACCCTCTATCTGTCTCCTGTTCTAAAGCCTGATACCGAGAAGCCTCAATCTCTGTGGGTGTAGTTGTTAAATGTGTTAAGGAGTTCTCTGGGTTTGTGTTTGTGTGAGAAGCCCTCTCCTGAACTATATTTTCTTCCTCTCCAGATGTAGAACAATCACCCGAGGACTCTGCCTCACTTTCATTAAAAGTTACTTTTTTAGACTTGAAAGCTAATTTATTTGATCTTTTACCTGACTTTTTACTTTTAGGAAATCTTTTTTGATCGTTCTCCCTTCTATAATTAGTTCTTTGCTTTCGGTTCCAGATATAAATTTTATTATTCTCATAATCACTAAGATCCCTTAGGTATTTATCATGTTTAATAGCCATGATCAATGCTTTAGACTCTGCTATAGTAGCCTGTAAAATTGAGTCATATTTTTGAAACTTTAACTCTTTGCTGCGTATATTTAGTTCAATCTGCAAAACATCAATCTCTCTAGAAACAGTAACTAACATTTTAGATTTAAACTCAATCAACATTCCCATCAATTTTAATGAACAGTCCGATAAGACCCCATTCCAGACTCTTATGAACTCTTCATCTTCCACCTGAAATGTGGGGAATTTATTGACCCTTAAACCACGGGGTATCATTCCCTGCTTCAAATATTTCTGCAGTGTCCAAATGTCCAATTTTAATCTTATTTCTTTATCCAGGAGGGATTCAAGATGCTCGAATAACTTGCTTAAATTGTAAGTAGAAAATTCAGAGGAAAATACATTTTCTATTTCTGTGGTATTTTCCAACCGTTCATCAGAAGTTTGCAATGAATAAAATTTTGTAACTTCCATGTCCCCTATATTATCCATACTTGTTGTTGTGTTCAGTGTCCTTATAACCACAAGATGAGCCAAACAGCAGTGTTTCAGTGCTCAACCACACTCTACAGGAAACCAACTGTGTATATGTATATAAAAAGTCAATTTTCGTGTGAGCACCTGAACAACTGCACAGTCTTTATGTTTTGTTAAAGTTAACGTAAACTTCTGTTCCTTTGAATATTAGCAGGAACAGGTGGTATTATTTAAGACTCACCCCGCTTGAGGATCCCTGCCAGATACCGCAGCTTTAAGGAGACTCGCCCGTCCACAGAGAGCGTGCATTCACATTCCGATTTGCTTTTAGGCCGTGGGTTAGCTCAATCAGAGTCCCTTCATATGCCTCCGGCTTCGTCACTGCTCTCCTCCTGGGCCGTTGCTCCACTTGCAGGAACCTGCGGTGACTTGGCGTGTGACGTCACCGATTCTTTTGGCTCGCGGCTTCTGGATCCTTTCGCCGTCAGATCAACCTCAGGTGTTGGCTTAATCACCTTGCGGATATGGAAGTATCGATGTGCTTGCTCCGTTTCTCGAATAGCTATATACAAAGTGATGAGCTGCACCAGAGTACTTCTTTTAAAATGACTTTATTGTTGGTCACCAATAACTTCACCAGGGAAGTAACAACAAAGATGGGGGCTTGGTGGTGTGTGTGGATAACACCCAAAGAGCTATTGCTGACGCGTTTCAACCGATAGGGCCGTAGTCGTAGCATAAAGCTCTTAATCTCAACTACCTTTAAATACCTTGTGCACAATTGTGATTGGATGCTGCGGCGGCATTCTGGTTTGAGTCTCTGGAAGAGGCCATTTGCACAGCTCCATTGGATGAAATTATGAACAAGCTTAAAGCACTTACGATAGCTAACGCATTTGTTTCTGATGCCGTCGTACATTTAACCAAACTTACGGCTAAGAACTCCGGATTCGCCATCCAAGCGCGCAGAGCGCTATGGCTTAAATCCTGGTCAGCTGACGTGACTTCTAAATCTAAATTGCTTAATATTCCTTTCAAAGGGCAGACCTTATTCGGGCCCGGCTTGAAAGAAATTATAGCTGACATTACGGGAGGTAAGGGCCATGCTCTACCTCAGGACAGGGCCAAATCAAAGGCCAAACAGTCTAATTTTCGTGCCTTTCGTAACTTCAAGGCTGGAGCAGCATCAACTTCCTCCGCTCCAAAACAGGAAGGAGCTGTTGCTCGTTACAGGCAGGGCTGGAAAGTTAACCAGTCCTGGAACAAGGGCAAGCAGGCCAAGAAACCTGCTGCTGCCCCCAAGACAGCATGAAGAGAGGGCCCCCTATCCGGAAAAGGATCTAGTGGGGGGCAGACTTTCTCTCTTCGCCCAGGCTTGGGCAAGAGATGTCCAGGATCCCTGGGCGTTGGAGATCATGTCTCAGGGATATCTCCTGGACTTCAAAACTTCTCCTCCACGAGGGAGATTTCATCTTTCAAGGTTATCAGCAAACCAAATAAAGAAAGAGGCGTTTCTACGCTGTGTACAAGACCTTTTACTTATGGGGGTGATCCACCCAGTTCCGCGGACGGAACACGGGCAGGGATTCTATTCAAATCTATTTGTGGTTCCCAAGAAAGAGGGAACCTTCAGACCAATCTTGGACTTAAAAATCCTAAACAAATTTCTAAGAGTTCCATCATTCAAAATGGAAACTATTCGAACCATCCTTCCCATGATCCAAGAGGGTCAGTACATGACCACAGTGGATTTAAAGGATGCCTACCTTCACATACCGATTCACAAGGATCATTATCGGTACCTAAGATTTGCTTTCCTAGACAGGCATTACCAGTTTGTAGCTCTTCCCTTCGAATTAGCTACGGCTCCAAGAATCTTTACAAAAGTTCTGGGCTCACTTCTGGCGGTACTAAGACCGCGAGGCATAGCGGTGACTCCGTACCTAGACGACATTCTGATACAAGCGTCAAGTTTTCAAACTGCCAAGTCTCATACAGAGATAGTTCTGGCATTTCTGAGGTCGCATGGGTGGAAGGTGAACGTGGAAAAGAGTTCTCTATTACCACTTACAAGAGTTCCCTTTCTAGGGACTCTTATAGATTCTGTAGAGATGAAAATTTACCTGACAGAGGCCAGGTTATCAAAACTTCTAAATGCTTGCCGTGTCCTTCATTCCATTCCACACCCGTCAGTAGCTCAGTGCATGGAAGTAATCGGCTTAATGGTAGCGGCAATGGACATAGTACCATTTGCGCGCCTGCATCTCAGACCGCTGCAATTGTGCATGCTAAGTCATTGGAACGGGGATTACTCAGATTTGTCCCCCCTACTAAGTCTGGATCAAGAGACCAGAGATTCTCTTCTATGGTGGCTCTCTCGGCCACATCTGTCCAAGGGGATGACCTTTCGCAGGCCAGATTGGACGATTGTAACAACAGACGCCAGCCTTCTAGGCTGGGGCGCAGTCTGGAACTCCCTGAAAGCTCAGGGATTATGGACTCAGGAGGAGAAACTCCTCCCAATAAATATTCTGGAATTAAGAGCAATATTCAATGCTCTCCTAGCTTGGCCTCAGTTAGCAACTCTGAGGTTCATCAGATTTCAGTCGGACAACATCACGACTGTGGCTTACATCAACCATCAAGGGGGAACCAGAAGTTCCCTAGCGATGTTGGAAGTCTCAAAGATAATTCGCTGGGCAGAGTCTCACTCTTGCCACCTGTCAGCGATTTACATCCCAGGCGTAGAGAACTGGGAGGCGGATTTTCTAAGTCGCCAGACTTTTCATCCGGGGGAGTGGGAACTTCATCCGGAGGTCTTTGCTCAACTGATTCTTCGTTGGGGCAAACCAGATCTGGATCTCATGGCGTCTCGCCAGAACGCCAAGCTTCCTTGTTACGGGTCCAGGGAACCGGGAGCGGTGCTGATAGATGCTCTGACAGCCCCTTGGGTCTTCAACATGGCTTATGTGTTTCCACCATTCCCGATGCTTCCTCGTTTGATTGCCAAGATCAAACAGGAGAGAGCTTCGGTGATTCTGATAGTGCCTGCTTGGCCACGCAGGACCTGGTATGCAGACCTAGTGGACATGTCGTCCTGTCCACCGTGGTCTCTACCTCTGAGACAGGACCTTCTAATTCAGGGTCCTTTCAAACATCCAAATCTAATTTCTCTGAGGCTGACTGCATGGAGATTGAACGCTTGATTCTATCAAAGCGTGGCTTCTCGGAGTCGGTTATTGATACCTTAATACAGACTAGGAAGCCTGTTACCAGAAAAATTTACCATAAAATATGGCGTAAATATTTATATTGGTGCGAATCCAAGAGTTACTCATGGAGTAAGGTTAGGATTCCTAGGATATTGTCCTTTCTACAAGAGGGTTTAGAAAAGGGCTTATCTGCTAGTTCGTTAAAGGGACAGATTTCTGCTCGGTCTATACTTCTACACAAACGTCTGGCTGAAGTTCCAGACGTTCAGGTTTTTTGTCAGGCTTTAACTAGGATTAAGCCTGTGTTTAAGACTGTTGCTCCACCGTGGAGCTTAAACTTAGTTCTTAATGTTCTTCAAGGCGTTCCATTTGAACCCCTTCATTCCATTGATATCAAGCTGTTATCCTGGAAAGTTTTGTTTTTGATGGCTATTTCCTCGGCTCGAAGAGTCTCTGAGTTATCTGCCTTACATTGTGATTCTCCTTATCTGATTTTTCATTCAGACAAGGTAGTTCTGCGTACTAAACCTGGGTTCTTACCTAAGGTAGTTCCTAACAGGAATATCAATCAAGAGATTGTTGTTCCATCACTGTGTCCTAACCCTTCTTCAAAGAAGGAACGACTTTTGCATAATTTGGACGTAGTCCGTGCCCTGAAGTTCTATTTGCAGGCAACTAAAGATTTTCGTATAACTTCTTCCCTGTTTGTCGTTTACTCTGGACAGAGAAGAGGTCAAAAGGCTTCGGCTACCTTTCTCTCTTTTTGGCTTCGTAGCATAATACGTTTAGCCTATGAGACTGCTGGACAGCAGCCTCCTGAAAGGATTACAGCTCATTCTACTAGAGCTGTGGCTTCCACCTGGGCCTTTAAAAATGAGGCCTCTGTTGAACAGATTTGCAAGGCTGCGACTTGGTCTTCGCTTCACACCTTTTCAAAATTTTACAAATTTGACACTTTTGCTTCTTCGGAGGCTATTTTTGGGAGAAAGGTACTTCAGGCAGTGGTTCCTTCTGTTTAATGTTCCTGCCTTGTCCCTCCCTTCATCCGTGTACTTTAGCTTTGGTATTGGTATTCCATAAGTAATGGATGACTACACTTAACAAGAGAAAACATAATTTATGCTTACCTGATAAATTTATTTCTCTTGTAGTGTAGTCAGTCCACGGCCCGCCCTGTCTTTAAGGCAGACCTAAATTTTAATTAAACTCCAGTCACCACTGCACCCTATGGTTTCTCCTTTCTCGTCTGCTTTGGTCGAATGACTGAATATGACATGTGAGGGGAGGAGCTATGTAGCAAGCTCTGCTGGGTGATCCTCTTGCAGCTTCCTGTTAGGAAGAGATATATTCCATAAGTAATGGATGACCCGTGGACTGACTACACTACAAGAGAAATAAATTTATCAGGTAAGCATAAATTATGTTTTTTTCTCTTACATTTGCAAGATGTTTCAATCTGATCCTGTCTCAGAAATCACTGTTGGAACTCTGCTGCCGAATAACGGTTCTACCAAAGCTAAGTGCATTTGTTGTAAACTTGTCGAGGTTATATCTCCAGCTGTGGTTTGTAATAGTTGTCATGATAAACTTTTACATGCAGAAAATGTATCCATTAGTAGTAGTTCATTACCTGTTGCTGTTTCCTCAACATTTAATGCACAAGATATAACTGTAAGTTTAACAGAATGTATTTCTGATTCTATACAGAAGGCTTTGTCTGCTATTCCGCCTTCTAATAAACGTAAAAGGTCTTTTAAAACTTCTCATAGAGTTGATGAAATTTCAAATGACCGACAACATACTGAATTATCCTTCTCTAATGAAGATTTATCTGGTTCAGAAGATCCTGCCTCAGATATTGACACTGACAAGTCTTATTTGTTTAAAATGGAGTATATTCGTTCTTTATTAAAAGAAGTGTTGTCCCTTCTTTGTGTCCTAATCCTAAGAATTGTTTGGAGAGCTCTTTACATCCTTTGGATGTGGTGAGAGCTCTGAAATATTATGTTAAAGCTACTAAAGTTTTCAGGAAGACTTCTAGTCTATTTGTTAGCTTTTCTAGTTCCAGGAAAGGTCAGAAGGCTTTTGCCGTTTCCTTGGTTTCGTGGTTAAAGCTTTTGATTCATCAAGCCTATTTGGAGTCGGGTCAAGCCCCACATCAGAGAATTACAGCTCATTCTACTAGATCAGTCACCAGTTCCTGGGCTTTTAAGAATGAAGCTTCAGTTGACCAGATTTGCAAAGCTGCAACTTGGTCTTCTTTGCATACATTTACTAAATTCTATCATTTTTATGTATTTGCTTCTTCGGAAGCAGTTTTTGGTAGAAACGTTCTTCAGGCAGCTGTTTCAGTTTGATTCTTCTGCTTCTGATTTAAGTTTTTTTCTTTTCATTTATGAGACTGAACTGATGATTTGGGTTGTGGATTAATTTTTTTCAGCGGAAAATGGCTGTTTTTATTTTTATCCCTCCCTCTCTTTTGACTCTTGTGTGGAGTTCCACTTCTTGGGTATTGCTATCCCATATGTCACTAGCTCATGGACTCTTGCCAATTACATGAAAGAAAACATAATTTATGTAAGAACTTACCTGATAAATTAATTTCTTTCATATTGGCAAGAGTCCATGAGGTCCACCCTTTTTATGGTGGTTATGATTTTTTTTGTATAAAGCACAATTATTTCCAAATTCCTATGTTGATGCTTTTTACTCCTTTCTTATCACCCCACTACTTGGCTATTCGTTAAACTGAATTGTGGGTGTGGTAAGGGGTGTATTTATAGGCATTTTGAGGTTTGGGAAACTTTGCCACTCCTGGTAGGATTGTATATCCCATATGTCACTAGCTCATGGACTCTTGCCAATATGAAAGAAATTAATTTATCAGGTAAGTTCTTACATAAATTATGTTTTTGCACCATGACACATTGATGGTTTTGCAATACGAATACATATAGTTAATCTCTCTCTCTCTCAAAAAAAAAAGAAAATTAAAAATGGTCAAGCAACCAACTTGACAATTATTGGACCTCTTGAGATGGATTGACCAGTATGTCTCCTTGTTATAGTTAAAGGGTCAGTCAACTCCAAAATGTGTGTTTATAATGATAGATAATCCCTTTATTAATCCATTCCCTAGTTTTGCATAACCAACATGGTTATATTATAACACTTTTAACCTCTGTGATTACCTTGTATCTAAGCTTCTTTTGACAACCCCCTTATTACATGGCTATTTATTATCTATTGACTTGCATTTTAGCCAGTTAGTGCTATGTCATGCACAACTCCACGGGTGTGAGGACAATGTTATCTATATGGCCCGCATGAATTAGCAGTCTCTTATTGTGGAAGAGGCTGTCTGTAGTGGCTTAGAAAGAGTCAGAAATTTAGAGGTTTTAAATGTTATAAAGTATATTAATATAACAATGTTAGTTGTGCAAAGATGGGGAATGAGTAGTTGGTGTTGACTGTCCCTTTAAAGGGACATGAAACCCAACATTTTATTTAGTTATTCAGATAGAGAATACCATTTTAAAAACATTTCCAATTTACTTCTATTAACAAATTTACTTTGTAATTTTGGTATCCTTTGTTGAAGAAGCAGAAGCTGTGAGCTAGTTAACTCATTGGATGAGCCAGTAACGAGGCATATAAGTGCAGCCACCAATCAAAAGCTCCTAAGATCACCTAGGTATCATTTTCAGCAAAGATACTAAGAAAACAAAACAAATTAGATGATAGAAGTAAATTTGGAAAGTTGTTTAAAATCACATGCTCTATATCTGAATCACGAAAGAGAAACAAATTGTTTTTCAGGTCCCTTTTAATTAATTTGAAAATTTAGCAGTACCATGGACATCACCTAACTTTTAAAAGCCAAAAAGGTAAATTTGTTTCTTACTAAATACTCAAATCCACACTGTGTATTTCTGCCTGCTTCTTATATTACTCTGTGTCACTGAGAATTCTTGGCTTAGATTTGTTTTCATTTCCTTAGCCATCTGGAAGAGAATATTCCCTGGGTAACAGTTTGCCAGCTATACTTTAAGCAAGACCGGCACAGACATGTTTTTTTTTTTTTATTAATCCAAGTGCTGCTTGATGGGATAGGACATGTTACAACCTCTTGTACGCTACCAGCCCTCTCCTGGAATTTATGAGTTTGATTAAAACCTCTTGTTTAGCGATCCTGACTAATCATGTCCTCAAGCTTCAAATCTTTTAAGTCTCAGAGCAACCTTTCTGACACTGTGCTGCGACTGTAAAAGTAATGATTGCTTTTTGTCTTTCCACATGAACATTTGGAGAGAGGAGGCCAGATAACTCATTGCTTAATGTGGCTGCTGCAATCTGAGATTTTTTTTTTTTTTTTTTACTCCCCTGTATTTCCTGATTATTATTTTTTAAAGTATAGTGAATGTTTATGATTGCCCTCTTACTGCCTGCTTTTAAAAAGTCTGCCTGTTTCATCTATGTATGGCTTGTTTGAAGCAAATGTTAAGTTAGGTATGAATAAATAAATAATAATATCAAGATTACTGTGCAGCTTTAACGTTAATTTCTGACTTTAAATACAGGTACAAAACCCTTTGTCCAAACGTCTTTGGACTGTAAAATGTTTGTATTTAGGAATTGTTTGGTTTGCAGAATATTTTTCTTATATTTGCTTCTGTAAAATGAGACAGCTTTGAAAGGGGATGAGACAGAGTGTAAACAATATCACGTTTGCTTGTCATAACAGAGCGAATACCTGCAACTTAAAGGTAGTCCTATAATTTTTAATATTTTTTATTTACAATGTACCATTATTAAGATAGTACAGTACTGTAATCAGAAAGGTAATAGTTCTTGTTTTAAATATAGATTTTCATTTGCACTTTAGAAAGCCAAAATCAAGCCAAAGATGCTGGCAGATAAGATTTGTAACCAAGGTGCATTTGATTTAAATCAAATCGATTTGGGGGCGTGTCTAGGTGGCGGCCATGACTGGTCGCATTTTTAGGGGCTCCTGATAAGATACAGATAATCCGCCGACTATCCTTCTACCACTGATCCATCCAGCTACTAACTTAATATATTCACCAGCAGAACAAGCTGATACGTTTTTTGATACCCGACTTGGTGTGTTTATGACGGTAGTTCTTGGAACTAGACCGCTGAGGCCTCGTGGACGACGGACACCCTGCGGCTCTCGGCACCCCCCCCAGCCTAACAGCTGGGTAGCACAGTCGAAAAGTGACTGTTTCTTTGCAACCACAATCCAACCCATATGAAGGCTTATCTCTATCTTACCCAACGCCGCTCCGGCCCTCCTAGTATTAAGGAGGCACTGGACAGATGGGAGGCCCAGATATTGCAGGCCCTGAGAGAACATAAGGAGAGTCTGGAAAGATCGCTTCTCAGATTATTCTCGGCAGAGACACTTGGGCATAAAAACTGTTTGGATATGGCAGGACACTGCGACTCTCAGGTGCCGGGCAATATGGCTGATGGGAACTCTCGCACCACAAGCTCTGCCGCAATCAGTCCGGAGGCCCCACATTCCCCATCTGATCGAGCCACAGTACCTGCACCCTTGAGAATTCCCTCAGACGCAGATAAGGGATTTATGTCAGACTCTAACGCTGCGGAAGCTACTGCAGTTGATCCGGAGACTACTGCCGATGTGGAGGATCCATACTCATCAATCATAGAGCCAGTACCTAGTGGAATTGTGCCAGGTATGCCTAAAAGAACTCTGACAGGATTAGCCCCGATCAATCCCCTGGATCCTTACCTGATGGCAAGACATTTTCTTTTGGGGGCGGCAACCACCCGGATCCTTACTACTGCTGATCGCAGACTCCTTACAGCCCTCCTGGACCCCTCTGAGTTCGAGACTGTCTGTCTGTAAAGGCCTGGAGCAGTTTCTAGGTCTCCCTCTATCTGGGTCTAAGACTTTCCACAGGATTGGCGTAGGTTAAAACCCTGCAACAATCTTGCAGCAAGCAACAAGGTGCCCCAACCAGGCCCCTAGTATGTACAGTGTTGAAGCTTATTATTTCTCCCTTATCCCAATATAGTTTATTTCTATAGGGAGTACAGAGTCTTATGACAGTGGGCCTATGATCCGGACTCTGTCCTTAATCTAATACTGTGCATATCTTTTATTTAAAACAATGTTTTTTATTGTAATTTCTGCATTGCAATACAAAGGGTAAAGTATACAGTTTAAGACAAGTCATCCAAGCAGAAGTCAAACAGTATGAGAAATAAAACATTTAACACAACAACAAATAATTAACCAGGTTCCACGAGTTGCTATTCACTTTTGTTTTTGATCTTTAGCACCCATTCAAGTTCGCCCACAATGCTATCGTTTTGTTTTGTATCTCTCTCTGTTCACATTCTAAGTATTGGTAATAAAAGTTTCCCACAACTTTCATTTGTATAAATACCTCGCTTCTACCATTCCTTATATAAGCGTATTCTTCTAGGGATAGGATGAATTGAAATTGGTTATACCATGTGGCTATGTTTAACGTTACATGAGACTTCCAGTTTCTTGCTATCAGTTTTTTGAGTCTATTACTAGCAATAAAAATCAACTTTTTCTTATACGTTGGGATTTTATTAGGAACTACATTTAATAACCAAATTCTGGGGTCTGGTTCTAAGGTCAGTTCAGTCATTGTGTTAGTCGCCTTAACTACTGCTAACCATATTGGCCTCAATAATCTACAAGTCCACCAAATGTGTAGCATAGACCCTCTTTCCTCACCACACCGCCAGCATTTATTTGAGATCGAAGGGAACAATTTATTGATTCTAGTAGGGGTGAGATACCACCGTTGTAGAATTTTAATGTTAAGTTCTATAAGGTTGCTGGATACGGAGACTTTGGTAACGTTGTTGAGTAATTTAGCAATATTAGACATTGATAGTTCAGTATCCAGCTCATCATTTCATCTGTCTATATAGTAAGGGGTATAGCCCACCGCCGGTTTTTGTAGCAGCGCATATGTCAGTGATAGGGTTTTTGTCGCTGTAGACTCTGAGTGGCACAATGTCTCAAACTGAGTGAGAGGTCTGACTAGCTTACGTCGTTCTTTGTGTTTGTAGATGTATGAATGACATTGTTGAAGGACAAACCAGCTACTGAAGACAGTCAGGCCCTTCCCTACCAGTTCCCCCTCAGTCAGTAGTCTCGTCTCGTCGCCTAAATGTAATGCCCATAAGGACCTGAGTGGAGTCTCCATTTGTCTAACTTTTTTTAGTAGGCCTATTGGGAGTTCAGTGTTTTCGGTGAGAGGGGTTAGAGGGGAAAACCTGGAAGATATATCTGTGTATTCTCTAAGTATCCCTTTCCATACCATTAGGGTCTCCATCAGCACAGTGTTCTGTCTAAAGTCTGTGTGTAGTTGAGGTGCTGATTGCCAACAGATCGTACCTAAGTGTGATTTCCTTGCTATATCGTGCTCTAAGGCTACCCATTTTTTACCGTGATAATTCCTAAACCAATCTACTATCCTCTGCAAGAACACAGCTTGTCTATATTTAGTCAGATTAGGGACCCCCAGTCCCCCCTCACAAACCGGTAAGCACATTAATGCTTTATTAATTCTTGCTTTCTTCCTATCCCATATATAGTCAAAGATTCTATCTTGTAAAGCTAATAAAAAGCCCTTGGGTAATGGGATTGGTAGTGTCTGTAATAAATATAGCACTCTAGGTAATATATTCATCTTAACTGAGTTTATACGGCCCAGCCATGAGACTCTTTTGGACCTCCACGAGGAAAGATCCGCAACAATATTTCTCTGTAATGTGATGTAGTTAGCTCTGAACATCTCCTGGGTGGTTGGTGCAAGGAATATACCTAGATATTTTAAGCTTTTAGTTTGAATCTGGAAGGGGCATTTTTGCGATACTAACTTAAGGCAGTCTGCATTGCACTGTAGTGCAAGCATCTCCGTCTTTGATTTGTTAATAAGAAAGTTTGAGACCTTAAAAAAAACATCAATTTCATCTAATAATCGAGGGATCGAAGATATGGGGTCCACTAAGAAAATCAGGATGTCATCCGCATATAATAATAATTTGTGTGTGTTATGACATATTTGAACTCCCTGAATTTCTACTCTATTTCTAATGGTGATCGCTAAGGTCTCTAGGACGCAGGCAAAGGGGATAGGGGGCATCCCTGTCTGGTACCGTTATGTATCTTAAATGGGGATGACAGTAAGCCATTAACTCTAACCCTGGCCATTGGGCAATTATAAAGGGCCATGACTTTGGCGATGAAGTGAGGCCCCATCCCAAATCTTTGCAGTGTTGATCTCATAAAGTGCCAGCAGACGCGGTCAAATGCTTTTTCCGCGTCCGCTGACACCACCACTGATGTTGTGTTATTTTGAGTGAGGAAGTTTATTATGTGTAAGGCCCTTACCGTATTATTGCGTGCTTCCCTACTTTTTATGAAGCCAACCTGGTCACCATTTATAATATCTGGCAATACTAAGGACATCCTATTGGCTAACTCCTTTGCATATATTTTAAGATCAGAGTTAAGGAGTGAGATTGGTCTAAAGTTCTCCACGCAGTTTGGTATTTTCCCAGGCTTGGGTATCACTGTTATGTGTGCTTCCAGCGCTGAGGCATGGAAGGGACTGGTTTCTGATATTTTGTTAAACATTTTCAGTAAATGTGGGATTAAAATGATTTTGTATGTCTTATAATAACTATTAATATATCCATCTTGGGTAAATTCTTTATCACTTCTATAATCTCTTGGTGTTTAAAGGGCTTGTTCAGGACTTTCTGTTGATCCTCACTAATTTGTGGAAAGTCGATGCCATTTAAAGGACCAGTCAACACAGTAGATTTGCAGAATCGACAAATGCAAGATAACAAAACAATGCAATAGCACTTAGTCTGAACTTCAAATGAGTAGTAGATTTTTTTTTTCTGACAATTTTAAAAGTTATGTCTTTTTCCACTCCCCCTGTACCATGTGACAGCCATCAGCCAATAACAAATGCATACACGTACCATGTGACAGCCATCAGCCATTCACAAATGCATACACACTTATTCTTGCACATGCTCAGTAGGAGCTATGACTGAAAAAGTTTAAATATAAAAAGACTGTGCACATTTAGTTAATGGAAGTGAATTGAAAAGTTGTTTAAAATGGCATGCTCTATCTGAATAATGAAAGTTTAATTTTGATTGAGTGTTCCTTTAAGTAATTGTCTATTAGGGTACTTTTAGTCTTTTGTTCCAAAGGGGACACCCTATGCTCCGGTTGTAAGTTATAGAGGTTTTTATAATAGTCCCTAAAGGCTTTTGCAATATCTTGGGATGTATACACCTTTTCTTTCATGTAATTAGCAAGAGTCCATGAGCTAGTGACGTATGGGATATACATTCCTACCAGGAGGGGCAAAGTTTCCCAAACCTCAAAATGCCTATAAATACACCCCTCACCACACCCACAAATCAGTTTTTACAAACTTTGCCTCCTATGGAGGTGGTGAAGTAAGTTTGTGCTAGATTCTACGTTATGCGCTCCGCAGCAGGTTGGAGCCCGGTTTTCCTCTCAGCGTGCAGTGAATGTCAGAGGGATGTGAGGAGAGTATTGCCTATTTGAATTCAATGATCTCCTTCTACGGGGTCTATTTCATAGGTTCTCTGTTATCGGTCGTAGAGATTCATCTCTTACCTCCCTTTTCAGATCGACAATATACTCTTATATATACCATTACCTCTACTGATTCTCGTTTCAGTACTGGTTTGGCTTTCTACTACATGTAGATGAGTGTCCTGGGGTAAGTAAGTCTTATTTTCTGTGACACTCTAAGCTATGGTTGGGCACTTTTATATAAAGTTCTAAATATATGTATTCAAACATTTATTTGCCTTGACTCAGGATGTTCAACGTTCCTTATTTCAGACAGTCAGTTTCATATTTGGGATCATGCATATGAATAAATCAATTTTTTCTTACCTTAAAATTTGACTTTTTTCCCTGTGGGCTGTTAGGCTCGCGGGGGCTGAAAATGCTTCATTTTATTGCGTCATTCTTGGTGCGGACTTTTTTGGCGCAAATTTTTTTTTTCTGTTTTCCGGCGTCATACGTGTCGCCGGAAGTTGCGTAATTTTTGACTTTTTTGCGCCAAAGGTGTCGGCGTTGCGGATGTGGCGTCATTTTTGGCGCCAAATAATGTGGGCGTCTTTTTTGGCGCTAAAAAATATGGGCGTCAATATTGTCTCCACATTATTTAAGTCTCATTATTTATTGCTTCTGGTTGCTAGAAGCTTGTTCACTGGCATTTTTTCCCATTCGTGAAACTGTCATTTAAGGAATTTGATCAATTTTGCTTTATATGTTGTTTTTTCTTTTACATATTGCAAGATGTCCCAGATTGACACTGAGTCAGAAGATACTTCTGGAAAAACGCTGCCTGGTGCTGGATCTACCAAAGTTAAGTGTATCTGCTGTAAACTTGTGGTATCTGTTCCTCCAGCTGTTGTTTGTAATGAATGTCATGACAAACTTGTTAATGCAGATAATATTTCCTTTAGTAATGTTACATTACCTGTTGCTGTTCCGTCAACATCTAATACTCAGTGTGTTCCTGTTAACATAAGAGATTTTGTTTCTAAATCCATTAAGAAGGCTATGTCTGTTATTCCTCCTTCTAGTAAACGTAAAAGGTCTTTTAAAACTTCTCATTTTTCAGATGAATTTTTCCAGATCCAGGGATCCTCAAGCGGAAGCAGTGGATGCATTGTCACTTCCTTGGAAGTATCATCCTGCCTATATCTTTCCGCCTCTAGTTCTTCTTCCAAGAGTAATCTCCAAGATTCTGAAGGAATGCTCGTTTGTTGCTGGTGGCTCCAGCGTGGCCTCACAGGTTTTGGTATGCGGATCTTGTCCGGATGGCCTCTTGCCAACCGTGGACTCTTCCGTTAAGACCAGACCTTCTGTCGCAAGGTCCTTTTTTTCCATCAGGATCTCAAATCCTTAAATTTAAAGGTATGGAGATTGAACGCTTGATTCTTGGTCAAAGAGGTTTCTCTGACTCTGTGATTAATACTATGTTACAGGCTCGTAAATCTGTATCTAGGGAGATATATTATAGAGTCTGGAAGACTTATATTTCTTGGTGTCTTTCTCATCATTTTTCCTGGCATTCTTTTAGAATTCCGAGAATTTTACAGTTTCTTCAGGATGGTTTGGATAAAGGTTTGTTTGCAAGTTCCTTGAAAGGACAATTCTCTGCTCTTTCTGTTCTTTTTCACAGAAAGATTGCTAATCTTCCTGATATTCATTGTTTTGTACAAGCTTTGGTTCGTATAAAACCTGTCATTAAGTCAATTTCTCCTCCTTGGAGTTTGAATTTGGTTCTGGGGTCTCTTCAAGCTCCTCCATTTGAACCTATGCATTCATTGGACATTAAATTACTTTCTTGGAAAGTTTTGTTTCTTTTGGCCATCTCTTCTGCTAGAAGAGTTTCTGAATTATCTGCTCTTTCTTGTGAGTCTCCTTTTCTGATTTTTCATCAGGATAAGGCGGTGTTGCGAACTTCTTTTAAATTTTTACCTAAGGTTGTGAATTCTAACAACATTAGTAGAGAAATTGTGGTTCCTTCATTATGTCCTAATCCTAAGAATTCTAAGGAGAGATCATTGCATTCTTTGGATGTAGTTAGAGCTTTGAAATATTATGTTGAAGCTACTAAGAATTTCCGAAAGACTTCTAGTCTATTTGTTATCTTTTCCGGTTCTAGGAAAGGTCAGAAGGCCTCTGCCATTTCTTTGGCATCTTGGTTGAAATCTTTAATTCATCATGTTTATGTCGAGTCGGGTAAAACTCCGCCTCAAAGGATTACAGCTCATTCTACTAGGTCAGTTTCTACTTCCTGGGTGTTTAGGAATGAAGCTTCGGTTGATCAGATTTGCAAAGCAGCAACTTGGTCTTCTTTGCATACTTTTACTAAATTCTACCATTTCTCCAACATTGGTGTGTCCGGTCCACGGCGTCATCCTTACTTGTGGGAATATCTCTTCCCCAACAGGAAATGGCAAAGAGTCCCAGCAAAGCTGGCCATATAGTCCCTCCTAGGCTCTGCCCACCCCAGTCATTCGACCGACGGACAGGAGGAAAAAATAGGAGAAACCATATGGTGTCGTGGTGACTGTAGTTAGAGAAAATAATTCATCAGACCTGATTAAAAAACCAGGGCGGGCCGTGGACCGGACACACCCTTGGAGAAAGTAATTTATCAGGTAAGCATAAATTCTGTTTTCTCCAACATTGGTGTGTCCGGTCCACGGCGTCATCCTTACTTGTGGGAACCAATACCAAAGCTTTAGGACACGGATGAAGGGAGGGAGCAAATCAGGTCACCTAAACGGAAGGCACCACGGCTTGCAAAACCTTTCTCCCAAAAATAGCCTCTGAAGAAGCAAAAGTATCAAATTTGTAAAATTTGGCAAAAGTGTGCAGTGAAGACCAAGTCGCTGCCTTACATATCTGATCAACAGAAGCCTCGTTCTTGAAGGCCCATGTGGAAGCTACAGCCCTAGTGGAGTGAGCTGTGATTCTTTCAGGAGGCTGCCGTCCGGCAGTCTCATAAGCCAATCGGATGATGCTTTTAAGCCAAAAAGAAAGAGAGGTAGAAGTTGCTTTTTGACCTCTCCTTTTACCAGAATAGACGACAAACAGAGAAGAAGTTTGTCTGAAGTCTTTCGTAGCTTCTAAGTAGAATTTTAGAGCACGGACTACATTTAAATTGTGTAATAAACGTTCCTTCTTTGAAACTGAATTCGGACACAAAGAAGGTACAACTATCTCCTGATTAATATTTTTGTTGGACACAACCTTTGGTAGAAAACCAGGCTTAGTACGCAAAACAACCTTATCTGAATGGAACACCAGATAGGGTGGAGTACATTGTAGAGCAGATAACTCAGAAACTCTATCTACGGAATGTAAAGGTTCAAACGGAACCCCTTGAAGAACTGAAAGAACTAGATTTAAACTCCAGGGAGGAGTCAAAGGTCTGTAAACAGGCTTGATCCGAACCAAAGCCTGAACAAATGCTTGAACATCTGGCACAACTGCCAGTCGTTTGTGCAGTAGGACAGATAAAGCAGAAATCTGTCCCTTTAGAGAACTTGCAGATAATCCTTTATCCAAACCTTCTTGTAGAAAGGAAAGAATCCTAGGAATCTTTATCTTATTCCATGGGAATCCCTTGGATTCACACCAGCAGATATTTCTTTTCCATATTTTATGGTAAATCTTTCTAGTTACCGGTTTTCTGGCTTGAACCAGAGTATCTATCACGAAATCTGAAAACCCACGCTTTGATAGAATCAAGCGTTCAATCTCCAAGCCGTCAGCTGGAGGGAGACCAGATTTGGATGTTCGAATGGACCCTGAACAAGAAGGTCCTGTCTCAAAGGTAGCTTCCATGGTGGAACCGATGACATATTCACCAGGTCTGCATACCAAGTCCTGCGTGGCCACGCAGGAGCTATCAAGATCACCAAGGCCCTCTCCTGTTTGATCCTGGCTACCAGCCTGGGAATGAGAGGAAACGGTGGAAGCACATAAGCTAGGTTGAAGGTCCAAGGCGCTACTAGTGCATCCACTAGAGTCGCCTTGGGATCCCTGGATCTGGACCCGTAGCAAGGAACCTTGAAGTTCTGACGGGACGCCATCAGATCCATATCTGGAATGCCCCATAGTTGTGTCAACTGGGTAAAGATCTCCGGGTGGAGTTCCCACTCCCCCGGATGGAATGTCTGACGACTCAAATAATCCGCTTCCCAGTTTTCCACACCTGGAATGTGGATCGCAGATAGGTGGCAGGAGTGATTCTCCGCCCATTGTATTATTTTGGTCACTTCTTTCATCGCCAGGGAACTCCTTGTTCCCCCCTGATGATTGAGATACGCAACAGTCGTCATGTTGTCTGATTGGAATCTTATGAATCTGGCCTTTGCTAGCTGAGGCCAAGCCTTGAGAGCATTGAATATCGCTCTTAGTTCCAGAATGTTTATCGGGAGAAGAGACTCTTCCCGAGACCACAGTCCCTGAGTTTTCAGGGATTCCCAGACCGCCCCCAGCCCACTAGACTGGCGTCGGTCGTGACGATGACCCACTCTGGACTGCGGAAGCTCATTCCCTGGGATAGGTGATCCTGGGTTAGCCACCAACGGAGTGAGTCTCTGGTCTTCTGATCTACTTGAATCACTGAAGACAAGTCTGTATAATCCCCATTCCACTGTTTCAGCATGCACAGTTGTAATGGTCTTAGATGAATTCGCGCAAAAGGAACTATGTCCATTGCTGCAACCATCAATCCTACTACTTCCATGCACTGAGCTACGGAAGGACAAGGAATAGAATGAAGAACTTGACAAGCGTTTAGAAGTTTTGACTTTCTGACATCTGTCAAGAAAATCTTCATTTCTAAGGAATCTATTATTGTTCCCAAGAAAGGAACTCTTGTCGACGGAGACAGGGAACTTTTTTCTATGTTCACCTTCCATCCGTGAGATCTGAGAAAGGCCAGAACGATGTCTGAGTGAGCCTATGCCTTTGAAAGAGACGACGCTTGTACTAGAATGTCGTCCAAGTACGGTACTACTGCAATGCCCCTTGGTCTTAGAACCGCTAGAAGGGATCTGAGTACCTTTGTGAAAATCCTTGGAGCAGTGGCTAACCCGAATGGGAGGGCCACAAACTGGTAATGTTTGTCCAGAAAGGCGAACCTTAGGAACTGATGATGTTCCTTGTGGATAGGGATATGTAGATACGCATCCTTTAGATCCACGGTAGTCATAAATTGACCTTCCTGAATTGTGGGTAGAATCGTTCGAATGGTTTCCATCTTGAACGATGGTACTCTGAGAAATTTGTTTAGGATTTTTAGATCCAGGATTGGTCTGAAAGTTCCCTCTTTTTTGGGAACCACAAACAGATTTGAGTAAAATCCCATTCCTTGTTCCGCCGTTGGAACTGGGTGTATCACTCCCATCTTTAACAGGTCTTCTACACAATGTAAGAATGCCTGTCTCTTTATTTGGTTTGAGGATAAGAGAGACATGTGGAACCTTCCCCTTGGTGGTAGTTCCTTGAATTCCAGAAGATAACCCTGAGAAACTATTTCTAGCTTCCAGGGATCCTGAACATCTCTTGCCCAAGCCTGAGCAAAGAGAGAGAGTCTGCCCCCCACTAGATCCGGTCCCGGATCGGGGGCTACTCCTTCATGCTGTTTTGTTAGCAGCGGCAGGCTTCCTGGCCTGCTTACCCTTGTTTCAGCCTTGCATCGGTTTCCAGGCTGGTTTGGTCTGTGAGGTATTACCCTCTTGTTTAGAGGATGCAGAGTTAGAGCCCGGTCCGTTCCTGAAATTACGAAAGGAATGAAAATTAGACTTATTCTTGGCTTTGAAAGGCCTATCTTGTGGGAGGGCGTGGCCCTTTCCCCCAGTGATGTCTGAGATAATCTCTTTCAATTCTGGCCCGAAGAGAGTTTTACCCTTGAAGGTGATATTAAGCAATTTTGTCTTGGATGATACATCCGCTGACTAAGACTTTAGCCAAAGCGCTCTGCGCGCCACAATTGCAAACCCTGAATTTTTCGCCGCTAATCTAGCTATTTGCAAAGCGGCATCTAAAATAAGAGTTAGCCAACTTAAGTGCGTGAACTCTGTCCATAACCTCCTCATATGGAGTCTCTCTACTGAGCGACTTTTCTAGTTCCTCGAACCAGAACCACGCTGCTGTTGTGACAGGAACAATGCACAAAATGGGTTGAAGAAGGTAACCTTGCTGTATAAAAATCTTTTTAAGCAAACCCTCCAATTTTTTATCCATAGGATCTTTGAAAGCACAATTATCCTCGATAGGAATAGTAGTGCGCTTGTTTAGAGTAGAAACTGCCCCCTCGACCTTAGGGACTGTCTGCCATAAGTCCTTTCTGGGGTCGACCATAGGAAATAATTTCTTAAATATAGGAGGGGGAACAAAAGGTATGCCGGGTTTCTCCCATTCCTTATTCACTATGTCCGCCACCCGCTTGGGTATAGGAAAAGCGTCGGGGTGCACCGGAACCTCTAGGAACTTGTCCATTTTGCATAATTTTTCTGGAATGACCAGGTTGTCACAATCATCCAGAGTAGATAACGCCTCCTTAAGCAGTGCGCGGAGATGTTCTAATTTAAATTTAAATGTCACAACATCAGGTTCAGCCTGTTGGGAAATTTTTCCTGAATCTGAAATTTCCCCATCTGACAAAACCTCCCTCATGGCCCCTTCAGATTGGTGTGAGGGTATGACAGAACAATTATCATCAGCGCCCTCCTGCTCTTCAGTGTTTAAAACAGAGCAATCGCGCTTTCTCTGATATGCAGGCATTTTGGATAAAATATTTGCTATGGAGTTATCCATTACAGCCGTCAATTGTTGCATGGTAATAAGCATTGGCGCGCTAGAAGTACTAGGTGCCTCCTGCGTGGGCAAAACTGGTGTAGACACAGAAGGAGATGATGTAGAACCATGTCTACTCCCTTCATCTGATGAATCATCTTGGGCAACTTCATTATCTGTGACAGTACTGTCCTTACTTTGTTTGGACGCTTTAGCACAATTATCACATAATTTAGAAGGGGGAGACACACTGACTTTCATACATATAGAACATAGCTTATCTGAAGGCACAGACATGTTAAACAGGCTTAAACTTGTCAGTAAAACACAAAAACCGTTTTAAATCAAAACCGTTACTGTCTCTTTAAATTTTAAACAGAGCACACTATATTACTGAATATGTGAAAAAATATGAAGGAATTGTTCAAAAATTACCAAAATTTCACCACAGTGTCTTAAAGCATTAAAAGTATTGCACACCGATTTTCAGAGCTTTAACCCCTCTACATTCCCAGCTACAGCCTTTGCTGCGACTCTACCAAACCCAGAGGGGAATACGATACCAAATGACGCCTTCTAGGAACTTTTCCAACTATTTTCAGGTCCTCACACATGCATCTGCATGTCTTGCTCTCAAAAACAACTGCGCAGTAATGGCGCGAAAATGAGGCTCAGCCTACAACTGGGAAGGCCCTTCCTGACTGGAAAAGGTGTCTAACATAGTGCCTGACATTAAAAAACGTTCCCCAAGTTTATAAATGTGAAATACCAGCATAAACATGTATAAAATGCCCAAATAAAGCAATCGATTCTGCCCATAAAAGTGTCCACCAGTTTTATAGCCCATATAAAGCCCTTTATTCTGCTTGAGACTAAGAAAATGGCTTACCGGTCCCCATGAGGGGAAATGACAGCCTTCCAGCATTACACAGTCTTGTTAGAAATATGGCTAGTCATACCTTAAGCAGAGAAGTCTGCTAACTGTTTCCCCCAACTGAAGTTACTTCATCTCAACAGTCCTATGTGGAAACGGCAAAGGATTTTAGTTACTGTCTGCTAAAATCATCTTCCTCTCACAAACAGAAATCTTCATCTCTTTCTGTTTCAGAGTAAATAGTACATACCAGCACTATTTTAAAATGACAAACTCTTGATAGTAGAATAAAAAAACTACAACTAAACACCACATACTCTTAACCATCTCCGTGGAGATGTTGCCTGTGCAACGGCAAAGAGAATGACTGGGGTGGGCGGAGCCTAGGAGGGACTATATGGCCAGCTTTGCTGGGACTCTTTGCCATTTCCTGTTGGGGAAGAGATATTCCCACAAGTAAGGATGACGCCGTGGACCGGACACACCGTTGGAGAAAGTAATTTATCAGGTAAGCATAAATTCTGTTTTTGATGTGTTTTCTTCTTCTGAAGCAGTTTTTGGTAGAAAAGTACTTCAGGCAGCTGTTTCAGTTTGATTCTTCTGCTTATAATTTCAATTTCTTTCATTATAAGATTTACACTTTATTTTGGGTGTGGATTATTTTCAGCGGAATTGGCTGTCTTTATTTTATCCCTCCCTCTCTAGTGACTCTTGCGTGGAAGATCCACATCTTGGGTAGTCATTATCCCATACGTCACTAGCTCATGGACTCTTGCTAATTACATGAAAGAAAACATAATTTATGTAAGAACTTACCTGATAAATTCATTTCTTTCATATTAGCAAGAGTCCATGAGGCCCACCCTTTTTGTGGTGGTTATGATTTTTTTGTATAAAGCACAATTATTCCAATTCCTTATTTTTTATGCTTTCGCACTTTTTTCTTATCACCCCACTTCTTGGCTATGCGTTAAACTGATTTGTGGGTGTGGTGAGGGGTGTATTTATAGGCATTTTGAGGTTTGGGAAACTTTGCCCCTCCTGGTAGGAATGTATATCCCATACGTCACTAGCTCATGGACTCTTGCTAATATGAAAGAAATGAATTTATCAGGTAAGTTCTTACATAAATTATGTTTTTTCCTCCCCCGCTACTCTTTATAGCTAGGATACATTTTTTATTAGCCCTCCTTTTCAATTTCCTCGCAAATAGAGAACTGCTTTTGTTATCATTCTCAAAGTATGACTGTTGCAATTTAAGGGCTTGTTTTTTACATTCCGCATGAAGCATTTAATTGATCTGTGTTTTGCAATCAGCTATTGCTTGTGAAAGTGTCGCGTTATTGGGGTCTTGTTTACGTCGTGTTTCTAGGTCAGTAAGATCATTAAGTCTTTTGTCCATTAAGCCTCTGGCCTGTTTGTCTCTGTGTGTTCTAATGCTAATCAACTCTCCTCTAATGACCGCTTTATGTGCCTCCCATACCGTGCCACTGTCTGAGTCAAGTATATCATTAAAAAAAGTATTCTTCTATAGCTTTACCGATCTGCTCTTGTATGACCGGGTCCATCAATAGTGTGTCGTCTAGATGCCATATGTATTGGGAAATAGGGGTATGTGGCCAGTCCATTGAGCAGCTAACCATTGCATGGTCAGACCGTGTGTTAGGGTCGATCTCTATATTAGTCACTCTAGCTAGGTTAGTAATGTCTAACATAAAGTAGTCAAGCCTGGAGTGTCTTTGGTGCGGACTATAATAGAAAGTGTACTCCCTATTTTCCTGGTGTATAATTCTCCATGCATCATGTAGAGTGAGATCTTTAAAACATTGTTTCACTGCATTTACAACTTTATGTGGCGTAGAAGATAGACCGTTAGAATTGTCTAGACCTGGGTTAATTGTCAGATTGAAATCACCCCCCATGATGACAGTGCCTTTAATCATTTCTAAGGAGATATTAGTGAGGTGCTTAAAAAAACTATCCTGTTTAAGATTAGGGGCGTATACATTAATTAACGTGACTATAGTATTAACCAGTCTCCCAACCACTATGAGGAATCTTCCTGTTTTGTCACTGTGCTTTTTAATGTGGGTAAATGGGATACCCTTTCTAATAAGGATAGCTACGCCATTAGTTTTCACTGTATTTGAAGCAAAGTATGTCTCCCCAAATTTATAAGAGAAGGTCTTGGGTTCCCTGCCAATTTTGAAGTGTTTTTCCTGCAAAAAAATTATATCGCCTTTGCGGCGAGCAATATCTCTAATAGCTATATTACGCTTAAATGGACTATTTAAACCCTTGGTATTAGCTGTAATAAAATTTAAATGTCTAGGGGTTTGCAACATTTTAGTTTATAGTGAAGAGGATAATAGGGTCTGATACAGTGATGTGGCTATTATACTTATCTTCGTGTTTCAGAGTCTGCGTGTGTGCCAACAGGCTCATGGGCATATCGGGTCTCTGCAACTTAGTCACTACTTGGGTGTATTTCTGTGTGCTAATCTGTGGAACAATTTCAACAAAAAACAAACAACATACAAATACATAACAAACATAATAAAATGAACAAACAATACAGCAGGTGGCATCTCTCATGACACCAATACAGTGGGGTAATGCTCAGAGCACACTCCTTAATATGTAAGTATCTGAGAGTAAATCAAGCTTTAGGAGCATAGAAGTAGAAGAGTTCCGTCTGATCTTGTACTTTCAGCGTCCAGCGCTTTTGAATACTTTAGGGAGAGGTATTTTCAATTAAAGTTCGTTGAACAGCAAAGTCTTCCTCTCCCCAGTATTTAACGCCCTTTATTGCGTGATCAGGTCTCTCAGTGTATAACAAATGTCCATGCTCATTCTTTGTGCTGACATAAACCATTCGTTTATCCTAGCCTTGGTTAGGTTACTCTGAAATTAGGATTTAAGATAAACTAAATCTTGCTAATGACTTAAGGTGTTAGTAAATGATAAGTCCCACCTGAAGACTCGGATATTGAGGTTATAAGAAAAATGACCCTCGTCCTGTTAGTTTTAGACTACTCTTGATAAAACAGGTCTACAGCTGTTAACTATATCTAAACATACTTCAAATGAAACAGATATTATAATCATTATCACCAAATGCAGTACTAGCAACATTTTGTACGATCTCACCCAGTCCAGTAGATATTAGACCGTTCAGGTTTCATGTTCCTTGTTAGACTCCATTTTTGACGCAGCTGTTTTGCTACTGCCCTTCTTGTAGTTCACTGTTGTCCATTTTGAGGCCGTGGCCCTTTGCGTTGTAGGTTTGTCTGAATTAGGGCCCATTATGACAACATCCTTGATCCGAGGAGCTTGAAATTTGATATTTAGAGCCTTGGATATCATGTCTAAATCCTCAGGTGATTTGTAAATGTAAGATTGTCCCTCATGTGAAATCTGAAGACTAAATGGGAAGCCCCACCTGTATCTGATGGACCGCTCTTGAAGTACTTTAGTGACAAAACGAATATCCTTTCTCTTCTGGACTGTGGCAGGGCTGAGATCCAAATATACCTGAAGTGAATGATCCAGATACATGATGTTCTGTGACTTTCTGGCTTGTTGCCAAACCTTTTCTAGTATAACGTCTCGTGGTGGGGAGCCTGGGGAGGGCGGAGGTCTGAGAGCCCTGTGGGCTCTTTCCAATTCAAAGTCAGGGGCCTGTGGGTCTTGAAGTAGAAATTTGAAGAGGCCTTGTAGATATTGCTGTAGATCTGTAGAAGAAATAGCCTCAGGAATGCCTCTTAGCCTTAAATTATTCCGCCTCCCCCTGTTATCCAAGTCTTCTACTTTATCTTGTAGCGTTTCTATTTGGGCATTGGCATTATTGGAGTATGTGTTTAGGTTATCATACATCGTGCTTAGCGAGTCTTGTGAATCTTCAACATATTCCATGCGATGACCTAATTCCTTAATATCTTTCTTCATATTAACTAATTCAGAGGTAATAAGCGCTTTAAGGGCGTCAAAATCTGCTTTTGTGGGCAGATTTGCAATGTTATCTTTGAGCTCTTTGATATTCTCTTCAGACATGGTAGTGTGTGTCTGTGGGTCCTCTGGGGTAATCCTTGGCAATAAAGATTGATCTATTAACCCTCAAGGAGGGGTAGTTGATCCTTGAAAGAAGCTTCTCACAGTTTTATTACTAATGGAGGGAGTTTCTTTTGTTAAGTGTATTCAGTCCACGGGTCATCCATTACTTATGGGATATATTCCCTTCCCAACAGGAAGTTGCAAGAGGATCACCCAAGCAGAGCTGCCATATAGCTCCTCCCCTCACATGTCATACCCAGTCATTCTCTTGCAACTCAACTAGATAGGACGTTGTGAGAGGTCTGTGGTGTTTTTTATACTTAGTTTATTTCTTCAATCAAAAGTTTGTTATTTTAAATGGCACCGGAGCGTGCTGTTTGTTCTCAGGCAGTATTTGGAAGAAGAATCTGCCTGCGTTTTCTATTATCTTAGCAGAAGTAACTAAGATCCACTGGCTGTTCTCGCATATTCTGAGCAGTGGGGTAACTTTCAGAAAGGGAATAGCGTGTGGGGAATCCTGCAAACAAGGTATGTGCAGTAAATTATTTTTCTAAGGAATGGAATTGACTAAGAAAATACTGCTGATACCGATGTAATGTAAGTACAGCCTTAAATGCAGTAGCGACTGGTATCAGGCTGATGAATGCATGTACAATAAGTAATTTTCTAAGGAATGGAATTGACTAAGAAAATACTTTTAATACTGAGGTAATGTATGAGCCTTAACTACAGTAGAAGCGACTGGTAGCAGGCTTATTAATAACAATACCTAACTTTTAAAGTGCACGTTTAAAACGTTTACTGGCATGTTATTTGTTTTTTTGTGAGGTACTTTGGTGATAAATCTTTTGGGGCATGATTTTCCACATGGCTGTCGTTTATTTCTATATAGAAACGATTAACTGAGGTTTCCCACTGCTGTAATATGAGTGGGAGGGGCCTATTTTAGCGCTTTTTTACGCAGTAAAAATTCAGTTACAGTCTTCCTGCTTCTTCCTCCTTGATCCAGGACGTCTCTAGAGAGCTCAGGGGTCTTCAAAATTCATTTTGAGGGAGGTAATCAGTCACAGCAGACCTGTGACAGTGTGTTTGACTGTGATAAAAACGTTAATTGTTAAATTGATTATCCGTTTTTGGGTATTAAGGGGTTAATCATCCATTTGCTAGTGGGTGCAATGCTTTGCTAACTTAATACATTTACTGTGAAAATTTGGTTGCTATAACGGATTTGGTTCATTGTTATTTCAACTGTGACGATTTTTTGTGCTTCTTAAAGGCGCAGTAGCGTTTTTTATATTGCTTGTAAACTTATTTGAAAGGATTTTCCAAGCTTGCTAGTCTCATTGCTAGTCTGTTTAAACATGTCTGACACAGATGAATCTGTTTGTTCACTATGTTTGAAGGCCAATGTGGAGCCCCACAGAAATATGTGTACTAATTGTATTGATGTCACTTTGAATAAAAGTCAAATTTTATCTGTAAAGAAATTATCACCAGACAACGAGGGGGAAGTTATGCCGACTAACTCTCCTCACGTGTCAGTACCTTCGCCTCCCGCTCAGGAGGCGCGTGATATCGTGGCGCAAAGTACATCAGAGAGGCCCATACAAATCACTTTGCAAGACATGGCTGCTGTTATGACAGAGGTATTATCTAAATTGCCTGAATTAAGAGGCAAGCGCGATAGCTCTGGGTTAAGGACAGAGCGCGCTGATGATGTGAGAGCCATGTCCGATACTGCGTCACAATTTGCAGAACATGAGGACGGAGAGCTTCATTCTGTGGGTGACGGATCTGATCCAGGGAGACCGGATTCAGAGATTTCTAATTTTTTTATTTTTATTGCTAGGGGAGGTATTAGCGGCTCTGAATGATTGTAACACGGTTGCAATTCCAGAGAAAATATGTAGGTTGGATAGATACTTTGCGGTACCGGTGTGTACTGACGTTTTTCCTATACCTAAAAGGCTTACAGAAATTATTAGCAAGGAGTGGGATAGACCCGGTGTGCCCTTTTCCCCTCCTCCGATATTTAGAAAAACGTTTCCAATAGACGCCACCACACGAGACTTATGGCAGACGGTCCCTAAGGTGGAGGGAGCAGTTTCTACTTTAGCTAAACGTACCACTATCCCGGTGGAGGATAGTTGTGCTTTTTCTGATCCAATGGATAAAAAATTAGAAGGTTACCTTAAGAAAATGTTTGTTCAACAAGGTTTTATCTTACAGCCCCTTACATGCATTGCACCTGTCACTGCTGCTGCGGCATTCTGGTTTGAGTCTCTGGAAGAGGCCATTCGCACAGCTCCATTGGATGAGATTATGGCCAAGCTTAAAGCTCTTAAGCTAGCTAATGCATTTGTTTCTGATGCCGTTGTACATTTAACCAAACTAACGGCTAAGAACTCCGGATTCGCCATCCAGGCGCGCAGAGCGCTATGGCTTAAATCCTGGTCAGCTGACGTGACTTCTAAATCAAAATTGCTTAATATTCCTTTCAAAGGGCAGACCTTATTCGGGCCCGGCTTGAAATAAATTATTGCTGACATTACTGGAGGTAAGGGTCATACTCTTCATCAGGACAGGGCCAAATCAAAGGCCAAACAGTCTAATTTTCGTGCCTTTCGTAACTTCAAGGCAGGAGCAGCATCAACTTCCTCCACTCCAAAACAGGAAGGACCTGTTGCTCGTTACAGACAGGGCTGGAAAGCTAACCAGCCCTGGAACAAGGGCAAGCAGGCCAGAAAGCCTACTTCTGCCCCTAAGACAGCATGAAGTGAGGGCCCCCGATCCGGAAACAGATCTAGTGGGGGGCAGACTATCTCTCTTCGCCCAGGTTTGGGCAAGAGATGTCCAGGATCCCTGGGCGTTGGAGATCATATCTCAGGGATATCTTCTGGACTTCAAAGCTTCTCCTCCACAAGGGAGATTTCATCTTTCAAGGTTATCAGCAAACCAAATAAAGAAAGAGGCATTTCTACGCTGTGTGCAAGACCTCTTAGAAATGGGGGTGATCCACCCAGTTCCGCGGATGGAACAAGGGCAAGGGTTTTACTCAAATCTGTTTGTGGTTCCCAAGAAAGAGGGAACCTTCAGACCAATCTTGGACCTAAAAATCTTAAACAAATTCCTAAGAGTTCCATCATTCAAAATGGAAACTATTCGAACCATCCTACCCATGATCCAAGAGGGTCAATACATGACCACAGTAGATTTAAAGGATGCCTACCTTCATATACCAATTCACAAAGATCATTATCGGTACCTAAGATTTGCCTTTCTAGACAGGCATTACCAGTTTGTAGCTCTTCCCTTCGGGTTAGCTACGGCCCCGAGAATTTTTACAAAGGTTCTGGTCTCACTCCTAGCGGTGCTAAGGCCCCGAGGCATAGCGGTGGCGCCGTACCTAGACGACATTCTGATACAAGCGTCAAGTTTTCAAATTGCCAAGTCTCATACAGAGATAGTTCTGGCATTTCTGAGGTCGCATGGATGGAAGGTGAACGTGGAAAAGAGTTCTCTATCACCACTCACAAGAGTCTCCTTCCTAGGGACTCTGATAGATTCTGTAGAAATGAAAATTTACCTGACGGAGGCCGGGTTATAAAAACTCTTAAATGCTTGCCGTGTCCTTCATTCCATTCCACGCCCGTCAGTAGCTCAGTGCATGGAAGTAATCGGCTTAATGGTAGCGGCAATGGACATAGTACCATAGTGCATCTCAGACCCCTGCAATTATGCATGCTAAGTCAGTGGAATGGGGATTACTCAGATTTGTCCCCTCTACTAAATCTGGATCAAGAGACCAGAGATTCTCTTCTCTGGTGGCTTTCTCGGGTCCACCTGTCCAAGGGGATGACCTTTCGCAGGCCAGATTGGACAATTGTAACAACAGATGCCAGCCTTCTAGGTTGGGGCGCAGTCTGGAACTCCCTGAAGGCTCAGGGATTATTGACTCAGGAGGAGAAACTCCTCCCAATAAATATTCTGGAGTTGAGAGCTATATTCAATGCTCTTCTAGCTTGGCCTCAGTTAGCAACACTGAGGTTAATCAGATTTCAGTCGGACAACATCACGACTGTGGCTTACATCAACCATCAAGGGGGAACCAGGAGTTCCCTAGCGATGTTGGAAGTCTCAAAGATAATTCGCTGGGCAGAGTCTCACTCTTGCCACCCGTCAGCGATCTACATCCCAGGCGTGGAGAACTGGGAGGCGGATTTTCTAAGTCGCCAGACTTTTCATCCGGAGGTCTTCGCTCAACTGATTCATCGTTGGGGCAAACCAGATCTGGATCTCATGGCGTCTCGCCAGAACGCCATGCTTCCTTGTTACGGATCCAGGTCCAGGGACCCGGGAGCGGCGCTGATAGATGCTCTGACAGCCCCTTGGGTCTTCAACATGGCTTATGTGTTTCCACAATTTCCGATGCTACCTCGACTAATTGCCAAGATCAAACAGGAGAGAGCATCGGTGATTCTAATAGCGCCTGCGTGGCCACGCAGGACCTGGTATGCAGACCTAGTGGACATGTCGTCCTGTCCACCATGGTCTCTACCACTGAGGCAGGACCTTCTAATACAAGGTCCTTTCAAACATCCAAATCTAATTTCTCTGAGGCTGACTGCATGGAGATTGAACGCTTGATCCTATCAAAGCGTGGCTTCTCGGAGTCAGTTATTGATACCTTAATACAGGCACGTAAGCCTGTTACCAGAAAAATTTACCATAAGATATGGCGTAAATATTTATATTGGTGCGAATCCAAGGGTTACTCATGGAGTAAGGTTAGGATTCCTAGGATATTGTCCTTTCTACAAGAGGGTTTAGAAAAGGGCTTATCTGCTAGTTCGTTAAAGGGACAGATTTCTGCTCTGTCTATTCTCTTACACAAACATCTGGCAGAAGTTCCAGACGTCAAGGCTTTTTGTCAGGCTTTGGCTAGAATTAAGCCTGTGTTTAAGACTGTTGCTCCTCCGTGGAGCTTAAACTTGGTTCTTAAAGTTCTTCAAGGGGTTCCGTTTGAACCCCTTCATTCTATTGATATTAAGCTTTTATCTTGGAAAGTTCTGTTTTTGATGGCTATTTCCTCGACTCGAAGAGTCTCTGAGTTATCGGCCTTACATTGTGATTCTCCTTATCTGATTTTCCATTCAGACAAGGTAGTTCTGCGTACTAAACCTGGGTTTTTACCTAAGGTAGTTTCTAACAGGAATATCAATCAGGAGATTGTTGTTCCATCTTTATGTCCTAATCCTTCCTCAAAGAAGGAACGACTTTTACATAATCTGGACGTAGTCCGTGCCCTGAAGTTCTATTTACAGGCAACTAAAGATTTTCGTCAAACTTCTTCCCTGTTTGTCGTGTACTCTGGTCAGAGGAGAGGTCAAAAAGCTTCGGCAACCTCTCTATCCTTCTGGCTTCGTAGCATAATACGTTTAGCCTATGAGACTGCTGGACAGCAGCCCCCTGAAAGAATTACAGCTCATTCCACTAGAGCTGTGGCTTCCACCTGGGCCTTTAAAAATGAGGCCTCTGTTGAACAGATTTGCAAGGCTGCAACTTGGTCTTCACTTCATACCTTTTCAAAATTTTACAAATTTGACACTTTTGCTTCTTCGGAGGCTGTTTTTGGGAGAAAGGTCCTACAGGCAGTGGTTCCTTCCGTTTAAGTTCCTGCCTTGTCCCTCCCATCATCCGTGTACTTTGGCTTTGGTATTGGTATCCCATAAGTAATGGATGACCCGTGGACTGAATACACTTAACAAGAGAAAACATAATTTATGCTTACCTGATAAATTTATTTCTCTTGTAGTGTATTCAGTCCACGGCCCGCCCTGTCTTTTTAAGGCAGATCTAAATTTTAATTAAAACTCCAGTCACCACTGCACCCTATGGTTTTTCCTTTCTTGTCTTGTTTCGGTCGAATGACTGGATATGACATGTGAGGGGAGGAGCTATATGGCAGCTCTGCTTGGGTGATCCTCTTGCAACTTCCTGTTGGGAAGGGAATATATCCCATAAGTAATGGATGACCCGTGGACTGAATACACTACAAGAGAAATAAATTTATCAGGTAAGCATAAATTATGTTTTTTTGTATTTTATCTGATTTAGCAGCTCTCTTAGACATGGTATGTGGATAGAGCTGTGTGCAGTTCCTAATGGTATGAAATATGCAGGTATCCTTGGAGATCCTTTGTAAGGTTAGTTTGCACTATTCTACTTGAGAACGCCTAAAGTCCCATAGCTGCTCAAATAATGCTAATTATGCATGTATGATGACCCATAAGGGAGAGGGCTCATATATAGGTATAGCGTTTATTCTGCAGTTAAGAGGTCTCTGGGTAACATCAAGGCCTGTAATTTTGTTCAGTAGGACCAATCTATTTAAAAGGTGATTAATATTAGAGTCACTTGTTTGATGTTTGAGTGTTATAGCTATCTTTTTCTTATTTCATTTGTCTGTGTCAGCATTCAATCTGGAGCGCATGTAGTTATGCATGCTTCAGGTCCACGTGTATACGCTGTTTTGATTAACCGTATGTACTATGCCTCTTGAATGCAGCTGCCATTTTAGCCAATGTAGCGGCATCAACCGCACTTGTCCCATTCATGTACACATATATATCGGAGCAGTCTTACCACTTTTCTTGCGGCCTTTAGGTGTGTATAATCGCTCTGTGATGAGCGCTCACTGCAGGGGTCCCATGTCGGTTAGCGTGTGATCCAAGATGGCCGCGGTGGCTCTCCCGACGGCAACAGTTAGCTCAGCTGAGTGTTAAAAGTTCAATAAGTGCCCATCGGAAGGTCCCCACAGCATCAGTGTTTACTGTGTTATGTTCTGGCATAAGTTTGTAGCCTCTCCGTGTGGTTCTTTACATGTAGAGTCTGGCTCTGGCTCGGAGCTTTAGTCCCTTGCGGCCATTCACCAGCACGGCCAAGCTCCGCCTCCCCAATACTGTGCATATCTTGAACAGTTTTGCTACTAGAGTTGTTCCTCATGTTCCCACTGTGTTTATGTAGTGTGATATGTCCAGGATGGTGAATTCAGCTGCATGACTTTGTTGTTTTTATACTGCTTTGCTTAAAATATTTAGGAAAAAAGGGGAAAACAAAACAAAAAAAAAAAGACGAAAAAACAAAAAAGAACAAAGAGCTTGTAGGGGTGGTGCTCTATCTGTCTATACGAATATCTAGAAGGGTTATGACTCCACCATGTCCTTTTCATATTGCTTCTCCTTAAGGGAAAGCTTGTACTTTATTATATACCTGCTGGTGCTCATAGTTTAATGCATTGGCCTACACAGTGCACATATTGAGAAACTATGCTGAGATCTATTATGTGCAAGCCTGTTTAAAATCCTTTTATGCTTTTTCTGCTTTGTTTATAGCATTTGATAAGAGCTCATATGAGCAACTCTCTCTATATGTGTATAAATGGGAGTGTGCGTGTGTGAAGGTATGTATGGATGTATATATGTATGTATGTGGATATATATATGTGTATATATACCAAGCTCCGGAAGAGTTGTTGTCTCACTGTGTCCTCTGTTCACAGCTTATTCCTGAAGGAAAAATTGCTTATGTAATCCATTTCTTTAAGCTTACATAATTTGCTGTTAATATAATGCACATACTCCCAGACCCATCCTATACGGTATTTTTATTTTACTACTATGGCTCAGACCTTACTGAGTTTTATACTATATTATGCAGTTCTACAATATTTTAATACCTGGTGTACCAGAGCCGATTAATGCGAATGTTTCTGGGCTTAAATATGTCACTACCCCTGCGGTGATGTATATTTGGTTCTAGCCCCTTTCCTATTATTTTGTTAACCATCTAGCTGTTCCCTAGATATATACTCCACTTACTATCAGATGTGAAGCTCATGTTTTAGTGCATCTATCCACGTAGCGCACACATTGAGCAACCATGGCGAGATCTATTCTATGAAGCCCACTTACACATAGCGCCAACTGGAGAATACCCAATTCACTCAATACTAATATATAAACTTACTTAAATCTCAGTATCCACTACTATAGCATGTGCAATCTAGTCCTTATGGCTAGAACAGAGGGGCTTTTGTTCTTACTCATGGGGTAGCTATTAGGCACTACCTAACCTAATGCCACTTATTTACTGATTACATGTGTTTCTATATAGAGCCCTAATTATAATTCACAATTATTTCTTTGTTCCACTAGAATTGATGGTTAAAGTGGATATTGATACTAGTATGGCTTGGCAGAGCTGCCTACGGCCGTGGCGGCGCACCTTACTATACTAACTAGTTTTTGTTTTCCTGTCCAGACACACAGTCCTCTTAGCCACATTTACCGTGACATCTATTCTATATATCTTAAAGGATTACTTTCTGTTATAATTTCTTCTGTTATGTGTGATCAGTCCACGGGTCATCATTACTTCTGGGATATAACTCCTCCCCAACAGGAAATGCAAGAGGATTCACCCAGCAGAGCTGCATATAGCTCCTCCCCTCTACGTCAGTCCCAGTCATTCTCTTGCACCCAACGACTAGATAGGATGTGTGAGAGGACTATGGTGATTATACTTAGTTTTTATGACTTCAATCAAAAGTTTGTTATTTTAAAATAGCACCGGAGCGTGTTATTACTTCTCTGGCAGAGTTTGAGGAAGAATCTGACAGAGATTTTTTACTATGATTTTAACCGGAGTCGTTAAGATCATATTGCTGTTCTCGACCATCTGAGGGAGGTAAAGGCTTCAGATCAGGGGACAGCGGGCAGATGAATCTGCATTGAGGTATGTGGCAGTTTTTATTTTCTGAATGGAATTGATGAGAAAAGCCTGCCATACCGTTAAAATGACATGTATGTATACACTTCAGTATTCTGGGGATGGTATTTCACCGGAACTACTGTGTTAAAGGTCACTAATCCTTTTAATAACTATTCTCATGTTAAACGTTTTTGCTGGAATGTAGAATCGTTTACATTGCTGAGGTACTGTGTGAATAAATATTTGGGCATTATTTTCCACTTGGCAGTTTTTTGCTTTATTTGTGACAGTTTCGTTTCTCTTCACTGCTGTGTGGGAGAGGGAGGGGCCGTTTTTGGCGCTCTTTGCTACGCATCAAAAAATTCCAGTCAGCTACTTTTATATTTCCTGCATGATCCGGTTCATCTCTGACAGATCTCAGGGGTCTTCAAACTTCTTTGAAGGGAGGTAAATTCTCTCAGCAGAGCTGTGAGAATTCTTATAGTGACTGTGTATATAAAAACGTTGTTTTGTTTTCTTATGTACAAATTTAATTAGTGTTGTTTTTACTAATGGGAACAAACCTTTGCTAAAAGTTGTGTTGTTTTAAAGTTTGATGCAATAACTGTTTTTCAGTTCATTATTTCAACTGTCATTTAATCGTTAGTACCTCTTTGAGGCACAGTGCGTTTTTTTGCTAAAAAAGATTATAACCAAGTTGTAAGTTTTCTTGCTAGTGTGTTAAACATGTCTGACTCAGAGGAAGATATCTGTGTCATTTGTTCCAATGCCAAGGTGGAGCCCAATAGAAATTTATGTACTAACTGTATTGATGCTACTTTAAATAAAAGTCAATCTGTACAATGTGAACAAATTTCACCAAACAGCGAGGGGAGAGTTATGCCGACTAACTCGCCTCACGCGACAGTACCTGCATCTCCCGCCCGGGAGGTGCGTGATATTTTGGCGCCTAGTACATCTGGGCGGCCATTACAGATAACATTACAAGATATGGCTACTGTTATGACTGAAGTTTTGTCTAAATTACCTGAACTAAGAGGCAAGCGTGATCACTCTGGGGTGAGAACAGAGTGCGCTGACAATGCTAGGGCCATGTCTGATACTGCGTCACAGCTCGCAGAGCATGAGGACGGAGAGCTTCATTCTGTGGGTGACGGTTCTGATCCAAACAGATTGGACTCAGATATTTCAAATTTTAAATTTAAATTGGAGAACCTCCGTGTACTACTAGGGGAGGTCTTAGCAGCTCTCAACGATTGTAACACTGTTGCAATACCAGAGAAACTGTGTAGGTTGGATAAATACTTTGCGGTACCGGCGAGTACTGACGTTTTTCCTATACCTAAGAGACTAACTGAAATTGTTACTAAGGAGTGGGATAGACCCGGTGTGCCGTTCTCACCCCCTCCAATATTTAGAAAGATGTTTCCAATAGACGCCACCACTCGGGACTTATGGCAAACGGTCCCCAAGGTGGAGGGAGCAGTTTCTACTTTAGCTAAGCGTACCACTATCCCGGTGGAGGATAGCTGTGCTTTCTCAGATCCAATGGATAAAAAATTAGAGGGTTACCTTAAGAAAATGTTTGTTCAACAAGGTTTTATATTACAACCCCTTGCATGTATCGCGCCGATTACGGCTGCGGCAGCATTTTGGATTGAGTCGCTTGAAGAGAACCTTAGTTCCTCTACGCTAGACGACATTACGGACAGGCTTAGAGTCCTTAAACTAGCTAATTCTTTCATTTCGGAGGCCGTAGTACATTTAACTAAACTTACGGCTAAGAACTCAGGATTCGCCATACAGGCACGCAGGGCACTGTGGCTAAAATCCTGGTCAGCTGATGTTACTTCTAAGTCCAAATTACTTAATATACCTTTCAAGGGGCAGTCCTTATTCGGGCCTGGTTTGAAAGAAATTATCGCTGACATTACGGGAGGTAAGGGCCACGCCCTACCTCAAGACAAGGCCAAAGCTAAGGCTAGACAGTCTAATTTTCGTCCCTTTCGGAATTTCAAAACAGGAGCAGCATCAACCTCCACTGCACCAAAACAGGAAGGAGCTGTTGCTCGTTACAGGCAAGGCTGGAAGCCTAACCAGTCCTGGAACAAAAGCAAGCAGGCCAGGAAACCTGCTGCTGCCCCAAAGACAGCATGAACCGAGAGCCCCCGATCCGGGACCGGATCTAGTAGGGGGCAGACTCTCTCTCTTCGCCCAGGCCTGGGCAAGAGATGTTCAGGATCCCTGGGCACTAGAGATCATATCTCAGGGATACCTTCTAGACTTCAAATTATCTCCCCCAAGAGGGAGATTTCATCTGTCAAGGTTGTCAACAAACCAGATAAAGAAAGAAGCGTTTCTACGCTGCGTACAAGATCTGTTAACAATGGGAGTGATCCATCCGGTTCCGTGGTCGGAACAAGGACAAGGGTTCTACTCAAACCTGTTTGTGGTTCCCAAAAAAGAGGGAACTTTCAGGCCAATCTTAGATTTAAAGACTCTAAACAAATTCCTAAGAGTTCCATCGTTCAAAATGGAAACTATTCGGACAATCTTACCCATGATCCAAGAGGGTCAGTACATGACCACAGTGGATTTAAAGGATGCTTACCTTCACATACCGATCCACAAAGATCATCACCGGTATCTAAGGTTTGCCTTCTTAGACAGGCACTACCAGTTTGTAGCTCTTCCATTCGGATTGGCTACGGCTCCAAGAATCTTCACAAAGGTTCTGGGTGCCCTTCTAGCGGTACTAAGACCGCGAGGGATTTCGGTAGCTCCGTACCTAGACGACATTCTAATACAAGCTTCAAGCTTTCAAACTGCCAAGTCTCATACAGAGTTAGTTCTGGCATTTCTAAGGTCGCATGGATGGAAAGTGAACGAAAAGAAGAGTTCTCTCTTTCCTCTCACAAGAGTTCCATTCTTGGGGACTCTTATAGATTCTGTAGAAATGAAGATTTACCTGACAGAAGACAGGTTAACAAAACTTCAAAATGCATGCCGCGTCCTTCATTCCATTCAACACCCGTCAGTAGCTCAATGCATGGAGGTGATCGGCTTAATGGTAGCGGCAATGGACATAGTACCTTTTGCACGCCTACACCTCAGACCGCTGCAATTATGCATGCTAAGTCAGTGGAATGGGGATTACTCAGATTTGTCCCCTACTCTGAATCTGAATCAAGAGACCAGAAATTCTCTTCTATGGTGGCTTCATCGGCCACACCTGTCCAGGGGAATGCCATTCAGCAGGCCAGACTGGACAATTGTAACAACAGACGCCAGCCTACTAGGTTGGGGCGCTGTCTGGAATTCTCTGAAGGCTCAGGGACTATGGAATCAGGAGGAGAGTCTCCTTCCAATAAACATTCTGGAATTGAGAGCAGTTCTCAATGCCCTTCTGGCTTGGCCCCAGTTAATAACTCGGGGGTTCATCAGGTTTCAGTCGGACAACATCACGACTGTAGCTTACATCAACCATCAGGGAGGGACAAGAAGCTCCCTAGCAATGATGGAAGTATCAAAGATAATTCGCTGGGCAGAGTCTCACTCTTGCCACCTGTCAGCAATCCACATCCCAGGAGTGGAGAACTGGGAGGCGGATTTCTTGAGTCGCCAGACTCTTCATCCGGGGGAGTGGGAACTTCATCCGGAGGTCTTTGCCCAAATACTTCGACGTTGGGGCAAACCAGAGATAGATCTCATGGCGTCTCGCCAGAACGCCAAACTTCCTCGTTCGGGTCCAGATCCAGGGATCCGGGAGCAGTTCTGATAGATGCTTTGACAGCACCTTGGAACTTCAGGATGGCTTATGTGTTTCCACCCTTCCCGCTGCTTCCTCGATTGATTGCCAAAATCAAACAGGAGAGAGCATCAGTAATTCTAATAGCACCTGCTTGGCCACGCAGGACTTGGTATGCAGATCTAGTGGACATGTCATCCTGTCCGCCTTGGTCTCTACCTCTAAGACAGGACCTTCTGATACAGGGTCCATTCAAACATCAAAATCTAACTTCTCTGAAGCTGACTGCTTGGAAATTGAACGCTTGATTTTATCAAAACGTGGTTTTTCTGAGTCGGTTATTGATACTCTGATTCAGGCTAGGAAGCCTGTTACCAGAAGGATTTACCATAAAATATGGCGGAAATACCTATACTGGTGCGAATCCAAAGGTTACTCCTGGAGTAAGGTTAGGATCGCTAGGATATTGTCTTTTCTACAAGAAGGTTTAGAAAAGGGTTTATCAGCTAGTTCATTAAAGGGACAGATTTCAGCTCTGTCCATCTTGTTACACAGACGGCTGTCAGAAAATCCAGACATCCAGTCCTTTTGTCAGGCTTTAGCTAGGATCAAGCCTGTGTTTAAAGCTGTTGCTCCACCATGGAGTTTAAACTTAGTTCTTAACGTTTTACAGGGTGTTCCGTTTGAACCCCTTCATTCCATTGATATAAAAATGTTATCTTGGAAAGTTCTGTTTTTAATGGCTATTTCCTCGGCTCGAAGAGTCTCTGAGTTATCAGCCTTACATTGTGATTCCCCTTATCTGATTTTTCACTCAGACAAGGTAGTTCTGCGTACTAAACCTGGGTTCTTACCTAAGGTAGTCACTAACAGGAACATCAATCAAGAGATTGTTGTCCCATCCTTGTGTCCAAATCCTTCTTCAAAGAAGGAACGTCTTTTACACAATCTGGATGTAGTTCGTGCCCTCAAGTTCTACTTGCAGGCAACTAAAGATTTTCGCCAAACTTCTTCCTTGTTTGTCGTTTACTCTGGACAGAGGAGAGGTCAAAAAGCTTCTGCTACCTCTCTCTCTTTTTGGCTTCGTAGCATAATACGTTTAGCCTATGAGACTGCTGGACAGCAGCCTCCTGAAAGAGTTACAGCTCACTCCACTAGAGCTGTGGCTTCCACTTGGGCCTTTAAGAATGAGGCCTCTGTTGAACAGATTTGCAAGGCTGCAACTTGGTCTTCGCTTCATACTTTTTCCAAATTTTACAAATTTGACACTTTTGCTTCTTCGGAGGCTATTTTTGGGAGAAAGGTTCTTCAGGCAGTGGTTCCTTCTGTATAATGAGCCTGCCTATCCCTCCCGTCATCCGTGTACTTTTGCTTTGGTATTGGTATCCCAGAAGTAATGATGACCCGTGGACTGATCACACATAACAGAAGAAAACATAATTTATGCTTACCTGATAAATTCCTTTCTTCTGTTGTGTGATCAGTCCACGGCCCGCCCTGTTTTAAGGCAGGTAAATATCTTTTAAATTATACTCCAGTCACCACTTCACCCTTGGTTACTCCTTTCTCGTTGATTCTTGGTCGAATGACTGGGACTGACGTAGAGGGGAGGAGCTATATGCAGCTCTGCTGGGTGAATCCTCTTGCATTTCCTGTTGGGGAGGAGTTATATCCCAGAAGTAATGATGACCCGTGGACTGATCACACAACAGAAGAAAGGAATTTATCAGGTAAGCATAAATTATGTTTTTTAAGCTAAACAACTAACATCTTAAAGTTAATAAACATTAATTAAAACCTACTGACCTATATTTTCTCCAAAACGAAGTTTCATAACGTTCTAAAAGTTATATCTTTTATTCGCCGATGATGTCACGTTATCCTGCCCACTATTTTCAGCACTGCATGTTCAAAATACTTAAACCAATAACTTTGTGTTTAAAGCGCCATTTTGAAACCTAGGTATTGTAAACGGATTGGTACAGAGCAAAGGATACCCACGGAGTGGGTTTGGAAAACAATGAAATTTGCAGACAAGATTTCTGATATACAGTAGAGATATGTTAATGAAATGCTATTGATAAAAAGCGTATTTGGGGTAGTTAGTTAGTAACAGGCATAGAAAATATTTACTTACAGTGGCCCTTTAAGTAGATTGTAGTAAAGTTCCCAAAATGAGCGATCCTCATTTAAGCTGACACTCCTTTAGTTTCCTGTGCAACAGTGAGCCTTCTATGCATACAAGGTGTACATAAATATTGAAAGCTATGGGTTGTATCTTATGATGACATATGATGATGACAATTACATATTATATAAAACAAGACTACTACTATTACTATTACCATAACTAATATATTATTACATCAATATAGCTCAATTCAAGGGTCTTATATAAGTTTTTCGGTTTTCGCAATAGATCTAAACCCTATAAAAATAGAAAATGGAGATTCTTTAATAGAGATCCATGAGTGTTCTCCCTAGTTTCAGAAGTTACCTTCCTGGATTATGTTTAAGACTGTACAAGGGGCCTAAAAGTGGTCCTGTTGGTTTTGTTGAAGGTACAAAGCTATCTTGGCATTGACTCTGATATTAAATTTGTGTTTGTATTGATATATACCTCCACTCCACTTTACTTAAATTATATAACAACTGTTAGTTGAATATGTGGAAACCATTTGTATGTAACACTTTCGACATGTTTATGTTTGTTTGCCTTTTGATGAATCTCAATATAAACATTTAAAAAAAAAAAAATCAAATCGATTTAAATCACTAGTCAGTAAGACTTGATTTAAAGCATGGTTTTCTACATAAAGGTTTCATTTTTAGAATAATAACTTAGATTTTTTTCCCGGTTATATCAGAACATTACTGATTTAGTTATATAACATAAATATAGAGATAATTATGAAATTGTTGGAAGGTGAACTATCTTTAGTTTAGTTTAATAGGTTAATCATTCATATTTGATTAACTTTTCAGCTGTAATTTATTGGAAGGAAAAAAATAATCCCCCTAATAATTTAAATAGTTTAAATAATTATTTCCTTTTAAATAATGTTATTTAGCAAAAACAATAACATTATAGGTTTCACTTTCATTTTTACTACTTGCCCCTCCCTCCTCAGACTTAGGTCATTGTGCAAATCCATTCTACTCCAACAATCTTCTATTCGTTTTGCTTTTTGAAATTTAGTAAGGGGTTGATTCTGTATACATAGAATTGTAGGGAAACATTGCGATTAAAGGGACAGTAAAGTCAAAATTAAACTTTAATGATTCAGATAGAATATGCAACTTTAAATAGAAATACATTGGAAAGCTGTTTAATTTGCTTTGTCCTCTTGTTATTCTTTTGAAAAGCATACCTACGTAGGCTGAGGAGCAGAAATGCACTACTGTATGGCTCTCTTTATTTGCTCACCCAATGTGTTCAGCTAGTTCCCAGTAGTGCATTGCTGCTCCTTCAACAAAGGATACCAAGAGAATGAAGCACATTTAATAATATAAGTAAATCTGAAAGTTGTTTAAAATTGAATGATCTATCTGAATCATAAAAGAAAAAAATGTGGGTTTATGTCCCTTTTAAACCCTTAATGACAACAGCACTTTTCCATTTTCTGTCTGTTTGGGTCCAAGGCTTTTTTTGCTGTTTGTGTTTAGCTGTAATTTTCCTCTTACTCATTTACTTTACCCACACATATTATATACCGTTTTTCTCGCCATTATATGGACTTTCTAAAGATACCATTATTTTCATCATATCTTATAATTTGCTATAAAAAATGTTATAGAATGAGGAAAAAATGGAAAAAAACACACTTTTTCTAACTTTGACCCCCAAAATCTGTTACACATCTACAACCACCAAAAAACAACCATGCTAAATAGTTTCTAAATATTGTCCTGAGTTTAGAAATACCCAATGTTTACATGTTCTTTGCTTTTTTTGCAAGTTATAGGGCAATAAATACAAGATCTAACGAGTCCACAGATTCATCCATACTTGTGGGATATTCTCCTTGATATCTCCATGAGGGAAGGGTAAGCTGTATTCAGATACTTAGTAGGAATCCCAGCTTGCATAAAGGGCTCATTAGTTACTGGTGACACTGATAGGAAAAAACGTTTTTGTTTTTTTTATAAAAAATGCAAACATAATGTTTTTTGAGGGACTTTAAGGGGTCATTGTGGCTTGTTTAAGGGTTATTAACCCACATGGCTAGTTTAAGAAACACTCTGTTGTGTTTCTTTTAGGCCCCATAACATCGTGTGAGGTGGGAGGGGCCTATTTTTGCGCCTCAGTTGCGCAGTTTCTTTTCCTCAGAGACATCCAGCTGCTTCTTCAGAGGTTCCTACTGTGTTTGAGGGTTGTAAAGAAGTTTTTTCCTCACAAATCGTTCCTAAAGGGCAGGTAGGCGCCACAGCAGGGCTGTGGCAAGGTGCTGAATGTTTTTTTTACCGGTTTTTGACGTTTTGTCAATCCGGTTTTTACATTAAGGGGTTAATTGTTTATTTGCATAGCTGTGCAAAGTTACTAAGGCTTTATGATGCTACTGTAAAAATTTTGTTTTGTTTGCTGCTTTTTCTTTCATGTAATTAGCAAGAGTCCATGAGCTAGTGACGTATGGGATATACATTCCTACCAGGAGGGGCAAAGTTTCCCAAACCTTAAAATGCCTATAAATACACCCCTCACCACACCCACAATTCAGTTTTACAAACTTTGCCTCCGATGGAGGTGGTGAAGTAAGTTTGTGCTAGATTCTACGTTGATATGCGCTCCGCAGCAAGTTGGAGCCCGGTTTTCCTCTCAGCGTGCAGTGAATGTCAGAGGGATGTGAGGAGAGTATTGCCTATTTGAATGCAGTGATCTCCTTCTACGGGGTCTATTTCATAGGTTCTCTGTTATCGGTCGTAGAGATTCATCTCTTACCTCCCTTTTCAGATCGACGATATACTCTTATATATACCATTACCTCTGCTGATTCTCGTTTCAGTACTGGTTTGGCTTTCTACAAACATGTAGATGAGTGTCCTGGGGTAAGTAAATCTTATTTTCTGTGACACTCTAAGCTATGGTTGGGCACTTTATTTATAAAGTTCTAAATATATGTATTCAAACATTTATTTGCCTTGACTCAGAATGTTCAACTTTCCTTATTTTTCAGACAGTCAGTTTCATATTTGGGATAAATGCATTTGTTTCAATCATTTTTTCGTACCTTAAAAATTTTGACTTTTTCCCTGTGGGCTGTTAGGCTCGCGGGGGCAGAAAATGCTTCATTTTATTGCGTCATTCTTGGCGCGGACTTTTTTGGCGCAAAATTTTTTTTCTGTTTCCGGCGTCATACGTGTCGCCGGAAGTTGCGTCATTTTTTGACGGTTTTTTGCGTCAAAAATGTCGGCGTTCCGGATGTGGCGTCATTTTTGGCGCCAAAAGCATTTAGGCGCCAAATAGTGTGGGCGTCTTTTTTGGCGCTAAAAAATATGGGCGTCATTTTTGTCTCCACATTATTTAAGTCTCATTATTTATTGCTTCTGGTTGCTAGAAGCTTGTTCACTGGCATTTTTTTCCCATTCCTGAAACTGTCATTTAAGGAATTTGATCAATTTTGCTTTATATGTTGTTTTTTTCTTTTACATATTGCAAGATGTTCCACGTTGCAACTGAGTCAGAAGATACTTCAGGAAAATCACTGCACAGTGCTGGAGCTACCAAGCTAAGTGTATCTGCTATAAACTTTTGGTATCTGTTTCTCCAGCTGTTATTTGTATTGCATGTCATGTCAAACTTATTAATGCAGATAAAATTTCCTTTAGTACTGTTACATTACCTGTTGCTGTTCCGTCAACATCTAATTTTCAGAGTGTTCCTGATAACATAAGAGATTTTATTTTTTAAATCCATTAAGAAGGCTATGTCTGTTATTTCTCCTTCTAGTATACATAAAAGTCTTTTAAAACTTCTCTTTTTTCAGATGAATTTTTAAATGAACATCATCATTCTGATACTGATAATGGTTCTTCTGGTTCAGAGGTTTCTGTCTCAGAGGTTGATGCTGATAAATCTTTGTATTTGTTCAAGATGGAATTTATTCGTTCTTTACTTAAAGAAGTGTTATTTGCATTAGAAATAGAGGATTCTGGTCCTCTTGATACTAAATGTAAACGTTTAAATAAGGTTTTTAAATCTCCTGTAGTTATTCCAGAAGTGTTTTATCTCCCTGATGCTATTTCTGAAGTAATTTCCAGGGAATGGAATAATTTGGGTAATTTATTTACTCCTTCTAGACGTTTAAGCAAATTATATCCTGTGCCATCTGACAGATTAGAGTTTTTTGGGACAAAAATCCCTAAGGTTATGGGGCTGTCTCTACTCCTGCTAATGTATTACTATTCCTACGGCAGATAGTACTTAATTTAAGGATCCTTTAGATAGGAAAATTTGAATCCTTTCTAAGAAAAGCTTCCTTATGTTCAGGTAATCTTCTTAGACCTGCTATATTTTTAGCGGATGTTGCTGCAGCTTCAACTTTTTGGTTAGAAGCTTTAGCGCAACAAGTAACAGATCATAATTTTATAGCATTATTATTATTCTATAACATGCTAATAATTTTATTGGTGATACCATCTTTTGATATCATTAGAGTTGATGTCAGGTATATGTCTCTAGCTATTTTAGCTAGAAAAGCTTTATGGATTAAACTTGGAATGCTGACATGTCTTCTAAGTCATCTTTGCTTTCCCTTTCTTTCCAGGGTAAATAATCATTTTCGTTCCTTTCCTCACAACAAGGAACAAAAGCCTGATCCTTCATCCTCAGGAGCGGTATCAGTTTGGAAACTATTTCCAGTTTGGAATATATCCAAGCCTTATAGAAACCTATAGCCAGCTCCTAAGTACCTATGAAGGTGCGGCCCTTATTCCAGCTCTGCTGGTATGGGGCAGATTACGTTTTCTTCAAAGAAATTTGGATCAATTCCGTTCTTAATCTCTGGTTTCAGAAACATTGTTTCAGAAAGGTACAGAATTGGCTTCAAGTTAAGGCCTCCTGCTAAGAGATTCTTTTCTTTCCCGTGTCCCAGTTAACACAGCAAAGGCTCAGCATTTCTGAAATGTGTTTCAGATCTAGAGTTGGCTGGAGTATTTTTGCCAGTTCCAGTTCTGGAACAGGGGCTGGGGTTTTATTTTATCTCTTCATTGTACCAAAGAAGGTCAATTCCTTCAGACCAGTTCCGGATCTATCATTATTGAATCGTTATGTTAGGATACCAACATTCAAGATGGTTACTGTAGGACTATCCTGCCTTTTGTTTAGCAAGGGCATTATATGTCTACAATAGATTTACAGGATGTGTATCTGCATATTCCGATTCATCCAGATCACTTTTCGTGTCTGAGATTCTCTTTTTAGACAAGCATTACCATTTTTGTGGCTCTACCGTTTGGCCTAGCCTCAGTTCCAAGAATTTTTTTCAAAGGTTCTCGGTGCCCTTCTTTCTGTAATCAGAAAATAGGGTTTTGGTATTTCCTTATTTGGACGATATCTTGGTACTTGCTCAGTCTTCTCATTTTCGAAGAATCTCATACGAATCGACTTGTGTTGTTTCTTCAAGTTCATGGTTGGAGGATCAATTTACCAATCAGTTCATTGATTCCTCAGACAAGGGTAACCTTTTTAGGTTTCTAGATAAATTCAGTGTCTATGACTCTGTCCTTGTCAGACAGGAGAAGTTTAACATTGATATCAGCTTGTCAAAACCTTCAGTCACAATCATTCCCTTTGGTAGCCTTATGCATGGAAATGTTGGGTCTTAGGACTGCCGCATCAGATGCGATCTCCTTTGCTCGTTTTCACATGCGACCTCTTCAGCTCTGTATGCTGAACCATTGGTGCAGGGATTACTCAAAGATATCTCAATTAATATCTTTAAACCGATTTTACGACACTCTCTGACATGGTGGACAGATCACCATCGTTTAGTTCAGGGGGCTTCTTTGTTCTTCCGACCTGGACTATAATCTCAACAGATGCAAGTCTTACAGGTTGGGGAGCTGTGTGGGGGTATCTGACGGCACAAGGGGTTTGGGAATCTCAGGAGGTGAGATTTCCGATCAATATTTTGGAACTCCGTGCAATTTTCAGAGCTCTTCAGTCTTGGCCTCTTCTGAAGAGAGAGTTGTTCATTTGTTTTCAGATAGACAATGTCACAACTGTGGCATACATCAATCATCAAGGAGGGACTCACAGTCCTCTGGCTATGAAAGAAGTATCTCGAATTTTGGTTTGGGCGGAATCCAGCTCCTGTCTAATCTCTGCGGTTCATATCCCAGGTATGGACAATTGGAAAGCGGATTATCTCAGTCGCCAAACGTTGCATCCGGGCGAATGGTCTCTTCACCCAGAGGTATTTCTTCAGATTGTTCAAATGTGGGAACTTCCAGAAATAGATCTGATGGCTTCTCATCTAAACAAGAAACTTCCCAGGTATCTGTCCAGATCCCGGGATCCTCAGGCGGAGGCAGTGGATGCATTATCTCTTCCTTGGAAGTATCATCCTGCCTATATCTTTCCGCCTCTAGTTCTTCTTCCAAGAGTAATCTCCAAGATTCTGAAGGAATGCTCGTTTGTTCTGCTGGTAGCTCCGGCATGGCCTCACAGGTTTTGGTATGCGGATTTTGTCCGGATGGCCTCTTGCCAACCGTGGACTCTTCCGTTAAGACCAGACCTTTTGTCTCAAGGTCCTTTTTTCCATCAGGATCTGAAATCCTTAAATTTAAAGGTATGGAGATTGAACGCTTGATTCTTGGTCAAAGAGGTTTCTCTGACTCTGTGATTAATACTATGTTACAGGCTCGTAAATCTGTATCCAGAGAGATATATTATAGAGTCTGGAAGACTTGTATTTCTTGGTGTCTTTCTCATCATTTTTCTTGGCATTCTTTTAGAATACCGAGAATATTACAGTTTCTTCAGGATGGTTTAGATAAGGGTTTGTCCGCAAGTTCCTTGAAAGGTCAAATCTCTGCTCTTTCTGTTCTTTTTCACAGAAAGATTGCTATTCTTCCTGATATTCATTGTTTTGTACAAGCTTTGGTTCGTATAAAGCCTGTCATTAAGTCAATTTCTCCTCCTTGGAGTTTGAATTTGGTTCTGAGGGCTCTTCAAGCTCCTCCATTTGAACCTATGCATTCATTGGATATTAAATTACTTTCTTGGAAAGTTTTGTTCCTTTTGGCCATCTCTTCTGCTAGAAGAGTTTCTGAATTATCTGCTCTTTCTTGTGAGTCTCCTTTTCTGATTTTTCATCAGGATAAGGCGGTGTTGCGAACTTCTTTTGAATTTTTACCTAAGTTGTGAATTCCAACAACATTAGTAGAGACATTGTGGTTCCTTCATTATGTCCTAATCCTAAGAATTCTAAGGAGAAATCGTTGCATTCTTTGGATGTTATTAGAGCTTTGAAATATTATGTTGAAGCTACTAAGTCTTTCCGAAAGACTTCTAGTTTATTTGTTATCTTTTCCGGTTTTAGAAAGGCCAGAAAACTTCTGCCATTTCTTTGGCATCTTGGTTGAAATCTTTAATTCATCTTGCCTTTGTTGAGTCGGGTAAGACTCCGCCTCATAGGATTACAGCTCATTCTACTAGGTCAGTTTCTACTTCCTGGGCGTTTAGGAATGAAGCTTCGGTTGATCAGATTTGCAAAGCGGCAACTTGGTCCTCTTTGCATACTTTTACCAAATTCTACCATTTTGTTGTATTTTCTTCTTCTGAAGCAGTTTTTGGTAGAAAAGTACTTCAGGCAGCGGTTTCAGTTTGAATCTTCTGCTTATGTTTTAAATTAAAATTTATTTTGGGTGTGGATTATTTTCAGCAGGAATTGGCTGTCTTTATTTTATCCCTCCCTCTCTAGTGACTCTTGTGTGGAAAGATCCACATCTTGGGTAGTCATTATCCCATACGTCACTAGCTCATGGACTCTTGCTAATTACATGAAAGAAAACATAATTTATGTAAGAACTTACCTGATAAATTCATTTCTTTCATATTAGCAAGAGTCCATGAGGCCCGCCCTTTTTTGTGGTGGTTATGATTTTTTTGTATAAAGCACAATTATTCCAATTCCTTATTTTATATGCTTTCGCACTTTTTTTCTTATCACCCCACTTCTTGGCTATTCGTTAAACTGAATTGTGGGTGTGGTGAGGGGTGTATTTATAGGCATTTTAAGGTTTGGGAAACTTTGCCCCTCCTGGTAGGAATGTATATCCCATACGTCACTAGCTCATGGACTCTTGCTAATATGAAAGAAATGAATTTATCAGGTAAGTTCTTACATAAATTATGTTTTTACACTGTTTTGCAGAGTTTGGGCAGCTTTTTTTCTCTTAAAGGCACAGTACCGTTTTCTTCTAAGTGTTATTTGCTTTGATTAAAGTGTTTTCCAAGCTTGTTTGTTACATTACTAGCCTGTTTAACATGTCTGACACCAAGGAAAATCCTTGTTCAATGTGTTTAGAAGCCATTGTGGAACCCCCTCTTAGAATGTGTCCCACTTGCGCTAATATGTCTATAAATTATAAAGAGCATATTTTAGCACTTAAAAATATTGCAATAGATGATTCTCAGACAGAAGGAAATGAGGGTTTAACATCTAGCTCTCCCCAAGTGTCACAACCAGTAACGCCCGCACAAGTGACGCCTAGTACCTCTAGTGCGTCAAATTCATTTACTTTACAAGACATGGCCACAGTTATGAATACAACCCTCACAGAGGTTTTATCCAAACTGCCTGGTTTACAAGGAAAGCGTGACAGCTCTGGGTTAAGAACAAATGCTGAGCCGTCTGATGCTTTAGTAGCCGTATCCGATATACCCTCACAATATTCTGAAGTAGGGGTAAAATTTCTGATTCAGGAAAGACGCTCCCTCAGACAGATTCTGATATGAGGGCCTTTAAATTTAAGCTTGAACACCTCCGCTTATTGCTCAGGGAGGTATTAGCGACTTTAGATGATTGTGACCTTATTGTGGTCCCATAGAAATTGTGTAAAATGGACAAATACTTAGAGGTTCCTGTTTACACTGATGTTTTTCCAGTCCCTAAGAGGATTGTGAATAGTGTTACTAAGGAGTGGGATAGACCAGGTATTTAGTTTGCTCCCCCTCCTGTATTTTAGAAAATGTTTCCCATATCTGACACCATGCGGGACTTGTGGCAGACGGTTCCTAGGGTGGAGGGAGCTATTTCTACTCAGGCTAAGTGTACAACTATACCTATCGAAGACAGTTGTGCTTTCAAAGATCCTATGGATAAAAAAATTAGAGGGTCTCCTGAAGAAAATTTTTGTTCATCAAGGTTTTTATTGCGTGCATTGTTCCTGTAACTACTGCAGCTGCTTTCTGGTTCGAGGCTCTTCAGATGGAGACTCCATTAGAGGATATTATGGACAGAATTAAGGCCCTTAAGTTGGCTAATTCTTTCATTACAGATGCCGCTTTCCAACTGGCTAAATTAGCGGCAAAGAATTCAGGTTTTGCCATTTTAGCACGCAGGGCGTTTTGGCTTAAGTCCTGGTCTGCTGATGTGTCATCAAAATCTAAACTTTTGAACATCCCTTTCAAAGGAAAGACCCTATTCGGGCCTGAACTGAAATAGATTATTTCAGACATCACTGGAGGGAAAGGCCATGCCCTCCCTCAGGATAGAACATATAAAATGAGGACCAAACAAAATAATTTTCGTTCCTTTCAGAACTTCAAGGGTGGTCCTGCTTCAGCTTCCCCTGCTGCAAAGCAAGAGGGGAATTTTGCCCAAACCAGGCTTGGAACAAGGGTAAGCAGGCCAAGAAGCCTGCAGCTGCCTCTAAGACAGCATGAAGGGGTAGCCCCCGATCCGGGACCGGATCTAGTAGGGGCAGACTCTCTCTCTTCGCTCAGGCTTGGGCAAGAGATGTTCAAGATTCCTGGGCTTTAGAAATTGTGTCCCAGGGATATCTTCTGGACTTCAAAGATTTCACATTTCTCAATTGTCTGCAAACCAGACAAAGAGAGAGGCGTTCTTACGCTGTGTAGAAGACCTACATACCATGGGAGTGATCCTCCCAGTTCCAAAAGAGGAACAAGGGCTAGGGTTTTACTCAAACCTGTTTGTGGTTCCCAAAAAAGAGGGAACTTTCAGACCAATCTTGGATCTCAAAATTCTAAACAAATTCCTAAGAGTACCATCATTCAAGATGGAGACTATTCGGACCATTCTACCAATGATCCAGGAGGGTCAATATATGACTACCGTGGACTTACAGGATGCGTATCTACACATCCCTATTCACAGAGATCATCATCAATTCCTCAGATTTTCCTTTCTGGACAGGCATTCCCAGTTCGTGGCCCTTCCCTTCGGGTTGGCCATGGCTCCCAGAATTTTCACAAAAGTGCTAGGGTCCTTTTTGGCAGTGCTAAGGCCGCGGGGCATAGCAGTGGCGCCTTATATAGACGACATCTTAATTCAGGCGTCGACTTTCCAACTAGCCAAGTCTCACACGGACATCGTATTGGCTTTTCTGAGATCTCACGGGTGGAAGGTGAACATAAAAAAAGAGTTCTCTCTTCCCTCTCACAAGAGTTTCCTTCCTTGGGACTCTGATAGACTCGGTAGAAATGAAAATATTTCTGATGGAGGTCAGAAAATCAAAACTCTTAACCACTTGCCGAGCTCTTCATTCCATTCCTCGGCCATCAGTGGCTCAGTGCATGGAGGTAAGCGGCAATGGACATAGTTCCTTTTGCCTGCCTACACCTCAGACCACTGCAACTATGCATGCTCAAACAGTGGAATGGGGATTATGCAGATTTATCTCCTCAAATAAATCTGGACCAGGAGACTCAGTAACAGTAACGACAGATACCAGCCTACTAGGCTGGGGTGCAGTCTGGAACTCCCTGAAAGCACAGAAATTATGGTCTCAGGAGGAAACTCTCCTCCCGATAAACATTCTAGAACTGAGAGCGATATTCAATGCGCTTCAGGCGTGGCCTCAGCTTGCTGTGGCCAAATTCATCAGATTTCAGTCGGACAACATCACAACTGTAGCTTATATCAATCATCAAGGAGGAACACAGAGTTCTCTAGCGATGATGGAGGTAACCAAAATAATCCGATGGGCGGAGGATCACTCTTGCCATCTCTCAGCAATCCATATCCCAGGAGTAGAGAACTGGGAGGCGGATTTCCTAAGTCGTCAGACTTTTCATCCGGGGGAGTGGGAACTCCATCCGGAGGTATTTGCCCAGCTGACTCGGCTATGGGGCACACCAGAATTGGATCTGATGGCGTCCCGACAGAATGCCAAACTTCCTTGTTACGGGTCCAGGTCCCGGGATCCCCAGGCGGTACTGATAGATGCTCTAGCAGTGCCCTGATCCTTCAATCTGGCCTATGTATTTCCACCATTTCCTCTCCTTCCACGTCTGGTTGCCAGAATCAAGCAGGAGAGGGCTTCGGTGATTCTGATAGCACCTGCATGGCCACGCAGGACTTGGTATGCAGACCTAGTGGACATGTCATCAGTTCCACCGTGGTCTCTGCCAATGAGGCAGGACCTTCTAATCCAAGGTCCATTCACGCATCCAAATCTAATTTCTCTGCGTCTGACTGCTTGGAGATTGAACGCCTGATTCTATCAAAGCGTGGTTTCTCTGAGTCGGTCATTGATACCCTGATTCAAGCTAGAAAGCCTGTCACCAGGAAGATTTATCATAAGATTTGGCGCAAATATTTTTATTGGTGTGAATCCAAGGGTTACTCATGGAGTAAGATTAGGATTCCTAGAATATTGTCTTTTCTCCAAGAAGGATTGGAGAAGGGATTATCAGCTAGTTCGTTAAAAGGACAAATATCTGCTTTGTCTATTCTTTTACACAAACGTCTGGCAGATGTCCCAGACGTTCAAGCATTTAGTCAGGCCTTAGTCAGGATCAAGCCTGTATTTAAACTTGTTGCTCCACCATGGAGCCTAAACTTAGTTCTTAAAGTTCTTCAAGGGGTTCCGTTTGAAACTAGGCATTCCATAGATATTAAGCTTCTATCTTGGAAAGTTTTGTTTTTAGTAGCTATCTCTTTGGCTCAAAGTGTTTCTGAGTTTTCTGCTTTACAGTGTGATTCACCTTACCTCGTTTTCCATGCAGATAAGGTAGTTTTGCGTACCAAACCTGGGTTTCTTCCTAAGGTTGTTTCTAATAGGAATATCAATCAGTAGATTGTTGTTACTTCACTGTGTCCTAATCCTTCCTCAAAGAAGGAACGTCTGTTGCACAATCTTGACGTGGTTCGTGCTTTAAAGTTCTACTTACAAGCAACTAAAGATTTCCGTCAAACATATTCATTGTTTGTTGTTTATTCTGGTAAACGGAGAGGTCAAAGGACTATGGCTACCTCTTCTATCCTTTTGGCTGAAAAGCATCATCCATTTGGCTTATGAGACTGCTGGACAGCAGCCTCCTGAAAGAATTACTGCCCATTCTACTAGAGCAGTGGCTTCCACATGGGCTTTTAAAAATGAGGCTTCTGTTGAACAGATTTGTAAGGCGGCGACTTGGTCTTCGCTTCATACTTTTTCCAAATTTTACAAATTCGATACTTTTGTTTCTTCGGAGGCTATTTTTGGGAGAAAGGTTCTACAAGCAGTGGTGCCTTCCGTTTAAGGTCCCTGTCTTGTCCCTACCTTCATCCGTGTCCTAAAGCTTTGGTATTGGTATCCCACAAGTATGGATGAATCCGTGGACTCGATACATCTTACAAGAGAAAACATAATTTATGCTTACCTGATAAATTTCTTTCTCTTGTGATGTATCGAGTCCACGGCCTGCCCTGTTTATTAAGACAGGCAATATATTTTTATTTAAAAAACTTCAGTCACCACTGCACCCTATAGTTTCTCCTTTTTTCTTCCTAGCCTTCGGTCGAATGACTGGGGCGTGGAGCTAAGGGAGGAGCTATATAGACAGCTCTGCTGTGGGTGCTCTCTTTGCCACTTCCTGTAGGGAAGGAGAATATCCCACAAGTATGGATGAATCCGTGGACTCGATACATCACAAGAGAAATAAATTTATCAGGTAAGCATAAATTATGTTTTTTTAACCATAAAAAATCAAGTAGACTGTCCCTTTAATGTTGAACATTGTGTAGTGACAACACTAGCACTTTCTCTGTAAATTGTAGCCCATCTTAAAGGGACAGTTTACACCTTAGTCATCTTAAAGTATAACCTTAGATTAAGCTGAAAATAGCTTCCTGCACCTTTTTCTATATCATGCAGCAGGAAAAGTAAAAAAGTTATTTTAAAATCAATATTGTTTCTGGCTACTTTGAAATGGCTTCCAAGCTCCGCCCACTGATGGCATCATGGAAGTGTATACTGTCCTTTTAATTTCACTGTTTTTTACATTTGTCATTGATCTTTTCAGATTTCAATAGTAAATCACTGTCAGATGCCGTTTTTAGCTGACCTAGTTTTTTTGTATTCTTTTGACATTTCACTTTCTAAATAGTGCGTATTAGTACCTACCATTCTTCCAAGAAACATGTGCAGGGATTTCTCTTGCAATATTCATTCCCTACAGGAAGTGGCAAAGAGAGCACACAGCAAAGCTGTCCATATAGCTCCCCCTCTAGCTCCACCCCCCAGTCATTCTCTTTGCCGGCTGTAAGCACTAGGGTCTCTCTACGGGAGGGTAAAGTGAATGTGGTGTTAGAATTGTAGTTTTTATTATCTTCAATCAAAAGTTTGTTATTTTAAATGGTACCGGTTTGTACTATTTACTCTCTAGCAGAAAAGTGATGAAGATTTCTGCTGAGAGGAAAATGATTTTAGCATGTTGTAACTAAAATCCACTGCTGTTCCCACACAGGACTGAGGAGTACCAGAAAACTTCAGTTGGGGGGAACGGTTTGCAGGGTAATCTGCAATGAGGTATGTTCAGTCATTTATTTCTAGACAAGAATGAGATAATGCTAGAAGAGACTGACAATATCCCCATGAGGGGGAGAGTAAGCTATGTTCACAGACTTAGTGAGGAATTGAATGCTTACATAACAGGGCTAATTATGCTGGTTGACACTGATTCAGGGCAATCGATTGTTTATTCAAGACAAATATCGTTTGTAGACACTTTGAAAGTCCTTTTGGTTTTTTTTTCTGGGGTTATTACCCACATGGCTGGTTTTTAGTCACTTAAGAGTGTTTTACTAGGCCTCACAACTCCGGAGTAGAGTGGGAGGGGCCTAATTTCGCGCCTCAGATGCGGAGTTAGAATTTGCAGAGAAGATCATGCTGATTCACATGGAGGGTCCTGCTGCTGTTTGAGGGCCTGATAGAAGCTATATTCCCCCAATTCTGATCCCTAAGGGCAGGTAGGGCCACAGCAAGGCTGTGGCAAGGTGCTGTACTATTTTTAACCGGGTGTTGGCTTTAGGCTGCTCCGGTTTGGGCATTAAGGGGTTAATCGTTTTGAAACTTGTGGAGCAATCTTATTAAGGCTTTAGGTACATACTGTGAAAATTTCAGGAGAATTGCTGCATTTTTCACTGTTTTGTAAAATTGTGTGCTCTTTTTATTTCTTAAAGGCACAGTAACGTTTTTTTAAAATTGTGTTTTTTATTTGATTAAAGTGATTTCCAAGCCTGCTTGTATATATTACTAGTCTATTAAACATGTCTGACACTAAGGAAAATCCTTGTTCAATGTGTTTAGAAGCCATGGTGGAATCCCCTCTCAGAATGGGTCCCACTTGTACTGATATGTCTATACACTTTAAAGATCATATTGTTGCACTTAAAAATGTGGCCCAAGATGATTCTCAGACTGAAGGTAACGAGGGTAGCCCGTCTGCCTCTCCCCAAGTGTCACAACCAGTTACGCCCGCGCAAGCTACGCCTAGTACCTCTAGTGCGTCTAACACTTTTACATTACAAGACTTAGCGGCAGTCATGGATAATTCCCTTACAGCCTTCTTATCTAAACTGCCCGTGTTACCCGCAAAGTGTGATAGCTCCGTTTTAAGAACAGATTATGAACATTCTGACGCTTTGGTAGCCGTATCCGATATACCCTCACAACACTCTGAAGTGGGAGCGGGGGATTTGATGTCTGAGGGAGAAGTCTCTGATTCAGGAAGGGTCCCTCCTCAGACAGATTCAGATACATTGGCTTTTAAATTTAAACTAGAACACCTCCGCGTTTTGCTTAGGTAGGTATTAGCTACTCTGGATGACTGCGACACTTTGGTGATCCCAGAGAAATTGTGTAAAATGGACAAGTACCTAGAGGTCCCGGTTTACACGGATACGTTTCCGGTCACTAAGAGTATTGCGGATATCGTTACTAGGGAGTGGGATAGACCAGGTGTTCCCTTTGCTCCCCCTCCTGTTTTTAAGAAAATGTTCCCCATACCTGACCCTGTGCGGGACTCGTGGCAGACGGTCCCTAAGGTGGAGGGGGCTATTTCTACACTTGCTAAACGCACAACCATACCAATTGAAGACAGTTGTGCTTTTAAAGACCCTATGGATAAGAAGTTAGAGGGTTTGTTCAACAAGGGTTTCTTCTCCAACCTATTGCCTGCATTATTCCTGTAACTACTGCAGCTGCTTTCTGGTTTGAGGCGCTGGAAGACTCGCTCCAGACAGAGACCTCGTATGAGGAAATTATGGATAGAATTAAGGTTCTAAAGCTAGCTAATTCTTTTATCAGTGACGCCGCTTTCCAAATAGCTAAGTTAGCGGTGAAAAATTCAGGTCTCGCCATTTTGGCGCGCAGGGCGCTATGGCTAAAGTCCTGGTCGGCCGATGTGTCATCTAAATCCAAGCTTTTGAACATTCCTTTCAAAGGAAAGACCCTCTTCGGGCCTGAATTGAAAGAGATTATTTCAGATATCAGAGGGGGAAAAGGCCATGCTCTCCCTCAGGACAAGCCCTTTAAGACGAAGTAGGGGCAGACTCTCTCTCTTCGCTCAGGCCTGGGCAAGAGATGTACGCGATTCTTGGGCATTAGAGATTGTAGCCCAGGGATACCTTCTAGAATTCAAGGACTCTCCTCCAAGGGGAAGGTTCCACATTTCTCGTCTGTCTACAGATCAGACAAAGAAAGAGGCGTTTTTACGCTGTGTAGAAGATCTACTTTCAATGGGAGTGATCCACCCAGTTCCAATTGCAGAACAAGGACTGGGGTTTTACTCAAACCTGTTTGTGGTTCCCAAAAAAGAAGGAACTTTCAGACCAATCCTGGATCTCAAAATTCTAATCAAATTCCTCAGAGTCCCATCATTCAAGATGGAGACCATTCGGACAATCTTACCAATGATCCAGGAGGATCAATATATGACTACCGTGGATCTAAAGGATGCGTATCTGCACATTCCTATCCACAAAGATCATCACCAGTTTCTCAGGTTCGCCTTTCTGGACAAGCATTATCAGTTTGTGGCTCTTCCTTTCAGGTTGGCCACTGCTCCCAGAATTTTCACAAAGTGCTAGGGTCCCTCCTGGCGGTTCTAAGACCGCGGGGCATAGCAGTGGCGCCTTACTTAGACGACATCTTAATTCAGGCGTCGACTTTCCAAAGAACCAAGTCTCACACGGAGATCGTATTGGCTTTTCTGAGGTCTCACGGGTGGAAGGTGAACCTAAAAAAAGAGTTCTCTCTCCCCCTCACAAGAGTTCCATTCCTAGGAACCCTGATAGACTCGGTAGAAATGAAAATATTTCTGACGGAGGTCAGAAAGTTGAAACTGTTAACTACTTGCCGAGCTCTTCATTCCATTCTTCGGCCATCTGTAGCTCAGTGCATGGAGACAATCGGACTAATGGTAGCGGCAATGGACATAGTGCCTTTTGCTCGGATACACCTCAGACCACTGCAACTATGCATGCTCAAACAGTGGAATGGGGACTATGCAGATTTGTCTCCTCAAATTCAGTTGGACCAGGAGACCAGAGATTCTCTTCTCTGGTGGTTGTCCCAGGATCACCTGTCTCAGGGAATATGTTTCCGCAGACCAGAGTGGATCATTGTAACGGCCGACGCCAGTCTGTTAGGCTGGGGTGCGGTCTGGGACTCCCTGAAAGCTCAGGGCTTATGGTCTTGGGAAGAAGCTCTTCTCCCGATAAACATTCTGGAACTGAGGGCGATATTCAGTGCTCTTCAGGCATGGCCTCAACTAGCTGCGGCCAAATTCATCAGATTTCAGTCGGACAACATCATGACTGTAGCTTACGTCAATCATCAGGGGGGAACAAAGAGTTCCCTAGCAATGACGGAAGTAACCAAAATAATCAGGTGTGCGGAGGATCACTCCTGCCATCTCTCAGCAATTCACATCCCAGGAGTAGACAACTGGGAGGCGGATTTTCTAAGTCGTCAGACTTTTCACCCGGGGGAGTGGAAACTCCACCCGGAGGCATTTGCCCAACTGACTCAGCTATGGGGCACCCCAGAGTTGGATCTGATGGCGTCCCGTTAGAACACCAAACTTCCTCTCTACGGATCCAGGTCCCGGGATCCCAAGGCGGTATTGATAGATGCTCTAGCAGCGCCTTGGTCCTTCAATCTGGCTTATGTTTTTCCACCGTTTCCTCTCCTCCCGCGTCTGGTTTCCAGAATCAAGCAGGAGAAGGCTTCAGTGATTCTGATAGTGCCTGCGTGGCCACACAGGACTTGGTATGCAGACCTAGTGGACATGTCATCTGTCCCACCATGGACATTGCCGGAGGCAGGATCTTCTGATACAGGGTCCGTTCAAGCATCCAAATTTAGTTTCTCTACGTCTGACTGCTTGGAGATTGAACGCTTAATTCTATCAAAGCGGGGGTTCTCTGACTCAGTTATAGACACTCTTATTCAGGCTAGAAAGCCTGTCACCAGGAAAATCTACCATAAGATATGGCGGAAATATCTTTGTTGGTGTGAATCCAAGGGTTACTCATGGAGTAAGATTAGGATTCCCAGGATATTGTCTTTTCTCCAAGAAGGATTGGAGAAAGGATTGTCTGCTAGTTCCTTAAAAGGACAAATATCTGCTTTGTCTATCCTGTTACACAAGCGTCTGGCAGAGGTACCAGACGATTAAGCGTTTGCTCAGGCTTTAGTCAGAATCAAGCCAGTCTATATACCTGTGGCTCCGCCATGGAGTTTGAATCTAGTTCTTTCAGTTCTTCAAGGGGTTCCATTTGAACCTTTACATTCCATAGACATTAAGTTGTTATCTTGGAAAGTTTTGTTTTTGATAGCTATCTCTTCTGCTAGAAAAGTTTCAGAATTATCTGCCTTACAGTGTGATTCACCTTACCTGGTGTTCCACGCAGATAAGGTAGCTTTGTGTACCAAACCTGGTTTTCTTCCTAAAGTTGTTTCTAACAAGAATATTAACCAGGAAATAGTTGTTCCTTCTCTGTGTCCTAATCCATCTTCGAAGAAGGAACTTCTATTACACAATCTTGATGTAGTTTGTGCTTTAAAGTTCTATTTACAAGCAACTAAGGATTTCAGACAAACATCTTCCTTGTTTGTTATCTATTCTGGTAAGAGGAGAGGTCAGAAAGCGACTGCTATCTCTCTTTCCTTTTGGCTGAAAAGCATAATCCGTTTGGCCTATGAGACTGCTGGCCAGCAGCCTCCTGAAAGAATTACTGCTCATTCTACCAGAGCAGTGGCTTCCACATGGGCTTTGAAGAATGAGGCTTCTGTTGAACAGATTTGTAAGGCAGCGACTTGGTCTTCACTGCATACTTTTGCCAAATTTTATAAATTCGATACTTTTGCTTCTTCGGAGGCTATTTTTGGGAGAAAGGTTTTGCAAGCAGTGGTGCCTTCCGTTTAAGGTACCGGTCTTGTTCCCTCCCTTCATCCGTGTCCTAAACCTTTGGTATTGGTATCTCACAAGTAAAGGATGAATCTGTGGACTGGATACACCTTGCAAGAGAAAACAGAATTTATGCTTACCTGATAAATTACTTTCTCTTGCGGTGTATCCAGTCCACGGCCCGCCCTGGCATTTAAGTCAGGTAAAAAATTTTTTTGTTTAAAGTACAGTCACCACTGCACCCTATGGTTTCTCCTTTTTCTTCCTAACCTTTGGTCGAATGACTGGGGGGTGGAGCTAGAGGGGGAGCTATATGGACAGCTTTGCTGTTTGCTCTCTTTGCCACTTCCTGTAGGGAATTAGAATATCCCACAAGTAAGGATGAATCCGTGGACTGGATACACCGCAAGAGAAAGTAATTTATCAGGTAAGCATAAATTCTGTTTTTCTTCATAAAGATTTAAATTGCTTTTCAGATTCAATCTATATGGTTTTCTCTTTTACTATAACTTACGCACAAAAAGGAGCATATATATTTTAGACAGTTTATTCATCATCATTATTTTCTGCAAACTGAAAATTGGTCTATTTATTCCTTCAGAATCACATATATCATTTTAACCTTTATTACTAAGTATGCTGAATTATTTTGTTTTTTTCTCTACAGCTACTCTTTGGATAATTGGCTATTTTTCTGTTAGTTATTTTATCCTCAGTTATATGTAAGAAGTCTGTACTATTTGGGTATAAAAATAATAAATCATCATGTACTGCTATTCCACTATTATGTATATGCGTGTGTATACCTCTGATATTCTGGCTCTGTTTTCGATGCAGCAAACCTGGCCGATGAGAGCTTATGTACATGACAAATCGTGCTCTAGCACAATCTCTTAGGAACGTATATTGATGAAATGGCATTTACTTATGACAGTTTCCCAGAGCCAACATTTTGTCAGAAAGCCGAGGGGAGAGTATTTTGAATGTCTTTTTTCCCCCCAGATATTATCAGAAGGGGCCATGTAAATGTTTCTGAGGTTTGATTGATTTTTTAAAGTTAAATTGGGTCGTTTGCCTTACATAGCTTTAGAGTAGGCAGCATGCTTCTATCTAGCTAGCTGTCTAAATTGTTCTGTGACTGAGCACCTGCATTTTCAATTTTGTTTCAGTTTAAGCTATTACATGTAATAAGTACATACACCTAGCAGCTTCAAACTCTGCATAGTATTTACCATGCAGTTTTAAGTTTAAATCTGCAAAACCCCATCAGTTTTCACTTTACTATTAGAGTTTTTACTTTTAAGTATGTTTTTTTTTTGTATGGTAGTTGTGGTTATAAAGTATATATGAGTGCTTCATTGGTTTAAGTGTAAATTGTAGACATGAGTACTTATGCTTTTAATAAAGCCTGCACTTTATATAAAATTTGCTGACACTAGTAAGATCTTTATCAATAGTACCTTGCCTTAATAGATGCTCATCATACATGTGTATAATAGCCTGTTAAGGTTTTCTATTGCTTTTTTCCTAATTTTGTTTTTTTTTGTTTGTGAAATTGTGCTTGACAGATTACTTCCCTTCTTAATATGAGGAGTGTCCATGGCTTCATTCCTTACTTGTGGGAAATACGGAACCTGGCCACCAGGAGGAGGCAAAGACACCCCAGCCAAAGGCTTTAATACCTCCCCTACTTCCCTCATATCCCAGTCATTTTTTGCCTTTCGTAACAGGAGGTTGGTAGAGAAGTGTCAGAAGATACAGAGTAGTTCCTTATGAAGGCTATCTACCCTTTAAAATAGGACTGGAGTTTTAAGTAGTCTTGTCAGCCTCTCAGTGAGAGCATTGACAATAGTTAGGGTCTGGAGATGCAGGGAGAGTCTTTCTGCGAAACCATCCAGACTTGTATTAACAGCTCCTAAGCAATCGTTGACGAGTTTCACTGCCTGCTTTCATCTCTCAAGTCCATGTCATGAGCGATGCTACAAGACTTTCACACTTGAGAGGCTGTGTTTCTATTCCACAGTATAGATTCCGGTAAGATCGTTTAATTTTTTTACACATATGGTAAAGCCAAAGACAGGCTGACAGTGTGGCTCCTTTTATCTGTATGGAATCAAGGGTTAATATCAACTGAGTGGGGATTTTTGCATAGTGGGTATTAATCTTTTAATTTTTTATTTGATTTATACTGTGTTGTGTGAGATGTTTTTCTGAGGCTCATAGGCTGAGGTATGGAACATACTGGTTACTGTCACTTTAGAGCTACGCAGCTTTCCAAGCTTGGCACGCTTTTCCTTAGCGGAGGCGGTCCTAGGTCGCGCTCCATGTGACCGGGTGTGGTCATAGTTTCTCTTTCTTCTCTCTGACTGTGCTGGTTATTGGAGAGAAGCGGTTTACTCTGTGTGCCTCGGTCATAGGAGGTGGTGAGTGCCCCAGCCATTGGCGGTATAAAGGTGCCGTTTTTATTTTTTATATAACGTTTGTTATTGTTATATTAGGACATATCCCATAGCTATGGAGGACTCTGACGTTTTAGAGGGTACTCTGTGAGGTGTGGACCCTGCTTTATTTTCCTAATACACATGCAGTTTCCCATAGCACGACTGATCCTTCATCTGGAGGAGGCCTCTTACCTACAGACTTCACTGTGCAGTTACAATTGGTCTGCGGCCATTAGTGCTTTACCTCGCCCTGCTAAGCGCAAGCGAAAGGTCACATATTTCTATCCATCCCAGGGGTCATCATCTAGTTTATTCGCTATAGCTGATAGGTTATCTGATGATGTTCTTTCTGATACTTCAGATTGTGAACTTTCTGGGTCTGAATTGGTTGCCTCTAAGCCTCCGATTGCGGAGGAACCAGATTTTAGATTTAGGAGGGGTCACATCTGTGTGCTCCATGTCAATTATATTTTAGGGCTGGTTTATTATGTAAGATATCTGATGTGGCTCTGACCGGAGATTTTAATTTATTTGTATTTATCAAATAAATTAGAATGTTTGCTAGTGAGGAAACGGTCTAATATATTTGAAAAATTATAGCCTGTTATACAAACTTAAGATATATCAGCAGTATAAATGGCAACTTAATATGAGGCGTGGTACAGGTGTCGTTATGTTTACCACTTATCAATACCAGGTAACAAGTGAAGAAAGAGTTAAACAATACAGACAGGCTCTGAAGCAGGACTTGAATCAACCTGTTGTTAATTAGTGAATAATGGAGCTGTTGAAGCGAGTACTTCTGCCACTGTGGAATAACTGTTAGTAAGAGCAGAGCGGGGCTCCGAGAAGAGAGGGAGCAGGGAAGAGAGCGAGCAGGGAAGAGAGCACAGGACAGTAACTAGAGCACAGAGAGACGTTGGAATACAATCTTTTTGGAGATAATACAGGATTATAAATTTGACGATGAAAACAAGATGCTGCTGAACTTCTAAGCTACAGGCTGTGAGAATTAAGGTAGCTTTCTGAATTTTTACTGGATATAATACAATACAATTCTACTTCTACTTGGAAAACCTAGAATCTACTCATAGAGAAAGTAAAAGTCTCAACTAAATACTACTACCACCTCTATACCTTGGGACAAGAGAAGCATCACATCCTTTAAATGCATGGAAACGAGTCTTCTACTACTTAGAATGCAAATTAAATACTAACAAGGTCTAAAGGTTACCGGAATACAATATTTTTGGATATTATAGCTGGTTTATATCACTTTTACTTTGGATTGAACAAATATATATTTTGAATATCTAAGGAATAATACTACACAGAAAATGATCCCCGGGAACAGCAAGACACTGGATTACCTTGTACCAAGTGGCCAGGAATCCTACGAAATTATATACCCAGAGGACCTCAAAACTGGAGCAGCCCACAAAGTATTTAAAGAAAACATCCTTATCAACAACCCTGAACTACTTATCGCTGATTATTATTAAAAGCACAAAACCAACTTATTATTTCATACAGAGCAAAAAGATGCCTGCCACCAAACCTTACAGGAAAACTTTATTAACATTCAAAAAAAGGGAAATGGGAATGGAAGACAGATCATTGTACATGATGGAGAAGACTGTGAAAATACGCTTTATACAATAAATATATATAATAACGGCACAGTAATGATACAAGGAAGCAAATCCTGCCTGGATTTATTTGAACCACAGTTTAAAACACTGAAACAGAAATGCTTGGTGAATAGAGAACTCACTATTAGGGAAGAAGAACTAAATAAAACCTCATCAGATATTGTATCAACAGAAAATACAAGGGTATCACAGACAGAGAAACAGAATAAAACCGTGAAACACTCACCTATAACTGACAAAGCTCTAAGGGACTGTTTGGCCTCACTAGAAAGAGACTTTGCAGAGTTCTGTGAATCAACAAAAAAGGACCTTGCGCAAAAAGATCACTTGGAATGGTTAAAGCAAGAGCTCATGACCATCAAGCAGGAGCACAAACAGGAAATCCAGGAAATCAGATCACAAATCTCTGATCTAATGATTGACAATGAAAGATTAAAATGTGATCTCAAGAAATCCAAGGAAGAACTGAAACGCCATCAGGAAAATCACCCAAACAACCAATACATAGCTCCACATAGACCAACAACAAACCTTCAAAAGAACAAAATAGTACATAACCCAGCGACAGTGACCTTGGGAGAAACAAGGCAGAAAGAACCACAAGCAGGGATCCAGTCTGCTCAAGAGAAAACACCCAAAGACCAGACACAGCCCCCTGCCAAGCAACAACAGACTACAGCCCAGGTCAGAGCAGAAAAACAAGCAGAGCAGCTGGCGAGTGTACTGGGGGCCACTAAGGAAATCCCTTAAAAAAACACTACAGAATCTTACAAAAAATAAACCAGAAGAGCACACAAGACAAACCCCTGAAACAGATGTTCTCATCTTAATGCACTCAAATGGCAAATAGCTAGATGGAAAGCGCCTCTTCCCTGGTAAGAGAGTCCTCCAGTACAAATGTGTAAACATGGAAAAAGCAAAAGAGAGAATTCTAAACCCAAATTTTAATAACCCAAAATATATAATCATCCACACTGGCTCAAATGAACTGCAAGATCCAGAGAAATATATTAATGCAATGGAAGACCTGATAACTATCACAAGAAATAAATTCCCACTTACAAAAATCATCTTTTCTAGCCTATTACCAAGGAGTGACATACAAAGTGATATTGTCCAAAACATCAATATGCAACTAAAGGCTTTTGCTCAAACCCCAAACATAATGGTGGCCCAACACCACAAACAACAAACAAACCTTAATTCTCACAGCCTGAAAGCTTAATTAGCACACTATAGACTGAACACAAGATGAACAGTCTCACAATTAGCAGCTGGAACATACAAGGACTCACTTCCTCCACCTTTGGAGACAAAATCAGAGATCCTGATTTTCAACAAAATATAAGAAACCATGATATTATCTTGTTACAGGAGACCTGGCAAGATAGAAGCACAGCATCATCTTGCCCTATGAACTATAAAGAGTTAATAATTCCTGCAACAACAAAAAAGAAGAAAGGAGGGAGACTCTCAGGGGGGTTATTAGTGTGGTACAAAGAGAGTCTCAAACCATTTATCACTCCAGTGAAGAGGTGCAACACATCTGTGGATACAGACATCTCACAATCTCTACCTCTGTGCCATATACATTCTACCACGGGAATCACCATATTATGACCAAGAATACTTCCAATACACTGCAGGGGGAGATCTCAAACTTTCAAACAAAAGGACAAATTATGCTAATCGGAGACATGAATGCTCGCACAAGCAATTCAAGGGACTGTACCCCCAGCCAAGGAAATAAACATATATTTGGAAAGAGTATGAATTTTGACACCCTGATGGACACTCAAAGAAACAGCTATGATAAAATAATAAACACACTTGGGAAAAAAACTCCTTGATGTTTGTAAAAGATTAGGTCTGTACATTGTAAATGGAAGGGTAACTGGAGACAGGCTGGGAAGTTTTACATTTAACTCAAGTGGTAAAAGTGTCATTGACTATGTGATAACTGACCTGGACATCTGAAAGATCAGTTCGCTGATCGTAAGACCCCAGTCCTACCTATCAGACCATAACCAAATTGCCATACACATCAATAGTTCAAAGAAGCCAGGAAACATCTGTACAGAATGCCCCCTAATTACCTGTGATCCCAACAAAGTAAGGAAATCTTTATGAACAGCTTGGAATCTGAGGAGATAACTAATCAAATTAATGCTTTCATTAATAGAAGCTACAGTTATACTCCATATGACACAAATAAAGCAACAAATGATTTAACAACTATTCTCCATAGAGCAGCAAACAAATCCCTTAAACTGTCAGACAAAAGACAAAGGAAAAATAACAATAAAAATGATTGGTTTGATAAAGAATGTGCAGCCTTAAGACTTGAGGTGAGAAAATTATCAAACCTTAAACACAGAGAACCACTGCGAGAGGATCTGAGGTGCACATATAACCGTAAACTAAAAGAGGACAAATCCACCCTCAAACACAAGAAAATAAACCATCTAAATAAAACACTTTCCCAAATTCAAGAATCAACAGATAATAATTCCTTTTGGAGCTTGTGGAAAAAAATCACATCAAAAGCCACTGGGCATATTCCAATCCAAGATGGTGACATATGGACAGATTATTTTCAAACATTATACAAAGATCTAGAACCTAATAAGCTCAGTATGTCACAAAAAGAAACTTGTGAAAAACTGTTAAATTTAGAAAACGTAATAAAGAACTCCTCTAGACATCCCATTCACACTACAGGAAGTTGCAGAAAGCATAAGGTCATTAAAACCAAGAAAAGCTTGTGGATCTGACCAAATACTAAACGAGATGCTGATTCACAGCAGCTCACAGCTCCAAGAGGCTCTCAAACTGTTTAATATCATCTTACAATCAGGGCACTTCCCAGAAACATGGAAAGAAGGTCTGGTTACCCCAATCCACAAACATGGGGATCTAACTGACCCAAATAACTACAGGGGAGTCTGTGTAAACAGCAATGTGAGCAAACTCTTCTGCACAATCCTGAACCAGAGAATATTAAAATTTCTAAGACAGCAGAACCCTGCACATGAGTCAGATAGGTTTCCTCCCTAAACAAAGAACCACAGACCACATATTCACATTACAAGCTATCACTAACAAGTATGTGAAAAGCTCACCATCAGGGAAGGTGTTTGCATGTTTTATGAACTTCAAAAAAGCATTTGACTCAATCTGGCACCCTGGCCTATACATGAAACTGCTGCAAAGTGGAATTGGTAGGAAGACATATGACATAATAAAGACCATGTATTCATCCCTCTAATGTAAAAATAAACAAACTACAAACAAAGAGCTTTGAACAAAAGAGAGGTGTCAAACAAGAATGCAGCCTCAGACCCACATTATTCAACCTGTACATTAATGATCTGCCCACAGTACTGGAGTAATGCACAGCAACAGGTATATCCCTGAATGGGAAGGAAATCCATTGTCTCTTATATGCAGATGACCTGCTCATCCTGTCCCCCACAGCAGTGGGTTTGCAAGAAAAACTAGACATACTGCATACATATTGTAAGTCATTGGCAATGGAAGTGAATATGGAAAAAACAAAAGTCCTGATTTTCCAGAAAAAGCCCAAAAATCTCCAGCAAAAACTCAAATTCCTATTCTCTAAAGACTTAGAGCACTCATTAAATTATACCTATCTTGGGATTACACTGAGTGCATCAGGAAGCTTTAAACTGGCCATCAAAACACTGCAAGAAAAAGCCCTTAGAGCCTTCCATGCAATAAAGAAGCTGCTAGCCAGTCTAAACCCTCCTACAGAACTGTTACTTAAGGTATTTAAAAGCACCATTGTACCAATCCTGCTGTATGGCTGTGACGTCTGGGGCCCAACACTGACCCAGAACTACCGAGAATGGGACAAAACTCTCACAGAAATTGCACATCTCCAATTCTGTAAATATGCACTGCGGGTACACAGAAGCACCGCCAAACAATGCAGAGCTGGGAAGATTCCCATTGTTGCTACCAATGCAAAAACGGGTGTACAAATTCTGGTGTCACCTCACAAATAGTGGCACAAGTACACTTTACCACCAAGCACTCTGTGACCCAGCATCAAAAGCATTTAGAGAATATACATCAGACCTGCAAAACCACATCAGCAAAAGCATAGCCCATGAGAGAGGGTCACCAAACACCTTACAAACAGCTCTGAAGGAGAGGTACACTGGGCACTGGGAGGAACAGATAGGGCAACAGAACAAGCTGGAGTATTACAGGTCACTACAGAGAGAGTACAAACTAGCTGAATATCTCACAAGTGTCACCAACCCAAAGCACAGACAGATACTCACTAAATACAGAATTTCTGACCACCAGCTGGAAATAGAGACTGGCAGATATCAGACAAAATGAAGACCCAGGGCAGCCAGACAATGTGCACAGTGTGACAGTGGGGACATAGAGACTGAAGCACACTTCCTCTTGTACTGTGCAAGATACAAACTCTTAAGGGATAAATACTTCCCAAAAATAATGAAAGAAATAACAGACTTCCCACAGATGTCGGAACAAGAAAGGCTATGTGTACTCTAAGAAGAAAAAAACAAAGCTACAAGGATAGTAGCAAAATATGGATAACTGTAATGAAAACAGAAACAGAGGCGCCACATGTGTAGATCAATCAAAGCTGACAATATCCAAGCGATACAAGATACAGGGTACTCACAAACGTGAAGGCACTGTCTTGTGCCTGTAGAGGCAGGCTGGTATTCTCACAGCAAACTAGCTGGCTGTACAAGGGAGTCCCCTTCGTGATGTCCTGTGTTTCTAGTTGTCCCAATAGCAACCCTTGCCTGGGTCACTTATCGCAAAGTGGAAGCAGCCCTTAGGTTACTTACAAGGGAAATGCCACACTAACACCAGACTTGTAAAAAATAAACCAAGTATTTTATTATTCCAAAAATAAAAATACCATCAGTGCAACAAATTACAGCTGGGTGTGTTAAAAAGGCAAATCTCCTTGAATGTGCAGAGATAATAGCGACGCGTTTCTCAGGGATAACCCTGTTTCATCAGGCTTGTATACTCTAACCCTGTTTGGCTACCGTTTAAATAGGGCCCAGTAACCATATGTTTGCAATAAACCCTCCCCTTCCTTCACATAAACCAATAATGCCTTTCCTTTCCAAAAACGCCCACTTGTTGCTATAATTAAAGTAATATTGATATTTGTATATGTGTGAACTAGTTTAATTGATGCCCTATAAACTATAACGACTGTGTTATTAACTGTGAAATTAGATTAGTATAATTCTGTGCCGATTGTTGCTGTGAGAATACCAGCCTGCCTCTACAGGCACAAGAGAGTGCCTTCACGTTTGTGAGTACCCTGTATCTTGTATCGCTTGGATATTGTCAGCTTTGATTGATCTACACATGTGGCGCCTCTGTTTCTGTTTTCATTGCAGTTATCCATTTTAGAAGCTACACCATCGTTTGGGTGAAGACCGAGAGCTGCCTGTTCTATTTTTGGACTTTGTTGGATACCTTTTGCCAGATTGGTCACGTGCTACGTCTGTATATACACATATTTTTAACAAATTTTAATTTCTTTATATTGTGTGACGTATTGCACACTGATTTTAGCATTTTTTACCATTGTCTATCAGCGCCTCCTATAGGAGACCTGTGGTACTTCTTATCACAGATATCTTTGTATTTATATAGTAGCAAAATATGTAGCAGACTGTCACATGACCAGAACCCCCAATCAGATTATATGAGCTATCATATTTACCCACTATACTCCTACTTTATAAATTGTTATTGATCTGTTTTATTGTAACATATTACTTTGGCAACACATGTAATAATGTCATGCTAATAAAGTATTCTTGACTTGACTTGACTTGACTTGTAAGAGTAAGTCCGGCTGAGTCTTATACAAGGTATAAGATAAAACAAAAAGTAAAGGTTGGATTATGACACCCGGTCTCACAGGATTTTTTCTCTCTCTATTATAAAGGGTGTCAGAGTAATTTTAGTTCCTTTCGTAACTTCAGAGGAAAGTCTTCCCCTTCATCTTCCAAGCAAGAACAGCCCAAGTCTTCTTGGAAACAGTCAGTCTTGGAACAAGGGGAAGCAATATAAGAAACCTGCAGCTGAGTCTAAATCAGCAGGAAGGGTTTGTCCCCGATCCGGGATTGGGTTAAGTAGGGGGCAGACTTTCTTACGAGATGTCTCATATCACTGGGTTGTGGACATATTTTCTAAGGTTTACATCCACCTCTCAAGATTATCTTAGTCCAGATAAAAAGATAGGCATTCTTGTAGTTTGTACAGGATCTTCCATCCCTGGGAGAGAGTTCCCAGTACGGAGACAGGGTCTAGGTTTCTATTCCAATCTGTTCGTGGTTCCCAAAAAAAAAAAAAAAGAGGAAACTTTACGACCTCTTCTAGACCCGAAGTGTCTAAACAGGTTTCTCAGAGTACCGTCCTTTAAGATGAAAACTATTTGTTCCATTCTTCCTTTGGAAGAGAGTCAGTTCATGACGACCATAGACATGAAGGATGCGTACCTTCATATTCCAGTTTACAAGGATTTTTTTTTTCTCATACTTCTGAGATTTGCCTTTCAGGACAAACACTTTCAGTGATCCGGTTTTGGGAAATTGTAGTGGCGCCCTACCTGGACGACATATTGGTTCAGGTGCCATCTTTTTAACAAGCAAACTCTCACACAGAGATCGTGTTGTTCTTTTCTACGTTCCCACGGATGGAAAGAAAATCTGGAAATGAGTTCCCTTGTCCCAGTTACAAGGGTAGTTTTCTTAAGGACCATAATTGATTCCCTATTGATGAAAATATGTCTAACAGAAGTCAGAAGTTCCAAAATTCTTTCCTCTTCAGTCTCCTGTTCGAATGTATGAGTTCTGGTGGTTACTTCCATGAACATCATTCTCCTTGCTCGATTCCATTTTGAGAGCTCTGCAGTTATGCTTGCTCAGTCAATGGAACGGGGATCATGCGGATGTGTCTCAAGGGATAGATGTAGATCAGTCGACAAGAGACTACTCTGGTGGCTTTCTCATGAACCTCTGTCTCAGGGAACATGCTTTCGGAGAACTTCCTGGGTGATTGTTACCACGGACGCCAGCCTGCTGGGTTGGGGAGCAGTCTGGGACTCTTTCAAGGTGCAGGGACTCGGGAGGAGTCTGCTCTCCTCATTATCATCTTGGAGTTGAGAGAGATTTTTAAACGCTCTGATGGTTTTGTCTCAGCTGTCCTTAGTCTGATTTATCAGTTTCCAGTCAGACAAAATAATCTTAGTGCCTTACATAACCACTAGGGAGGAACTCAGAGTTCCTTAGCCATGAAGGAGGTGACTTGGATTATCAGTGGGTGGAAGCTCACAATTTATGTCTATCTGCCATTCTCATTCCAGGAGTGGTCAACTGGGAAGCGGATTTCAGAGCAGACAGAATTTTCTTCCGGGGGAGTGGGGATTCCATCCGCAGGTGTTTTCCAGCATAACCCTCAGATGGGGGGTGCCAGAGCTAGATCTGATGGCATCTTGGAAGAATGCACGGGCCGCTCTGATAGATACTCTGGTGGTCCCTTGGGACTTCAGGTTGACTTACCGGTTTCCTCCGGTTGCTCTCCTTCCACGAGTTTGCTCGTATTAAACAGGAGAGTCAGTGATTCTAGTAGCCCCTGCGTGGCCTCCCAGGATCTGTTTTGCAGACCTCGTGGTGATGTCTTTCTCACCTTGTAGACTGCTTCCGAGGAAGGACTTTCTGAGTCAGGGTCACTCCTTCATCCACATTTCATTTCTCTGAAGCTGACTGCTTGGAGATTGTCCTCTTCATCCACATTTAATTTCTCTGAAGCTGACTGCTTGGAGATTGTCCTCTCAGTTCTATCTAAGCTTGGTTTTCTGAGTCGGTTATTGAGACCATGATTAGGCTCACAAGCCTGTTACTAGAATGTTTTACCATATGGTGTAAATATCTTTATTGGTGTGAATCAAAGGGCTGCTCTTGGAGTAGGGTCAGGATTCCTATGATTTTTTTTCCTTTCTCTAGGATGGTCTGGAGAAGGGTTTGTCAGCTAGTATCCTGAAAAGTCAGATTTCTGCACCTATTTTTTGCTACATAAAGTGCCTGGTGGACGTGCCAGATGTGCAATCTTTTTTTCAGGCCTTGGTCAGAATCGTGCCTGTGTTTGTCTGTTGCTCCTCTTTGGAGCCTAAACCTTGTTCTTGAGGTTTTGCAGCAGGCTCCGAGACATTGCATTCCATAATATTAAGTTATCTTTGAAGGTTTTGTTTCTATCTCTTATGCTCGGAGAGTCTCGGAACTCTCAGCTTTTCAGTATGATTCGCCTTGTCTTATCTTTCATGCTGATAAGGTGTTTTTTCGTTCTAAGTTGGGTTTCCTTACTGGAGTTGTTGTCAGGACATTGTTGTTCCTTTACTGTGTCCTAATCCTTCTTTTCATTAGGAATGTTTGTTGCATAACTTGGATGTGGTACGTGTTCTTAAGTTCTGTCTACAGGCGACTGAGGATTTTCGCCAGTCTTCTGCCCTGTTTGTTTGTTTTCTCTGGGAAACATAAAGGTCAAAAAGCTACTGCTACTTCTCTTTCTATCTGGTTGAGAAGTATATTTTGTTTTGGATCATGTGACTGCTGGACAACAGACTTCTTAGAGAATTACAGCTCAGTCCACGAGGGCTGTCTACTCTTCTTGGGATTTCAAAAATGAAACTTCTGTGTATCAGATTTGCAATGCTGCAACTTGGTTTTCCTTAAAGGGACAATCTAGTCCAAAATAAACTTTCATGATTCAGATAGGGTATGTAATTTTAAAAAATTTCTAATTTTTCTTTTATCACCAATTTTGCTTTGTTCTCTTGGTATTCTTAGTTGAAAGCTTAACCTAGGAGGTTTATATGCTAATTTCTTAGACCTTGAAGGCCACCTCTTATCAGAATGCATTTAAACAGTTTTCACCACTAGAGGGTGTTAGTTCATGTGTTTCATATAGATATCACTGTGCTCATGCACGTGAAGTTATCTGGGAGCCAGCACTGATTGGCTAAACTGCAAGTCTGTCAAAAGAACTGAAATAAAGGGGCAGTTTGCAGAGGCTTAGATACAAGATAATCACAGAGGTAAAAAGTATATAAATATAACTGTGTTGGTTATGCAAAACTGGGGAATGGGTAATAAAGGGATTATCTATCTTTTAAAACAATAAAAATTCTGGTATAGACTGTCCCTTTAAATACTTTTTCCAAATTTTATAAATTTTGATTCTTTTGCCTCGGCTCAGGTTTCTTTTGGGCGAAAGGTTCTTCAAGCGGTGGTGCCTTCTGTTTAGGTCTACCTGTCTTGTCCCTCTCTAGTCATCTGTTTAGGTCTACCTGTCTTGTCCCTCTCTAGTCATCTGTGTCCTCTAGCTTGGGTATCGGTTCCCACTAGTAATTGATGACGTTGTGGACTCACCATATCTTAGGAAAGAAAATGTATGCTTACTTGATAAATGTATTTCTTTCCGGATATGGTGAGTCCAAGACCCCACCCTTTATTTAAGACAGTTATTTTTGACTGAATCTCAGGCACCTCTACACCTTCGGTCGAATGACTGGGGATAGTGGGAAGGGGAGTGGTATTTCACAGCTTTGCTTTGGTGCTCTTTACCTCCTCCTCCTGGCCAGGAGTGATATTCCCACTTGTAATTTATAACTCACCATATCCAGAAATAAATACATTTATCAGGTAAGCATAACTTTTCTTTTTTAGTTATTCCCCCTTTAAATTTTGAACTGTGATTTATTTATACATTTTTTGTGCATCTTTTTTATGGTGCGCTCTAGCGGTTTTCTTGCGCCAGACTTAGGGTTTGCGCGTCTGTATATCAAGTTTTTTTATTTGCATGTGTCAGTCTTCAGGTTTGCGTTTGTTTGTGTATGTGTATATATATATATATATATATATATATATATATATATATATATATATATATATATATATATACATACATATACGCGTGTCAGGTTTTTACACCCTCTTTGGTTTTTCTTCCCGCCGTCCTTTGGGTCTACGTGTGTTTTTTTTCAGGTAATCTGGTTTCAGTCTGTTTTCAGATCCCTGGGTTCTGAATATAGTGTTTTAGGATTATTGGTTTATTTTTCAGCACAATGAGAAGTTTAATAATGTTTAATGTTCCAAAACATCCTTAGAAGGCTCCAGCCTTTTTTTCCCCAATCCATTTTGGATCTAGAAGCTATGGGAATGATTGTTCCTGTTCCATTGTTGGAACAAGTGATGGGATTTTATTAAAATCTCTTCATTGTTTCTTAGGAGCTCAATTCTGAGTATTCTGCCTTTTGTTCAGCAAGGTCAGTTTATGTCCACAATAGATTTAAATTAACAGGGGACATTTTCAGTTTCTGAGGTTTACATTTCTGTACAGGCATTTTCAGTTTGTTGCTCTACCATTTGGTCTGGGTACAGCACTAAGAAACTTTACAAAGGTTCTGGGTGCTCTTCTGTCGGTAATGAGGTCTCTCTTTTTTTGCTTCATCTTTGTCTCACAGTGTTTGGTATGAAGATCTGTTTCAAATGTCCCATTTCCCACCTTAGCCTCTTCCTCTTTGGCCAGACTTCTTGTTTCAGGGTCCATTTTTCCATCTGATTCTCAAGTCTCTAAGCTTCATGTCTTAAATGTTGAATGGTTAGTTCTTAGTCAGAGGTTTTTCTGATTCTGTGATTGAGACCCTTAAGCCTGTCACAATAAAAATTTACCATACGGTTTGGAAATATTTAATTCTTGGTGTGTGAATCCTGATTTTTTTTTTTTACAGTTCTTCCGTTGTTGAGTTTACCAGTTACCTAAAACAAACAAAAGAAAACCAAAAAAACAAATAAAAGAGGAAATAAAAAAGGGGTCCCACACTCTCTCTTACCATCCCCACCGCTTTGTTAACCCCTCAGTAACTCATTAGCATTATTCAGCCATATAGTAGGTAAATGTCCAGCAAGCAATTGTAATTGCATATAAGTTGTTTTCATTAATGGCTTAACTAAAACAATTTTAGCAGAGACTGGAAGGGATAAGATAAACACTTTCCAATGTTTAAAAAACAATGCTAATCACTCATCATTTGGGTTTTGTAAGTTGCATTGTTCTAAAAGACATTGGGGAAACCAAAGCGTTTCTAAGTTGTTTTAAACTGGGTGAACCTTTCGCTTTCCATGATCTCAGAATTAAGTTGCTCCCCAGGAATATGATTGTATTAATTAGCTTTACATTGACTGCAGATCCTTGAGATTTAACTAAAAAAAAAATTCCATCGGCTGAATATGGTAATCTATATTTAAAGTTACATTCATACAATATCCTACTTTACTCCAGAACTGTCCAACTTTTGGGCCAGCCCAGAAACAATGAAAAAGGTCTGCGTCAGAAGAACTACATCTAAAACACAAACTATTTATCTTGTACCCAATCGATAATCTTTCTGGAGTCAAATATGTCATTAAAGTTATTTTAATCTGCAATTCTCTCCATGCCGTTGGAACCCAGCTTTTCTTTAAAGACTTGAAGGTATCCGTTATTATCTGACAATCCATATCTGGAAAAAAGTGTCTCCATTTAGAGACAATATATTCTACTTGGCTTGTGGAAGACTGCTGTCCAAAAAGTTGATAAAAAGAAGAAATAGAGTATAAACCCAATTTATAAGCATTAATCTTAATTTGGATGTCTTGAAGTGACCAATCCTGACCATACATTTGTTTTAATTCAAAAGCAAAGTGTCTTACTTGTAGGTAAGCGTAAAAGTTTCGCTTTGAAAGCCCAAATTGATTACACATTTCCGAAAAAGATAAAGAGTCTAAGTTTGTGTCTAATATTTGTATAATATACTTCAGGCCTTTTGCAGACCATTGTCTGAAGACCTCATCTGTTAGTCCTGACGGAAAGGATGGATTACCTATAATGGGTAAATATTTAGAAACCTAAGGGGAACATCCTACCTCCACACAGAATGCTGTAATGATATACCTAAATGTTACCAAAGAGAAAACCTTTGAAGGAAGAGAGGTTATAGGGCAGTGTAAAATTGCATCCAGTCTAAAAGGAGTCATATACATAGATTCAAGCTCAAAAGAAGATACCAGTTCTTGTTCTGTTAGCCAATCGACAGCTATCTTAACGCAAGCAGCTATACTATATGCTTGTATATTTGGAAGAGCTAGCCCTGCTGCTGCTTTCTCATTCATAAGACGAGTTACCGCAATACGTGCCTTTGTACCTTTCCAGAGGAATTTGGAACATGACTTATTATATGCAACTTGAAATCTTGATTTGGTGCTGAAGGATTTGCAGGCTCCACAGTTTGAGCCCATCCAAGTAGATATTAAGCTTCTTTCTTTTAAGTTTTTGTTCATTCTGGCTATTTCTTCTGCTAAAAGATTTTCTGAATTATCTGCTCTTTCCTGTGATTCTCCTTATTTTATTTTCCAGAACAAGGCGGTTTTATTTTATTTTTTTTGCCTAAGGTTGCGTCCTCCAACAATATATTATTAATCATAAAATTGTTCTTCTTTGTGCCCTTATCCTAAGAATTCCTCAGAAAGGCTTCTTCACAATTTGGATGTTGTTAGGGCCTTAAAGTGATGGTAAACTCACTTAAGTTAATTTACATAGTATGAAAGCACTTTTAAATATATGTATATTGATGCTAGTATTTCTGTTACACACACACACACACACACACACTATATCTATTGTTATACCCATTTTTATGTGGCTTTGTTCCCTGCTTCCATGCTGCCTCCGTAATTCTTATGCTTCAGTTTGACAGGCAGCTGTTGCATCCAATAGGAGCTGCACCATACGCCCTATGTTACCTACTTCCAGCACACTCCCGTGCTGGTAACTTGAAGCCGCATCTGCTTGAAGTAGAACTGCACAAGTGCAGTTCGCTACTCTCAAAAATCAGTATGTAACAAGGATGACGTCACACTAGGAGGCAGGTCTTAGATCCAGACGTCATAAATAGAGGCCAAATTTGTGCCGCCCGTGTGACCCTTTAAGAAAGCCGTTCACACGGCGAAACATGTTAGGGATCTGTTGAGGAGGCATTGGGAACTCCTGTTTTTAATAGCCACTTTTAACATTACTGCTAATGCTACGATACCAATAATGCTCATTTTATAAGTGGACTCAGATACTAACTAAAAGAAAGTTAAAATATAGAACTATGTTCACTGTGAGCATGTTTACGCTAAAACATTAGTGACTATAGGCATAAACTGTGCAAACCAAACTAAGAATGATTCACATAATTTAGTGAAGTCAGATACCAATAGTGTTTGTCTAAGTTCAGTGACAGTTTTTGCTAATTTCAATCACCCTTGCTTATTTGCTACAAAGTTGGCAACCAATCGATAAAGGCAGCAAAATTTGCAAAGCATAAATAAGCCTCTCTCTATTTAATTGTCTAAGGAAACAGGCAGGCTAGATATAATTCGGGCAAGCACTTCTACAACTGCAATACTCTCATTGATAAAGCAATTCTAACTACACTACTATGAGTATCAGCACAGCGCTAAGTTAATATAAAGCCATATCAAAGACAATATTTTTTTTAAAAACTTTATGAACTGTTACAAGTATTAGCATAATAAATGCTTCATAGATTGCACACACACTGCTTACATACTCACTATTCCGGTAGAAGCGATACTGTATTATACATGCTGTAATGATAATAAGCCTACTCCAGTTGAAAGCAATACGTCCGTTATTTTACTTTATTCAATAGGAGAGAAGCACATTAGGTTCTCCTATTATTGCTACTTACAGCCACTAGTCCTGTAATTAAATCTTGTTTACAATTTCATCACTTTTCACACTAGAAGGCTGCATATTGCTGATGCATATTTATATAGCTGCTAACGTGTGCTTAAATGGAAAATAAGACAGCTATAACATCTCTTTCACAAGCTCACTGAACCAAGTGCTATAACGATACACCCATAGCCACACTTAACCCATAAATACTATGCCTAAGAGCAAGATATCACAATTATGAATGTATGCTGTTATTGTAAATGTGGTAACTTTCACTGAATGAGCCTAAGGCAGTGATTTTCAACCTTTTTTTGCCGTGCCACACTTTTTTACATAAAAAAATTCTGTGGCACACCACCATCCCAAAATTTTACAAAATAACACATTGTAGCTTAATACAGTGTGTGTGTGTGTGTGTGTGTGTGTGTGTGTGTATATATATATATATATATATATATATATATATATATATATATATATATATATATATACAGGGAGTGCAGAATTATTAGGCAAATGAGTATTTTGACCACATCATCCTCTTTATGCATGTTGTCTTACTCCAAGCTGTATAGGCTCGAAAGCCTACTACCAATTAAGCATATTAGGTGATGTGCATCTCTGTAATGAGAAGGGGTGTGGTCTAATGACATCAACACCCTATATCAGGTGTGCATAATTATTAGGCAACTTCCTTTCCTTTGGCAAAATGGGTCAAAAGAAGGACTTGACAGGCTCAGAAAAGTCAAAAATAGTGAGATATCTTGCAGAGGGATGCAGCACTCTTAAAATTGCAAAGCTTCTGAAGCGTGATCATCCAACAATCAAGCGTTTCATTAAAAATAGTCAACAGGGTCGCAAGAAGCGTGTGGAAAAACCAAGGCGCAAAATAACTGCCCATGAACTGAGAAAAGTCAAGCGTGCAGCTGCCAAGATGCCACTTGCCACCAGTTTGGCCATATTTCAGAGCTGCAACATCACTGGAGTGCCCAAAAGCACAAGGTGTGCAATACTCAGAGACATGGCCAAGGTAAGAAAGGCTGAAAGACGACCACCACTGAACAAGACACACAAGCTGAAACGTCAAGACTGGGCCAAGAAATATCTCAAGACTGATTTTTCTAAGGTTTTATGGACTGATGAAATGAGAGTGAGTCTTGATGGGCCAGATGGATGGGCCCGTGGCTGGATTGGTAAAGGACAGAGAGCTCCAGTCCGACTCAGACGCCAGCAAGGTGGAGGTGGAGTACTGGTTTGGGCTGGTATCATCAAAGATGAGCTTGTGGGGCCTTTTCGGGTTGAGGATGGAGTCAAGCTCAACTCCCAGTCCTACTGCCAGTTTCTGGAAGACACCTTCTTCAAGCAGTGGTACAGGAAGAAGTCTACATCCTTCAAGAAAAACATGATTTTCATGGAGGACAAAGCTCCATCACACGCGTCCAAGTACTCCACAGCGTGGCTGGCAAGAAAGGGTATAAAAGAAGAAAATCTAATGACATGGCCTCCTTGTTCACCTGATCTGAACCCCATTGAGAACCTGTGGTCCATCATCATATGTGAGATTTACAAGGAGGGAAAACAGTACACCTCTCTGAACAGTGTCTGGGAGGCTGTGGTTGCTGCTGCACGCAATGTTGATGGTGAACAGATCAAAACACTGACAGAATCCATGGATGGCAGGCTTTTGAGTGTCCTTGCAAAGAAAGGTGGCTATATTGGTCACTGATTTGTTTTTGTTTTGTTTTTGAATGTCAGAAATGTATATTTGTGAATGTTGAGATGTTATATTGGTTTCACTGGTAAAAATAAATAATTGAAATGGGTATATATTTGTTTTTTGTTAAGTTGCCTAATAATTATGCACAGTAATAGTCACCTGCACACACAGATATCCCCCTAAAATAGCTATAACTAAAAACAAACTAAAAACTACTTCCAAAACTATTCAGCTTTGATATTAATGAGTTTTTTGGGTTCATTGAGAACATGGTTGTTGTTCAATAATAAAATTAATCCTCAAAAATACAACTTGCCTAATAATTCTGCACTCCCTGTATATATGTGTGTGTGTGTGTGTGTGTGTATATATATATATGTGTGTGTGTGTGTATGTATATATATATATATATATGTGTGTGTGTGTATATGTATGTGTATATATATATATATATGTATGTGTATATGTGTATATATATATATATATATATATATATATATATACATACAAACATACATACATACACACACACTGCACTGTGCTGTCATGCCATACCTCCTACAAACTATACATGCCATATTGACATTCATTCACAAACAATCATAATGATTGGTTGTGAATGAATGTCAATATGTCATGGTTGTAAATGATGCCTGATGAGTCACATACCTCCCAATATTTCAAAATTTGAAAGAGGGACACCCCAGCACTGGGAAATGTGCCCCCATCAGTCATCATCTCACTTAAAATAAAAAAACGGCCCAGAATAAAAAACAAGCAAAATTTAAAAAATGTCACATTGTTGTCAGTCTGCCGCGGCACACCTGAGGATCTCTCACGGCACACTGGTTGAAAAACACTGGCCTTAAGGTATTACACGTTATACGTTGATAGTCACATACCAACTTAACTATATTTCTCTTGTTAAGTGTAGTCAGTCCACGGGTCATCCATTACTTATGGGATTATATCTCTTCCCCAACAGGAAGTTGCAAGAGGATCACCCAAGCAGAGCTGCTATATAGCTCCTCCCCTCACATGTCATATCCAGTCATTCTCTTGCAACCTAACTAAAGATAGGTCGTTGTGAGAGGTCTGTGGTGTTTTTAAACTTAGTTTATTTCTTCAATCAAAAGTTTGTTATTTTAAATGGCACCGGAGTGTGCTGTTTGTTTCTCAGGCAGCATTAGAAGAAGACTCTGCCTGCGTTTTCTATGATCTTAGCAGACGTAACTAAGATCCACTGGCTGTTCTCGCACATTCTGAGGAGTGAGGTAACTTCAGAAAAGGGGAATAGCATGCAGGCCCCCCCTGCAAACGAGGCATGTGCAGTAAATTATTTTTCTAAGCAATGGAATTGAAATTACTGCTGATACCAATGTAATGTAAGTTCAGCCTTAAATGCAGTGGTAGCGACTGGTATTAGGCTGAGGAGTGTGTGTACACTGAAGTATTTTTCTAGGGAATGGAATTTGACTCAGAAAATACTGTTAATACTGAAGTAATGTGTGAGCCTTAACTGCAGTAAAAGCGACTGGTAGCAGGCTTATTAATAACACTTCATAACTTTTAAAATGTATGTTCAAAACGTTTACTGGCATGTTAATCGTTTTTTGTGAGGTACTTGATGATAAAACTTATTGGGGCATGATTTTTACCACATGGCTAACTTTTGTTTCTGCATAGAAACAGTTAACTGAGCTTCCCCACTGTTGTAATATGAGTGGGAGGTGCCTATTTTAGAGCTTTTTTGCGCAGTAAAAATTCAGTCACAATCTTCCAACTTCATCCTCCATGATCCAGGACGTCTCTAGAGAGCTCAGGGGTCTTCAAAATTCATTTTGAGGGAGGTAATCAGTCACAGCAGACCTGTGACAGTGTGTTTGACTGTTATAAAAACGTTAATTATTAAATTGTTATCCGTTTTTGGGTATTAAGGGGTTAATCATCCATTTGCTGGTGGGTGCAATCCTTTGCTAACTTAATACATTTACTGTGAAAATTTGGTTGCTATAACTAATTTGGTTCATTGTTATTTCAACTGTGACAGCTTTTTGTGCTTCTTAAAGGCACAGTAGCGTTTTTTTATATTGCTTGTAAATTTATTTGAAAAGTATTTTCCAAGCTTGCTAGTCTCATTGCTAGTCTGTTTAAACATGTCTGACACAGATGAATCTGTTTGTTCACTATGTTTGAAGGCCAATGTGGAGCCCCATAGAAGGTTGTGTACTAAATGCATTGATGTAACTTTAAATAAAAGTCAGTCTTTACATGCAAAGAAATTATCACCAGACGAGGGGGAAGTTATGCCGACTAACTCTCCTCACGTCTCAGTACCTTCGCCTCCCGCTCAGGAGGTGCGTGATTTTGTGGCGCCAAGTACATCAGGGAGGCCCTTACAAATCACTTTGCAAGACATGGCTACTGTTATGACAGAAGTATTATCTAAATTGCCAGAATTAAGAGGCAAGCGTGATAGCTCTGGGTTAAGGACAGAGCGCGCTGATGATGTGAGAGCCATGTCCGATACTGCGTCACAATTTGCAGAACATGAAGACGGAGAGCTTCATTCTGTGGGTGACGGATCTGATCCAGGGAGACTGGATTCAGAGATTTCTAATTTTAAATTTAAGCTTGAGAACCTCCGCATATTGCTAGGGGAGGTATTAGCGGCTCTGAATGATTGTAACACGGTTGCAATTCCAGAAAAATTATGTAGGTTGGATAGATACTATGCGGTACCGGTGTGTACTGACGTGTTTCCTATACCTAAAAGGCTTACAGAAATTATTAGCAAGGAGTGGGATAGACCCGGTGTGCCTTTTTCCCCTCCTCCCATATTTAGGAAAACGTTTCCTATAGACCCCACCACACGAGACTTATGGCAGACGGTCCCTAAGGTGGAGGGAGCGGTTTCTACTTTAGCTAAGCGTACCACTATCCCGGTGGAGGATAGTTGTGCCTTTTCAGATCCAGTGGATAAAAAATTAGAAGGTTACCTTAAGAAAATGTTTGTTCAACAAGGTTTTATCTTACAGCCCCTTGCATGCATTGCGCCTGTCACTGCTGCGGCGGCATTCTGGTTTGAGTCTCTGGAAGAGGCCATTCGCACAGCTCCATTGGATGAAATTATGAACAAGCTTAAAGCACTTAAGCTAGCTAACGCATTTGTTTCTGATGCCGTTGTACATTTAACCAAACTTACGGCTAAGAACTCCGGATTCGCCATCCAATCGCGCAGAGCGCTATGGCTTAAATCCTGGTCAGCTGACGTGACTTCTAAATCTAAATTGATTAATATTCCTTTCAAAGGGCAGACCTTATTCGGGCCCGGCTTGAAAGAAATTATCGCTGACATTACGGGAGGTAAGGGCCATGCTCTACCTCAGGACAGGGCCAAATCAAAGGCCAAACAGTCTAATTTTCGTGCCTTTCGTAACCTCAAGGCAGGAGCAGCATCAACTTCCTCCGCTCCAAAACAGGAAGGAGCTGTTGCTCGTTACAGACAGGGCTGGAAAACTAACCAGTCCTGGAACAAGGGCAAGCAGGCCAGAAAACCTGCTGCTGCCCCTAAGACAGCATGAAGAGAGAGCCCCCTATCCGGAAACGGATCTAGTGGGTGGCAGACTTTCTCTCTTCGCCCAGGCTTGGGCAAGAGATGTCCAGTATCCCTGGGCGTTGGAGATCATATCTCAGGGATATCTTCTGGACTTCAAAGCTTCTCCTCCACAAGGGAGATTTTATCTTTCAAGGTTATCAGCAAACCAAATAAAGAAAGAGGCGTTTCTACGCTGTGTACAAGACCTCTTACTAATGGGGGTGATCCACCCAGTTCCGCGGACGGAACACGGGCAGGGATTCTATTCAAACCTGTTTGTGGTTCCCAAGAAAGAGGGAACCTTCAGACCAATCTTGGACTTAAAAATCCTAAACAAATTCCTAAGAGTTCCATCATTCAAAATGGAAACTATTCGATCCATCCTACCCATGATCCAAGAGGGTCAGTACATGACCACTGTGGACTTAAAGGATGCCTACCTTCACATACCGATTCACAAGGATCATTATCGGTACCTAAGATTTGCCTTCCTAGACAGGCATTACCAGTTTGTAGCTCTTCCCTTCGGGTTAGCTACGGCTCCAAGAATCTTTACAAAAGTTCTGGGCTCACTTCTGGCGGTACTGAGACCGCGAGGCATAGCGGTGGCTCCGTACCTAGATGACATTCTGATACAAGCGTCAAGTTTTCAAACTGCCAAGTCTCATACAGAGATAGTTCTGGCATTTCTGAGGTCGCATGGGTGGAAGGTGAACGTGGAAAAGAGTTCTCTATTACCACTCACAAGGGTTCCCTTCCTAGGGACTCTTATAGATTCTGTAGAGATGAAAATTTACCTGACGGAGGCCAGGTTATCAAAACTTCTAAATGCTTGCCGTGCCCTTCATTCCATTCCACACCCGTCAGTAGCTCAGTGCATGGAAGTAATCGGCTTAATGGTAGCAGCAATGGACATAGTACCATTTGTGCGACTGCATCTCAGACCGCTGCAATTGTGCATGCTAAGTCAGTGGAATGGGGATTATTCAGATTTGTCCCCTCTACTAAATCTGGACTAAGAGACCAGAGATTCTCTTCTATGGTGGCTTTCTCGGCCCCACCTGTCCAAGGGGATGACCTTTCGCAGGCCAGATTGGACTATTGTAACAACAGACGCCAGCCTTCTAGGTTGGGGCGCAGTCTGGAATTCCCTGAAGGCTCAGGGATCATGGACTCAGGAGGAGAAACTCCTCCCAATAAATATTCTGGAGTTAAGAGCAATATTCAATGCTCTTCTAGCGTGGCCTCAGTTAGCAACTCTGAGGTTCATCAGATTTCAGTCGGACAACATCACGACTGTGGCTTACATCAATCATCAAGGGGGAACCAGGAGTTCCCTAGCGATGTTGGAAGTCTCAAAGATAATTCGCTGGGCAGAGTCTCACTCTTGCCACCTGTCAGCAATCTACATCCCAGGCGTGGAGAACTGGGAGGCGGATTTTCTAAGTCGCCAGACTTTTAATTCTGGGGAGTGGGAACTTCATCCGGAGGTCTTCGCTCAACTGATTCATCGTTGGGGCAAACCAGATCTGGATCTCATGGCGTCTCGCCAGAACGCCAAGCTTCCTTGCTACGGATCCAGGTCCAGGGACCCGGGAGCGGTGCTGATAGATGCTCTGACAGCCCCTTGAGTCTTCAACATGGCTTATGTGTTTCCACCATTTCCGATGCTTCCTCGACTGATTGCCAAGATCAAACAGGAGAGAGCATTGGTTATTCTGATAGCGCCCGCGTAGCCACGCAGGACCTGGTATGCAGACCTAGTGGACATGTCGTCCTGTCCACCATGATCTCTGCCTCTGAGGCAGGACCTTCTAATTCAGGGTCCTTTCAACCATCCAAATCTAATTTCTCTGAGGCTGACTGCATGGAGATTGAACGCTTGATTCTATCAAAGCGTGGCTTCTCGGAGTCGGTTATTGATACCTTAATACAGGCTAGTAAACCTGTTACCAGAAGAATTTACCATAAGATATGGTGTAAATATTTGTATTGGTGCGAATCCAAGAGTTACTCATGGAGTAAGGTTAGGATTCCTAGGATATTGTCTTTTCTACAAGAGGGTTTAGAAAAGGGCTTATCCGCTAGTTCGTTAAAAGGACATATTTCTGCTCTGTCTATTCTTCTACACAAGCGTCTGGCAGAAATTCCAGACGTTCAGGCTTTTTGTCAGGCTTTGGCTAGGATTAAGCCTGTGTTTAAGACTGTTGCTCCGCCGTGGAGCTTAAACTTAGTTCTTAACGTCCTGCAAGGCGTTCCATTTGAACCCCTTCATTCCATTGATATTAAGCTGTTATCTTGGAAAGTTCTGTTTTTGATGGCTATTTCCTCGGCTCGAAGAGTCTCTGAGTTATCTGCCTTACATTGTGATTCTCCTTATCTGATTTTTCATTCAGACAAGGTAGTTCTGCGTACTAAACCTGGGTTCTTACCTAAGGTAGTTTCTAACAGGAATATCAATCAAGAGATTGTTGTTCCATCATTGTGTCCTAACCCTTCTTCAAAGAAGGAACGACTTTTGCATAATCTGGACGTAGTCCGTGCCCTGAAGTTTTATTTGCAGGCAACTAAAGATTTTCGTCAAACTTCTTCCCTGTTTGTCGTTTACTCTGGACAGAGGAGAGGTCAAAAGGCTTCGGCTACCTCTCTCTCTTTTTGGCTTCGTAGAATAATACGTTTAGCCTATGAGACTGCTGGACAGCAGCCTCCTGAAAGAATTACAGCTCATTCTACTAGAGCTGTGGCTTCCACCTGGGCCTTTAAAAATTAGGCTTCTGTTGAACAGATTTGCAAGGCTGCGACTTGGTCTTCACTTCACACTTTTTCAAAGTTTTACAAAGTTGACACTTTTGCTTCTTCGGAGGCTATTTTTGGGAGAAAGGTACTTCAGGCAGTGGTTCCCTCCGTTTAAAGTTCCTGCCTTGTCCCTCCCTTCATCCGTGTACTTTAGCTTTGGTATTTGTATCCCATAAGTAATGGATGACCCGTGGACTGACTACACTTAACAAGAGAAAACATAATTTATGCTTACCTGATAAATTTATTTCTCTTGTAGTGTAGTCAGTCCACGGCCCGCCCTGTCTTTTAAGGCAGATCTAAATTTTAATTAAACTCCAGTCACCACTGCACCCTATGGTTTCTCCTTTCTCGTCTTGTTTCGGTCGAATGACTGGATATGACATGTGAGGGGAGGAGCTATATAGCAGCTCTGCTTGGGTGATCCTCTTGCAACTTCCTGTTGGGGAAGAGATATAATCCCATAAGTAATGGATGACCCGTGGACTGACTACACTACAAGAGAAATAAATTTATCAGGTAAGCATAAATTATGTTTTTTTTCTTTTCTCGCAATGATATATAATCTGAGTTACAAATAAGCAAATTCAAGCATACACAGGATTTACTCAAGTGTGTAGACAGCATATTGCTAATGCATATTTACATATCTGAAAAATATGAAGAAAGAGAAACGCAGCACGCTCTAAGTGTAATCTGTTTGGTAGTTATCAATTATCAAAACCCCCTTCCCATGGGCACCTATTGGGTGAGCTGAGAGACTTGGATTTGTAAGTTTTTATATTTTATTTCACAATAAACGTGTTACACTTTAAACACTGGAGTGGTATCCCTTCCATGTTTGATTGTGGACTGCCGTGGGAAAGTGAAACAATCTCTCCGGTTGGACAGGCTTTCCAGACATCACTGAGGAAGGTTATCTGAGGAATAAACTGCATGGTTGTATACAACCTGATGCGCACATCATATAGAACGATCCTGTGAGTAATACCCAGGGAAGGGGTTTTTGATAATTGATAACTACCAAACAGATTACACTTAGAGCGTGCTGCGCTTCTCTTTCTTCATATTTTTCAGCATTTTTTGTAAACGAGTCTTTGATGGGAAGCTGCAACATAAGACACGCTGAATAAAAGGGATATAGAGGACCATCATGATTACCTGTTTTCCAACATTACACCTTTGATTAAAGGGACATTTTTCTGAACATTCATGAATATTTATAAACTGCTAAGTTGAGAAGCAGTGTGTGGAAAATAGTATTGTTTAATGTATTTGTTACTATAATTTGTTGGTTCTTAATTTGTAGTTTTTATTGGGTGGTAGCGCATTATTTGCTTTCTATATTTACATATCTGCCAATATTTGCTAAAATATAAATCGCGATTAGTGTAACTTAATCACAAACTCACTGAACCAAGTGTTATAACTATATATCTAGAGCCACATCTAACCCATAAATAGTCTGCCTAGGAGCAAAATTACACATTTATTAATTGATGCTGGTATAGAAAATGTGGTAATTCTCACAGAATGAGCCAAGGGTATTAAATGTTACACACTGATACTCAGTCACAGTCAACTAATCTATATTTCATTTTTGCTATGAAATATAACCTGAGTCACCAATAAGTGAATTTAAGCATAGGCAGGATTGTAAATAAGTGTGTTTTTGATTGTTTTTCCCTTTATATTTTAAGAGAATGTATTAAAAGTTATATTTTAAATAAGATCTTTATCCCTCTCTCTACATTGGGATTTATCTGTTAATACAAAATAACATTCCTTAAAGATACAAAACACAAAGAGTGCTATTTGTGTATTCTTTTCTTGAGTTTTATAACCTATTTTTGCTTTAAGATTTAATGTCAATACATAGCACAATCACTCCTTACAGTTTATTCCTTTAAATGGAAATTGCTAGAATGAGTTATTTAGAGTCTGTTTACATGCCAAGTAGTGCCATTGGTTTCCCCTCCACTGACATATATATGTATAGTTGTGTGTGTGTGTGTAAGCTTGAGTATTTGTCCCCCAGGAGTAACGGACCATGGGCTCTCGCCACCTGTATGAAAGAAAACATAAGTTATGCTTCCTGATAAATTTCTTTCTTTCATGGTAGTGAGAGTCCACAAGGCCCCATCCTGTTTCTTTTTTCTTTTTTTGCTCCTATTTTTTTTGCTTATTTTTTTTTCCTACCTCTTTTGCTTCGCTTTATGTTAGACTGAGTTTCCAGCTAGGTTGGATGGTTTTTAAAGAGCTCTTTGGGTTTGGGAATCTTTGCCTTCCCTAGTGGCAGGGAAGACTAATTCCCAAGAGTAATGAATCGTAGACTCTAACCACCAAGAAATACATTAATTTATCAGGTTTATAAAGTATAATTTTTTTTTTTTTTTTTTTTAAATAAAATATTTCAATAATAGATTTTTGTACATCCATATTTTCACTTTTATATTTACAGTGATAATAAAACTGTTTGATTTGCTTATTTCTTATGCAGCCTGGACTTTATGAAAGAGCCTGTGACCACAAGATGTGACCACATATTCTGCAGGTAAATTAATTTCCTTCTCTTGTTTGTTTATAGTTAATTTTTCTTAATGTTTAAAGAGAAAATAATAATCTATAAACATTGCTAGTGTATTTGTATGAGTTTAGCTACAATATCTCGCAAAAGTAAGTATGCCCCTAACATTTTTGTAAATATTTTATTATATCTTTTCATGTGACAACACTGAAGCAATGACACTTTGCTACAATGTAAAGTAGTGAGTGTACAGCCTGTATAACAGTGTAAATTTGCTGTCCCTTTAAAATAACTCAACACACAGCCATTAATGTCTAAACCGTTGGCAACAAAAGTGAGTACACCCCTAAGTGGAAATGTCCAAATGGGCCCAATTAGCTATTTTCCCTCCCCAGTGTCATGCGACTCGTTAGTGTGGGGAGCAGGTGTGTTAAATTTGGTTTTATCACTCTCGCACTTTCTCATACTGGTCACTGGAAATTCAACATGACATCTCATGACAAAGAACTCTCTGAGGATCTGAAAAAAAGAATTTGTGCGCTACATAAAGATGGCCTAGGCTATAAGAAGATTGCCAAGACCCTGAAACTGAGATGCAGCACGGATGGCAAGACCATATAGCGGTTTCACAGGACAGGTTCCACTCAGAAAAGGCCTCGCCCTGGTTGACCAAAGAATTTGAGTGCACATGCTCAGCGTCATATCCAGAGGTTGTCTTTGGGAAATAGACGTATGAGTGCTGCCAGCATTGCTGCAGATGTTGAAGGGGTGGGATGTCAGCCTTTCAGTGCTCAGACCATACGCTGCACACTGCATCAAATTTTTCTGTATGGCTGTCGTCCCAGAAGGAAGCCTCTTCTAAAGATGATGCACAAGAAAACAGAATTTATGCTTACCTGATAAATTACTTTCTCCAACGGTGTGTCCGGTCCACGGCGTCATCCTTACTTGTGGGAATATCTCTTCCCCAACAGGAAATGGCAAAGAGTCCCAGCAAAGCTGGCCATATAGTCCCTCCTAGGCTCCGCCCACCCCAGTCATTCGACCGACGGACAGGAGGAAAAAATAGGAGAAACCATATGGTGTCGTGGTGACTGTAGTTAGAGAAAATAATTCATCGGACCTGATTAAAAAACCAGGGCGGGCCGTGGACCGGACACACCGTTGGAGAAAGTAATTTATCAGGTAAGCATAAATTCTGTTTTCTCCAACATTGGTGTGTCCGGTCCACGGCGTCATCCTTACTTGTGGAAACCAATACCAAAGCTTTAGGACACGGATGAAGGGAGGGAGCAAATCAGGTCACCTAAACGGAAGGCACCACGGCTTGCAAAACTTTTCTCCCAAAAATAGCCTCCGAAGAAGCAAAAGTATCAAATTTGTAAAATTTGGCAAAAGTGTGCAGTGAAGACCAAGTCGCTGCCTTACATATCTGATCAACAGAAGCCTCGTTCTTGAAGGCCCATGTGGAAGCTACAGCCCTAGTGGAGTGAGCTGTGATTCTTTCAGGAGGCTGCCGTCCGGCAGTCTCATAAGCCAATCGGATGATGCTTTTAAGCCAAAAAGAGAGAGAGGTAGAAGTTGCTTTTTGACCTCTCCTTTTACCAGAATAGACGACAAACAGAGAAGAAGTTTGTCTGAAGTCTTTCGTAGCTTCTAAGTAGAATTTTAGAGCACGGACTACATCTAAATTGTGTAGCAAACGTTCCTTCTTTGAAACTGGATTCGGACACAAAGAAGGTACAACTATCTCCTGAATAATATTTTTGTTGGAAACAACCTTTGGTAGAAAACCAGGTTTAGTACGCAAAACAACCTTATCTGAATGGAACACCAGATAGGGTGGAGTACATTGTAGAGCAGATAACTCAGAAACTCTTCTAGCAGAAGAAATAGCAACCAAAAACAAAACTTTCCAAGATAACAACTTAATATCTACGGAATGTAAAGGTTCAAACGGAACCCCTTGAAGAACTGAAAGAACTAGATTTAAACTCCAGGGAGGAGTCAAAGGTCTGTAAACAGGCTTGATCCGAACCAAAGCCTGAACAAATGCTTGAACATCTGGCACAACTGCCAGTCGTTTGTGCAGTAGGACAGATAAAGCAGAAATCTGTCCCTTTAGAGAACTTGCAGATAATCCTTTATCCAAACCTTCTTGTAGAAAGGAAAGAATCCTAGGAATCTTTATCTTATTCCATGGGAATCCCTTGGATTCACACCAGCAGATATTTCTTTTCCATATTTTATGGTAAATCTTTCTAGTTACCGGTTTTCTGGCTTGAACCAGAGTATCTATCACGGAATCTGAAAACCCACGCTTTGATAGAATCAAGCGTTCAATCTCCAAGCCGTCAGCTGGAGGGAGACCAGATTTGGATGTTCGAATGGACCCTGAACAAGAAGGTCCTGTCTCAAAAGTAGCTTCCATGGTGGAACCGATGACATATTCACCAGGTCTGCATACCAAGTCCTGCGTGGCCACGCAGGAGCTATCAAGATCACTGAGGCCCTCTCCTGTTTGATCCTGGCTACCAGCCTGGGAATGAGAGGAAACGGTGGAAACACATAAGCTAGGTTGAAGGTCCAAGGCGCTACTAGTGCATCCACTAGAGTCGCCTTGGGATCCCTGGATCTGGACCCGTAGCAAGGAACCTTGAAGTTCTGACGGGACGCCATCAGATCCATATCTGGAATTCCCCATAGTTGCGTCAACTGGGCAAAGATCTCCGAGTGGAGTTAACACTCCCCCGGATGGAATGTCTGACGACTCAAATAATCCGCTTCCCAGTTTTCCACACCTGGAATGTGGATCGCAGATAGGTGGCAGGAGTGATTCTCCGCCCATTGTATTATTTTGGTCACTTCTTTCATCGCCAGGGAACTCCTTGTTCCCCCCTGATGATTGAGATACGCAACAGTCGTCATGTTGTCTGATTGGAATCTTATGAATCTGGCCTTTGCTAGCTGAGGCCAAGCCTTGAGAGCATTGAATATCGCTCTTAGTTCCAGAATGTTTATCGGGAGAAGAGACTCTTCCCGAGACCACAGTCCCTGAGCTTTCAGGGATTCCCAGACCGCGCCCCAGCCCACTAGGCTGGCGTTGGTCGTGACGATGACCCACTCTGGACTGCGGAAGCTCATTCCCTGGGATAGGTGATCCTGGGTTAGCCACCAACGGAGTGAGTCTCTGGTCTTCTGATCTACTTGAATCACTGGAGACAAGTCTGTATAATCCCCATTCCACTCTTTCAGCATGCACAGTTGTAATGGTCTTAGATGAATTCGCGCAAAAGGAACTATGTCCATTGCTGCAACCATCAATCCTACTACTTCCATGCACTGAGCTACGGAAGGACAAGGAATAGAATGAAGAACTTGACAAGCGTTTAGAAGTTTTGACTTTCTGACATCTGTCAAGAAAATCCTCATTTCTAAGGAATCTATTATTGTTCCCAAGAAGGGAACTCTTGTCGACGGAGACAGGTAACTTTTTTCTATGTTCACCTTCCATCCGTGAAATCTGAGAAAGGCCAGAACGATGTCTGAGTGAGCCTTTGCCTTTGAAAGAGACGACGCTTGTACTAGAATGTCGTCCAAGTACGGTACTACTGCAATGCCCCTTGGTCTTAGAACCACTAGAAGGGATCCTAGTACCTTTGTGAAAATCCTTGGAGCAGTGGCTAACCCGAATGGGAGGGCCACAAACTGGTAATGTTTGTCCAGAAAGGCGAACCTTAGGAACTGATGATGTTCCTTGTGGATAGGGATATGTAGATACGCATCCTTTAGATCCACGGTAGTCATAAATTGACCTTCCTGAATTGTGGGTAGAATCGTTCGAATGGTTTCCATCTTGAACGATGGTACTCTGAGAAATTTGTTTAGGATCTTTAGATCCAGGATTGGTCTGAAAGTTCCATCTTTTTTGGGAACCACAAACAGATTTGAGTAAAATCCCATTCCTTGTTCCGCCGTTGGAACTGGGTGTATCACTCCCATCTTTAACGGGTCTTCTACACAATGTAAGAATGCCTGTCTCTTTATTTGGTTTGAGGATAAGTGAGACATGTGGAACCTTCCCCTTGGGGGTAGTTCCTTGAATTCCAGAAGATAACCCTGAGAAACTATTTCTAGCGTCCAGGGATCCTGAACATCTCTTGCCCAAGCCTGAGCAAAGAGAGAGAGTCTGCCCCCCACTAGATCCGGTCCCAGATCGGGGGCTACTCCTTCATGCTGTTTTGTTAGCAGCGGCAGGCTTCTTGGCCTGCTTACCCTTGTTCCAGCCTTGCATCGGTTTCCAGGCTGGTTTGGTCTGTGAGGTATTACCCTCTTGTTTAGAGGATGCAGAATTAGAGCCCGGTCCGTTCCTGAAATTACGAAAGGAACGAAAATTAGACTTATTCTTGGCTTTGAAAGGCCTATCTTGTGGGAGGGCGTGGCCCTTTCCCCCAGTGATGTCTGAGATAATCTCTTTCAATTCTGGCCCAAAGAGAGTTTTACCCTTGAAGGGGATATTAAGCAATTTTGTCTTGGATGATACATCCGCTGACCAAGACTTTAGCCAAAGCGCTCTGCGCGCCACAATTGCAAACCCTGAATTTTTTGCCGCTAATCTAGCTATTTGCAAAGCGGCATCTAAAATAAAAGAGTTAGCCAACTTAACTGCGTGAACTCTGTCCATAACCTCCTCATATGGAGTCTCTCTACTGAGCGACTTTTCTAGTTCCTCGAACCAGAACCACGCTGCTGTAGTGACAGGAACAATGCACGAAATGGGTTGAAGAAGGTAACCTTGCTGTATAAAAATCTTTTTAAGCAAACCCTCCAATTTTTTATCCATAGGATCTTTGAAAGCACAATTATCCTCGATAGGAATAGTAGTGCGCTTGTTTAGAGTAGAAACTGCCCCCTCGACCTTAGGGACTGTCTGCCATAAGTCCTTTCTGGGGTCGACCATAGGAAATAATTTCTTAAATATAGGAGGGGGAACAAAAGGTATGCCGGGCTTCTCCCATTCCTTATTCACTATGTCCGCCACCCGCTTGGGTATAGGAAAAGCGTCGGGGTGCACCGGAACCTCTAGGAACTTGTCCATCTTGCATAATTTTTCTGGAATGACCAGGTTGTCACAATCATCCACAGTAGATAACACCTCCTTAAGCAGTGCGCGGAGATGTTCTAATTTAAATTTAAATGTCACAACATCAGGTTCAGCCTGTTGGGAAATTTTTCCTGAATCTGAAATTTCCCCATCTGACAAAACCTCCCTCATGGCCCCTTCAGATTGGTGTGAGGGTATGACAGAACAATTATCATCAGCGCCCTCCTGCTCTTCAGTGTTTAAAACAGAGCAATCACGCTTTCTCTGATATGCAGGCATTTTGGATAAAATATTTGCTATGGAGTTATCCATTACAGCCGTCAATTGTTGCATGGTAATAAGCATTGGCGCGCTATAAGTACTAGGTGCCTCCTGCGTGGGCAAAACTGGTGTAGACACAGAAGGAGATGATGTAGAACCATGTCTACTCCCTTCATCTGATGAATCATCTTGGGCAACTTCATTATCTGTGACAGTACTGTCCTTACTTTGTTTGGACGCTTTAGCACAATTATCACATAATTTAGAAGGGGGAGACACATTGACTTTCATACATATAGAACATAGCTTATCTGAAGGCACAGACATGTTAAACAGGCTTAAACTTGTCAGTAAAACACAAAAAACGTTTTAAATCAAAACCGTTACTGTCTCTTTAAATTTTAAACAGAGCACACTTTATTACTGAATATGAGAAAAAATATGAAGGAATTGTTCAAAATTTACCAAAATTTCACCACAGTGTCTTAAAGCATTAAAAGTATTGCACACCAACTTTCAGAGCTTTAACCCTTAAAATAACGAAACCGGAGCCGGTTACAGTTTTAACCCCTCTACATTCCCAGCTACAGCCTTTGCTGCGACTCTACCAAACCCAGAGGGGAATACGATACCAAATGACGCCTTCTAGGAACTTTTCCAACTATTTTCAGGTCCTCACACATGCATCTGCATGTCTTGCTCTCAAAAACAACTGCGCAGTAATGGCGCGAAAATGAGGCTCAGCCTACAACTGGGAAGGCCCTTCCTGACTGGAAAAGGTGTCTAACATAGTGCCTGACGTTAAAAAACGTTCCCCAAGTTTATAAATGTGAAATACCAGCATAAACATGTATAAAATGCCCAAATAAAGCAATCGATTTTGCCCATAAAAGTGTCTACCAGTTTTATAGCCCATATTAAGCCCTTTATTCTGCTTGAGACTAAGAAAATGGCTTACCGGTCCCCATGAGGGGAAATGACAGCCTTCCAGCATTACACAGTCTTGTTAGAAATATGGCTAGTCATACCTTAAGCAGAAAAGTCTGCTAACTGTTTCCCCCAACTGAAGTTACTTCATCTCAACAGTCCTATGTGGAAACAGCAAAGGATTTTAGTTACTGTCTGCTAAAATCATCTTCCTCTCACAAACAGAATTCTTCATCTCTTTCTGTTTCAGAGTAAATAGTACATACCAGCACTATTTTAAAATAACAAACTCTTGATAGTAGAATAAAAAAACTACAACTAAACACCACATACTCTTAACCATCTCCGTGGAGATGTTGCCTGTGCAACGGCAAAGAGAATGACTGGGGTGGGCGGAGCCTAGGAGGGACTATATGGCCAGCTTTGCTGGGACTCTTTGCCATTTCCTGTTGGGGAAGAGATATTCCCACAAGCAAGGATGACGACGTGGACCGGACACACCAATGTTGGAGAAAGCCTGCAAACAGTTTGCTGAAGACAAGCAAACTAAGGACATGGATTACTGGAACCATGTCCTGTGGTCCGATGAGACCAAGATAAACTTATTTGGTTCAGATGGTGTCAAGCGTGTGTGGCGGCAACCAGGTGAGGAGTACAAAGACAACAATGTCTTGCCTACAGTCAAGCATGGTGGTGGGAGTGTCATGATCTGGGCCTGCATGAATGCGGCCGGCACTGGAGAGCTACCATTCATTAAGGGAACCATGAATGCCAACATATACTGTGACATACTGAAACAGACCATGATCCCCTCCCTTCAGAGACATAACAACCCCAAACACACCTCCAAGACGACCCCTGCCTTGGTGATGGACTTGGCAAGCATGTCCCCAGCCCTAAACCCTATTGAGCATCTGTGGGGCATCCTCAAACGGAAGGTGGGGGAGCAAAAGGTCTCTAGCATCCACCAGCTCCGTGATGTCGTCATGCAGGAGTGGAAGAGGCCCCAGTGGCAACCTGTGAAGCTCTGGTGAACTCCATGCTCAAGAGGGTTAAGGCAGTGCTGGAAAATAATGGTGGCCTCACAAAATAATGACACTTTGTGCCCAATTAGGACATTTCCACTGGTCTACTCACTTTTGTTGCCAACGGTTTAGACATTAATGGCTGTGTGTTGTTATTTTGAGTGGACAACAAATTTACACTGTTATACAGGCTGTACACTCACTACTTTACATTGTAACAAAGTGTCATTTCTTCAGTGTTGTCAGATGAAAAGATGTAATAAAATATTTACAAAAATGTGAGGGGTGTACTCACTTTTGTGAGATACTGTATGTATTTAACAAATAATATATTGTTCCACATATATTTATTTGCTAGGTGTATCATAGTGTATTACTAATTGTGTAAGACATTTCTGTGCATTTTTCATTCTCTAGGTTTTGTCCTAGCACAGGTGTATGGCTCGTTCAGAATCCAGGAGTTCAAGGGCATGGCAGCTAGAATTGTATTTCTGACTCCTCCTTTTTGGGATTACTTTACAGATCTTTTAGTAGTATATTTTTTACCCCCCTTTTTTTAAACAATTGTGACTAGGTGTTAGCATTTGGCAAATTTATATTAAATGTTTTCTTTTTTTTTTTAATATTTATTTTTATTAAATTTTAACATGTACAATAGCATGCATCAGCAATGTGTCCAGACAGTAATTAAAGACATAGTAAAAATAAATGAATAAATATACTTGAAAGTTCTCATAATACTCTACTAATAAAGGTGATTTTGTGTATGAAAATAAAATTTCTAGCTTGGAATACAAAATTAACAAAAGAAAAAAAAACATAATTTATGCTTACCTGATAAATTTCCTTCTTTCAGTATATGGTGAGTCCACGACATCATCAATTACTAGTGGGAATATCTCTCCTATTTAGCAGGAGGCGGCAAAGATCACCACAGCAAAGCTGTTAAATACCACTCCCCTTCCCGTAATCCCCAGTCATTCGACCGAAGGGAAATGGAAAAAGGAATAATACAAAGGTGTAGAGGTGCATGAGGTTTAGTCAATAATAACGGTCTTAAATATAAGGGTGGGGTCGTGGACTTACCATATCCAGAAATAAATACATTTATCAGGTAAGCATAAATTATGTTTTCTTTCCTAAGATATGGTGAGTCTAGAACGTCAATTACTAGTGGGAACCAATAACCAAGCTAGAGGACACAGATGACTAGGGAGGGAAAAGGACAGGTGGACCTAAACAGAAGGCACCACCACTTGAAGAACCTTCCTCCCAAAAGAAGCCTCAGCTGATGCAATGGTATAATATTTATAAAATTTGGAAAAAGTGTGCAGAGAGGACCAAGTTGCAGCCTTGCAAATCTGTTCCACATAAGCTTCATTTTTGAAAGCCCAAGAAGATGAGACAGCCCTAGTAGAATGAGCTGTAACTCTCTCAGGAGGCTGCTGTCCAGCAGTCTCATAAGCCAAAAAAATCATACTTTTCAACCAAAAGGAAAGAGAAGCAGCAGTAGCCTTCTGACCCTTACGTTTTCCAGAGAAACAAACAAAAAGGGCAGAAGACTGGCGAAAATCTTTAGTTGCCTGTAAATAGAATTTTAAACACGCACTACATCCAAGTTGTGCAACAGACGCTCCTTATGAGAAGAAGGATTGGGACAGAGAGAAGGAACAATTTCCTTATTAACATTCCTAACCGAAAACACTTAAGGAAGAAAACCCAACCTAGTATGTAGTACCACCTTATCCGCATGAAAGATAAGGTAAGGAGAATCATACTGCAAAGACGAGAGTTCCGAAACTCTTCTCGCAGAAGAAATGGCAGCAAGAAACAAAACCTTCCAAGAGAATAAGTTAATATCTATGCAATGCATTGGCTCAAACAGAGCCTGCTGCAAAACCTTAAGAACAAGGTTAAGACTCCAAGGAGGAGTAACCAGCTTAAACACATGCTTGATTCTGATCAAGGCCTGACAAAAAAATTGAACTTTTGGTACGACCGCCAAATGCTTATGTAACAGAATAGATAAAGCAGAAATCTGACCTTTCAGAGTACTGACTGACAACCCCTTCTCCAAACCTTCCTGGAGAAAAGACAAAATTCTAGGAATCCTAACCCTACTTAAAGAGTAGCCCTTAGATTCACACCAATAAAAGTATTTACGCCATACCTTATGGTAAATTTTCCGAGTAACAGACTTGCAAGCTTGAATCATGTTCTAAAAACAGTGGGTGGTACACTAAGCGCCTACCTCAAAATGACCCTGGCTCTGGATAATGACTCCTAGTAGTCAAAGGGTGAGTAGATAAATCGGAAAAGAGAAACCAAAGCGCCTAATAGGCTGGGTCTAAGTATATAATACCAGGCGGTAATGCTGAATAAAATTTATATAAAATTAACACTTTAATTTCTTACAGACATGGATCCATGTTACAATGAACATACATAATAATAGCACTAATAATGATAAAAACAGTAAAAAAACACAGTAAAAAACAATATAATGCAATAAAAAGACTTCAGAGGTAAGTACTCTCTGTGGCTAATGTCTAGTGCGAGGTACTAAAAAGGGTCCCCTTTCTAAATGGGGTAGCCTGGATATGTGGTAATAAGGATGAAAAGGTACCTTGCTAAAGGTAATAAGCCAATCCTAGTGTGTGTCCTACCATTAATGTGGTCTAGTGTGATCTACTAACGATGTTCCTAAAATTGATTAGCACGTGTGACAAGTGTAACACATAGTGGTGAAAAACACAGTTGCAGTGGTGAAAACAATAAATCGGTTAATACCAGAAAAAAAATAAAAAATAAAAAAATAACACAAAATAGAAAATAGCATTTGTGGCAAAAAGAAAAATAATAACACAGTCCTCCAAATTGCAATGTTCACTCCTTAAAGGCACGTAGTGGAAAAAAGTGCGTGGTGTAAAAGGAAAAAATGATAACAATAAAAATGAAAATGATAAAAATGAAAAAAATGAAAAATCAGTGGCCACTGTGATAAAATGATACAAATATGTTCTTGATAAATCCTGTGCAATGATAATACCGGGATGTGATGGTATAAAGAGAAAAACTCATCAAGGGCCCGGCCGACCCAAACGCCGCCTAAAAAAAGAAAACAAACACACAATAGTGCAGAGCGTAATGTCCCAATTCAAGTTAGAAGGAGGAAGACTCACCAGTCGACGCGTTTCGGTCTGTGCTAGACCGAAACGCGTCGACTGGTGAGTCCTTCCTCCTAACTTGAATTTGGGACATTACGCTCTGCACTATTGTGTGTTTGTTTTCTTTTTTTAGGCGGAGTTTGGGTCGGCCGGGCCCTTGATGAGTTTTTCTCTTTATACCATCACATCCCGGTATTATCATTGCACAGGATTTATCAAGAACATATTTGTATCATTTTATCACAGTGGCCACTGATTTTTCATTTTTTTCATTTTCATTTTTATTGTTATCATTTTTTCCTTTTACACCACGCACTTTTTTCCACTACGTGCCTTTATGGAGTGAACATTGCAATTTGGAGGACTGTGTTATTATTTTTCTTTTTGCCACAAATGCTATTTTCTATTTTGTGTTATTTTTTTTTAATTTTTTTTTTCTGGTATTAACCGATTTATTGTTTTCACCACTGCAACTGTGTTTTTCACCACTATGTGTTACACTTGTCACACGTGCTAATCAATTTTAGGAACATCGTTAGTAGATCACACTAGACCACATTAATGGTAGGACACACACTAGGATTGGCTTATTACCTTTAGCAAGGTACCTTTTCATCCTTATTACCACATATCCAGGCTACCCCATTTAGAAAGGGGACCCTTTTTAGTACCTCGCACTAGACATTACCCACAGAGAGTACTTACCTCTGAAGTCTTTTTATTGCATTATATTGTTTTTTACTGTGTTTTTTACTGTTTTTATCATTATTAGTGCTATTATTATGTATGTTCATTGTAACATGGATCCATGTCTGTAAGAAATTAAAGTGTTAATTTTATATAAATTTTATTCAGCATTACCGCCTGGTATTATATACTTAGACCCAGCCTATTAGGCGCTTTGGTTTCTCTTTTCCGATTTATCTTGAATCATGTTCTCAATGACCGATTTAGACAAAACACGCTTAGACAAAACTAAGCTTTCAATCTCCAAGCAGTCAGTTTCAGAAAAATGTGATTTGGATAGAAGAAATGATCCTGAGTTAGAAGGTCCTTCCTCAGAGGAAGCCTCCAAGTAGGCAGAGATGACATGCTCACTAGGTCTGCATACCAGATCCTGCAACGCTCTCTTGTTTGATGCGAGCAATGACTTGTGGAAGAAGAGCAAGCGGAGGAAACCGATAAACTAGACCAAACCCCCAAGGCTCTGCCAGAGCATCTATCGGAGCTGCCTGCGGATCTCTTGACCTTAAACCGTTCTCCTGAGCCGCCATCAGATCCAATTCCGGCACCCCCATTTGAGGGTTAACCTGGAGAACACTTCCGGATGGAAATGTCTGTCTGCTCAAAAAATCCGCTTCCCAATTGTCCACTCCTGGAATGTGGATTACAGATGGACAATAATCTTGAACTCCCGCCCACTGAATCCTCCGAGCCACTTCCCTCATGGCTAAGGAACTCAGAGTTCCTCCCTCGGGGTTGATGTAAGCCACAGAGGTGATATTGTCTGACTGAAATCTGATAAATCGGGCTAAAGCCAACTGAGGCCAGGTTATCAGAGAATTGTAAATTGCTCTCAACTCCAGGATATTTATGGGGAGAGTAGACTCCTCCCGAGTCCATAATCCCTGCGCCTTTAACATGTCCCAGACTGCTCCCCAGCCTCACAAGATGGCATCCGTGGTCACGAACACCCAAGAAGGTCTCTGGAAGCATGTGCCCTGAGACAGATGTTCCTGAGAAATCCACCATAGAAGAGAGTCTCTTGTTAACACATCTAGATCTATCCTCTGGGACAAGTCCAAATGGTTTCTGTTCTATTGCTTGAGCATGCATAATTGCAGAGCTCTCAAATGGAATCGAGCAAAAAGGAATGATGTCCAAGGAAGCGACCATCAAACCATTTACTTCCATACATTGGGCTACAGATGGCCGAATAGTAGACTGAAGAGAGAGGCAAGCAGAGAGAATTTTTGATTTCCTGACCTCCGTCAGAATAATCTTCATAGATAGGGAATAATCTTCATAGATAGATCTATTATAATCCCTAAGAATACCACCCTTGTAGCTGGAACATGGGAACTCTTTCCCAGATTCGTTTTCCATCCGTGGGAAAAGATAACACAATCTCTGTATGGGAGCTTGCTAGTTGAAAAGATGGCAAATGAACCAGAATGTTGTCTAAGGTGCCACCGCAATTCCCAGAGACCTGATCACTGCCAAGAGAGCCCCCAGAACTTTTGAGAGAAAATTCTGGGATATGTGGCAAGGCCAAACGGAAGAGCCACAAACTGAAAGTGTTTGTCTAGAAAAGCGAATTTCAGAAATTTGTGATGATCCCTGTGAATAGGAACATGACGATAAGCGTCCTTCAGGTCTATGGTCATCATGAATTGACCTTTTTGAAGAACGGCACCCTGAACGGCAAACCTGTTGAGACACTTTAGGTCTAAAATGGGACGAAAAGTTCCCTCTTTCTTGGGAACTACAAACAGATTTGAATAGAATCCTAGACCCTGTTCCATTACTGGAACAATCACTCCCAGAGAGAATAGATCCTGAATGCAGTTCAAGAATGCCTCTCTTTTTACCTGATTTGCAGACAACCTTGAGAGGTGAAACCTGCCCCTGGGAGGGAGAATATTGAATTATATCTTGTAACCCTGAGAAACAATGCCCACAGCCCAAGGGTCTGGGACATCTTGTAACCACCGATAAAACAGGAAAAGTCTGCTCCTCAATTGATCCGACTCCGGATCGAGGGCCGAACCATCATGCTGACTTAGACTCAGCTGATGGTTTCTTAGATTGCTTCCCCTTCCTCCAGGACTGACTGGGTCTCCAATAAAACTTGGATTGTTCCTGTTTGGGAGCGGAGGAGGAAGGCTGTTGACCTTTGAAATTACGAAAGGAACAAAAATTACTTTGATGTCCCTTAAATCTAATCTTCTTGTCTTGTGCTAGAAAAGATCCTTTTCCACCCGTAACATCAGATATTATTACTGCCGGTACAGACCCAAATAAAGTCTTACCCTTGTAAGGAATCTCCAAAAGCTTAGACTTGGAGGAAACATCAGCTGATTAAGACTAGCCACAAAGCCCTGTGAGCCAATACAAAGAAACCAGACAGCTATGCCCCCAATTTTATAACTTGCATATTGGCATCAGAAATAAAAGAATTAGCTAGTTTAAGAGCCTTAATCCTAACCTGAATTTCCTCCAATGAAGTCTCCTCTAAAATAGGTTTAGATAAAGCTTTACACCAATAAGATGCTGCACTTGTCACTGTGGCAATACGAACTGCAGGTTGCCATTGAAGACTCTGATGCACATACATCTTCTTCAAATATACCTCCAGCTTCTTATCCATCGGATTCTTAAAAGAGCAACTATCCTCTATAGGGATTGTAGTTCTCTTAGCCAGAGAAGAAAAAAACCCCTTCTACTTTAGGTACTGTGCCCCAAAGAATCCTTAATGGATTCAGCAATAGGAAACCTCTTCTTAAAAACTTAAAACGGGGAGAACGGAATCCCTGGTTTTTCCCATTTCTGCGCTATAATCTAGAGAAAACTCTTCCCTAGAGGAAGAAACATCATAGAATCTATTAAGCTTACTAGATTTCTTAGGGTTAACTACAACAGGAGAGTCAGAATAATCCAGGGGAGGTTGTCAAACTTTAGTTTTTTTAATAAAGTTTTTTTATTTTTAAATTATTAAAAAAAACTAAAGTTTGACAACCTCTAAACCTCAGCAGTACTGAGGTGCCTACCACAATTCCAGGAGAGTTGAAGAGGACACAGAGAATGACAGGCAACTGCACATACACTGAGACAGACTGCAGCAACAACACAGACGCCGATCCGTTCCATATAACTGAAACACAAGTATCACATGACCAGTACATCCGGAAAAGCGCAGACAAGAAAAAAGGCGCACAATCTGAAAAAGACATAGCAACAACTGTTACTACACAAACAAACATTTGCCAAAAATTAAAAAGTTTAGCAGCACCCAGTCTTAGTGCAAAAGCCAAATCACATAGTGCCTGCATACTGCCTATCGATTCCTATTTAAAGGATTACTGAATCACATACATACAACTGCAGCAAATAAATAATGAATCTTTAAAACTGCAAAGTCTCCTATACCTAGAAGACAAAAAAAGCACTTACCTGTAGTCTACCTGTCCGGCGTGAAAGGGCACAAACTCCTAACAGAGACCAATGGAAAAAAGAAAGAACAGAATAACCAACTCTGGCTTTCTACACTTAGGGCAGTAATATGTTAGGAAACAAAGTAAGCACCACCTTTCAACTTCCTAACTGCTCTAAAGCCACCACTACTCTGCAGCAGAGATTGACATGGACCACAGCTATACCCAAATCCTTGATTGTTGGGAAAACTATCCCCATAAAGGATTTCATTTCTTCAGAAACCAAACTTCACCTCCTCTGACAAAGGCAAATAGAATGACAGGGGATTATGGGAAGGGGAGTGGTATTTAACAGTTTTGCTGTGGTGTTCTTTGCTGCCTCCTGCTGGGCAGGAGAGATATTCCCACTAGTAATTGATGACGTTGTGGACTCACCATATCTTAGGAAAGAAAAAACAAAACATTTATATAGATGTACTTAAAGGGACACTGAACCCAAATTTTTTCTTTCGTGATTCAGATAGAGCATGCATTTTTAAGCAACGTTCTAATTTACTTCTATTATCAAATTTGCTTCATTCTCTTGATATCTTTATTTGAAAACCAAGAATGTAAGTTTAGATGCCGGCCCAATTTTGGGCCACCAATAAACAAGTGCTGTCCAGTGTCCTGAACAAAAAATCTCCTTTTTTTTTTTAGATACCTTCTTTATCAAATAAAGATAGCACGAGAACGAAGAAAAATTGATAATAGCAGTAAATTAGAAAGTTGCTTAAAATTGCATGCTCTATCCGAATCACGAAAGAAAACATTTGAGTTCAGTGTCCCTTTAACTTCAGCCTATGCCTGAGAGGGAAAGGGGAAATCGCACAAGTCTTCTGATCTGTTGGTCAGTTGTAACACCTATACATGCAATGATGCAAATTATACTTTATCTTCTAATAAATAATTTGGGTTGTGTCCCTTTAAGAGTTGTAATTCACATTGCAAAGACGCTTGTGAGAGTACTGTACATAGGATAATCAAGAAGAGAGAGTCAAAAGGAAATAGAATAAGTGAAAAGAAAGGAAAGACAAGGAAGATTTAGAACACTACCTCTAGCCAGGCTCGGTTCATACTTCTTGACCTATGGAAAACTTGTGCTCCTCTAGGTGGTTTTGCATTTTGTTTCCCCAGAGGAAACTGTTTCTCAAGTGAAAATATTTCAATAGTTCTGGTTCTTCAGGAAGATACTAAGGGCGCCTCTGTGGATTTCCAATTCCTTAGCTAGAAGTGAGCGTGTACTATTAAAGGGACATTATACACAAAAACAAATATGGACTAATTAAATCAAGTTTTTGATGTATTAATTGACATGTATTCGCTATTTCCATCTTAATGGGAGGAGAGTCCACTGCTTCATTCATTACTTGTGGGAATTAAGAACCTGGCCACCAGGAGGAAGCAAAGACACCCCAGCCAAAGGCTTAAATGCCTCCCCCACTCCCCTCATCCCCCAGTCATTCTTTGCCTTTCGTCACAGGAAATTCAATGGTTCCAGAGGCCAAATTGTCGGAGGAACCTTTAATTCCTAAATTGGATAGAGTTTGGGGACAGGGTGGTACCTTATCCTTCCCTGCTCCTGTTAGATGGCAAACATATTAATAATGAATGGAACTGGATTGTTCCTCTCTTCTCCATTTAACAAATTGTTCCTGGCCCTGGACTCTCAATGGAGTTGTGAGGTTCCGTCCCTAAAAGGGATGGAGCTATCTTCATCCTTGCTAGACGTATTAATATCCCGGTTGAGGATAGCTCTTCGTTTTAAGAGCCCATGGATAAAGGATGGAAACTCTGTTGAGACAGTTGTTGTTTTCAACATACAGGATATTTGTTTCAACCGAAGGCAGCCGTTGCTGCGGTTGCTGGAGAAACTACCTTCTGGTGTGACTCCTTATAGGATTGATTTGGTTGGAGAGGTCCCCTCGACGTTACTCAGGAAGGATTTACGGCCTTCAAGTTTGCTAATTCTTTTATCTGTGATACTATTATGCAGATTATTCGCCTAAATGCTAAGGCTTCAGCCTTTTCTGTTCAGGCCTGTCGGGCTCTGACTGAAGTCATGGTCTATGACTTCTAAGTCTAGACTTCTTTCTCTCCCCTTTAAGGGAATGATTTTGTTTGGTCCAGGCCTAGACTCAATTATCTACACGGTCACAGGGGGCAAGGTAGCCCTTCTACCACAAAAGAATATGAACGAGTCTAAGGACAATTTACATTCTTTACATTTTTATAAAGCCCATGTCAGCAGTTCTCCGTTAAGCCTGAGCAAACCAAATGCTCTTGGACGCCAGCTCGGTCCTGGAATAAATCCAAGCAGAGCAAGATGCCCGCAAAGTCTGTCGGCATGAACGGGCGGTCTACGGTCCTCTTCTGGATCGTGTATGGGGCAAACTGTCGCTCTTTTCATTCGCTTGGTTCAGGGACGTGCACCTGTAGGTCATAGCTCAGGGTCACAAGATAAGTTTCAAGTCTGCCACCCAAGGGCAGTTCAGCATGCCTTGGGTGCGTATGGGATCTGTTCTCTTAGGAGTTATTGTCCCGGTGCCTATCGCAGTGAGAGGTTTGGGATACTATTCAAACCTTTTTGATGGTTCCACAAAAGGAGGGAACTTTATCTCCAATTTGGACTTGATGTGCTTAAACAAGTTTTCTTCTGTTATGTGTGATCAGTCCACGGGTCATCATTACTTCTGGGATATAACTCCTCCCCAACAGGAAATGCAAGAGGATTCACCCAGCAGAGCTGCATATAGCTCCTCCCCTCTACGTCAGTCCCAGTCATTCTCTTGCACCCAACGACTAGATAGGATGTGTGAGAGGACTATGGTGATTATACTTAGTTTTTATGACTTCAATCAAAAGTTTGTTATTTTAAAATAGCACCGGAGCGTGTTATTACTTCTCTGGCAGAGTTTGAGGAAGAATCTGTCAGAGTTTTTTACTATGATTTTAACCGGAGTAGTTAAGATCATATTGCTGTTCTCGGCCATCTGAGGGAGGTAAAGGCTTCAGATCAGGGGACAGCGGGCAGATGAATCTGCATTGAGGTATGTAGCAGTTTTTATTTTCTGAATGGAATTGATGAGAAAATCCTGCCATACCGTTAAAATGACATGTATGTATACACTTCAGTATTCTGGGGATGGTATTTCACCGGAACTACTCTGTTAAAGGTCACTAATCCTTTTTAATAACTATTTATCATGTTAAACGTTTTTTGCTGGAATGTAGAATCGTTTACATTGCTGAGGTACTGTGTGAATAAATATTTGGGCATTATTTTCCACTTGGCAGTTTTTTTGCTTTAATTGTGACAGTTTCGTTTCTCTTCACTGCTGTGTGGGAGAGGGAGGGGCCGTTTTTGGCGCTCTTTGCTACGCATCAAAAAATACCAGTCAGTTACTTTTATTTTTCCTGCATGATCCGGTTCATCTCTGATAGATCTCAGGGGTCTTCAAACTTCTTTGAAGGGAGGTAAATTCTCTCAGCAGAGCTGTGAGAATTCTTATAGTGACTGTGAATAAAAACGTTGCTTTGTATTTTTTATGTCAAATTTAATTATTGTTATTTTACTAATGGGAACAAACCTTTGCTAAAAGTTTTGTTATTTTAAAGTTTGATGCTATAACTGTTTTTCAGTTCATTATTTCAACTGTCATTTAATCGTTAGTACCTCTTTGAGGCACAGTACGTTTTTTGCTAAAAAAGATTATAACCAAGTTGTAAGTTTTTTGCTAGTGTGTTAAACATGTCTGACTCAGAGGAAGATATCTGTGTCATTTGTTCCAATGCCAAGGTGGAGCCCAATAGAAATTTATGTACTAACTGTATTGATGCTACTTTAAATAAAAGTCAATCTGTACAATGTGAACAAATTTCACCAAACAGCGAGGGGAGAGTTATGCCGACTAACTCGCCTCACGCGGCAGTACCTGCATCTCCCGCCCGGGAGGTGCGTGATATTTTGGCGCCTAGTACATCTGGGCGGCCATTACAGATAACATTACAAGATATGGCTACTGTTATGACTGAAGTTTTGTCTAAATTACCAGAACTAAGAGGCAAGCGTGATCACTCTGGGGTGAGAACAGAGTGCGCTGACAATGCTAGGGCCATGTCTGATACTGCGTCACAGCTCGCAGAGCATGAGGACGGAGAGCTTCATTCTGTGGGTGACGGTTCTGATCCAAACAGATTGGACTCAGATATTTCAAATTTTAAATTTAAATTGGAGAACCTCCGTGTATTACTAGGGGAGGTCTTAGCAGCTCTCAACGATTGTAACACCGTTGCAATACCAGAGAAACTGTGTAGGTTGGATAAATACTTTGCGGTACCGGCGAGTACTGACGTTTTTCCTATACCTAAGAGACTAACTGAAATTGTTACTAAGGAGTGGGATAGACCCGGTGTGCCGTTCTCACCCCCTCCAATATTTAGAAAGATGTTTCCAATAGACGCCACCACTCGGGACTTATGGCAAACGGTCCCCAAGGTGGAGGGAGCAGTTTCTACTTTAGCTAAGCGTACCACTATCCCGGTGGAGGATAGCTGTGCTTTCTCAGATCCAATGGATAAAAAATTAGAGGGTTACCTTAAGAAAATGTTTGTTCAACAAGGTTTTATATTACAACCCCTTGCATGTATCGCGCCGATTACGGCTGCGGCAGCATTTTGGATTGAGTCGCTTGAAGAGAACCTTAGTTCATCTACGCTAGACGACATTACGGACAGGCTTAGAGTCCTTAAACTAGCTAATTCCTTCATTTCGGAGGCCGTAGTACATTTAACCAAACTTACGGCTAAGAACTCAGGATTCGCCATACAGGCACGTAGGGCGCTGTGGCTAAAATCCTGGTCAGCTGATGTTACTTCTAAGTCCAAATTACTTAATATACCTTTCAAGGGGCAGTCTTTATTTGGGCCCGGTTTGAAAGAGATTATCGCTGACATTACAGGAGGTAAGGGCCACGCCCTACCTCAAGACAAAGCCAAAGCTAAGGCTAGACAGTCTAATTTTCGTCCCTTTCGGAACTTCAAAACAGGAGCAGCATCAACCTCCACTGCACCAAAACAGGAAGGAGCTGTTGCTCGTTACAGGCAAGGCTGGAAGCCTAACCAGTCCTGGAACAAGAGCAAGCAGGCCAGGAAACCTGCTGCTGCCCCAAAGACAGCATGAACCGAGAGCCCCCGATCCGGGACCGGATCTAGTGGGGGGCAGACTCTCTCTCTTCGCCCAGGCCTGGGCAAGAGATGTTCAGGATCCCTGGGCACTAGAGATCATATCTCAGGGATACCTTCTAGACTTCAAATTATCTCCCCCAAGAGGGAGATTTCATCTGTCAAGGTTGTCAACAAACCAGATAAAGAAAGAAGCGTTTCTACGCTGCGTACAAGATCTGTTAATAATGGGAGTGATCCATCCGGTTCCGCGGTCGGAACAAGGACAAGGGTTCTACTCAAACCTGTTTGTGGTTCCCAAAAAAGAGGGAACTTTCAGGCCAATCTTAGATTTAAAGATTCTAAACAAATTCCTAAGAGTTCCATCGTTCAAAATGGAAACTATTCGGACAATCTTACCCATGATCCAAGAGGGTCAGTACATGACCACAGTGGATTTAAAGGATGCTTACCTTCACATACCGATCCACAAAGATCATCACCGGTATCTAAGGTTTGCCTTCTTAGACAGGCACTACCAGTTTGTAGCTCTTCCATTCGGATTGGCTACGGCTCCAAGAATCTTCACAAAGGTTCTGGGTGCCCTTCTGGCGGTACTAAGACCGCGAGGGATTTCGGTAGCTCCATACCTAGACGACATTCTAATACAAGCTTCAAGCTTTCAAACTGCCAAGTCTCATACAGAGTTAGTTCTGGCATTTCTAAGGTCGCATGGATGGAAAGTGAACGAAAAGAAGAGTTCTCTTTTTCCTCTCACAAGAGTTCCATTCTTGGGGACTCTTATAGATTCTGTAGAAATGAAGATTTACCTGACAGAGGACAGGTTAACAAAGCTTCAAAATGCATGCCGTGTCCTTCATTCCATTCAACACCCGTCAGTAGCTCAATGCATGGAGGTGATCGGCTTAATGGTAGCGGCAATGGACATAGTACCTTTTGCACGCCTACACCTCAGACCTCTGCAATTATGCATGCTAAGTCAGTGGAATGGGGATTACTCAGATTTGTCCCCTACTCTGAATCTGAATCAAGAGACCAGAAATTCTCTTCTATGGTGGCTTCATCGGCCACACCTGTCCAGGGGGATGCCATTCAGCAGGCCAGACTGGACAATTGTAACAACAGACGCCAGCCTACTAGGTTGGGGCGCTGTCTGGAATTCTCTGAAGGCTCAGGGACTATGGAATCAGGAGGAGAGTCTCCTTCCAATAAACATTCTGGAATTGAGAGTAGTTCTCAATGCCCTTCTAGCTTGGCCCCAATTAACAACTCGGGGGTTCATCAGGTTTCAGTCGGACAACATCACGACTGTAGCTTACATCAACCATCAGGGAGGGACAAGAAGCTCCCTAGCAATGGTGGAAGTATCAAAGATAATTCGCTGGGCAGAGTCTCACTCTTGCCACCTGTCAGCAATCCACATCCCGGGAGTGGAGAACTGGGAGGCGGATTTCTTGAGTCGCCAGACTTTTCATCCGGGGGAGTGGGAACTTCATCCGGAGGTCTTTGCCCAAATACTTCGACGTTGGGGCAAACCAGAGATAGATCTCATGGCGTCTCGCCAGAACGCCAAACTTCCTCGCTACGGGTCCAGATCCAGGGATCCGGGAGCGGTTCTGATAGATGCTTTGACAGCACCTTGGAACTTCGGGATGGCTTATGTGTTTCCACCCTTTCCGCTGCTTCCTCGATTGATTGCCAAAATCAAGCAGGAGAGAGCATCAGTGATTCTAATAGCGCCTGCATGGCCACGCAGGACTTGGTATGCAGATCTAGTGGACATGTCATCCTGTCCGCCTTGGTCTCTACCTCTAAGACAGGACCTTCTGATACAGGGTCCATTCAAACATCAAAATCTAATTTCTCTGAAGCTGACTGCTTGGAAATTGAACGTTTGATTTTATCAAAACGTGGTTTTTCTGAGTCGGTTATTGATACCCTGATACAGGCTAGGAAGCCTGTTACCAGAAAGATTTACCATAAAATATGGCGTAAATACCTATACTGGTGCGAATCCAAACATTACTCATGGAGTAAGGTTAGGATCTCTAGGATATTGTCCTTTCTACAAGAAGGGTTAGAAAAGGGTTTATCAGCTAGTTCATTAAAGGGACAGATTTCAGCTCTGTCCATCTTGTTACACAGGCGTCTGTCAGAAAATCCAGACGTCCAGGCTTTTTGTCAGGCTTTAGCTAGGATCAAGCCTGTGTTTAAAGCTGTTGCTCCGCCATGGAGTTTAAACTTAGTTCTTAACGTTTTACAGGGTGTTCCATTTGAACCCCTTCATTCCATTGATATAAAATTGTTATCTTGGAAAGTTCTGTTTTTAATGGCTATTTCCTCGGCTCGAAGAGTCTCTGAGTTATCAGCCTTACATTGTGATTCTCCTTATCTGATTTTTCACTCAGACAAGGTAGTTCTGCGTACTAAACCTGGGTTCTTACCTAAGGTGGTCACTAACAGGAATATCAATCAAGAGATTGTTGTTCCATCCTTGTGTCCAAATCCTTCTTCAAAGAAGGAACGTCTTCTACACAATCTGGATGTAGTTCGTGCCCTCAAGTTCTACTTGCAGGCAACTAAAGATTTTCGCCAAACTTCTTCCCTGTTTGTCGTTTATTCTGGACAGAGGAGAGGTCAAAAAGCTTCTGCTACCTCTCTCTCTTTTTGGCTTCGTAGCATAATACGTTTAGCCTATGAGACTGCTGGTCAGCAGCCTCCTGAAAGAATTACAGCTCACTCCACTAGAGCTGTGGCTTCCACTTGGGCCTTTAAGAATGAGGCCTCTGTTGAACAGATTTGCAAGGCTGCAACTTGGTCTTCGCTTCATACTTTTTCCAAATTTTACAAATTTGACACTTTTGCTTCTTCGGAGGCTATTTTTGGGAGAAAGGTTCTTCAGGCAGTGGTTCCTTCTATATAATGAGCCTGCCTATCCCTCCCGTCATCCGTGTACTTTTGCTTTGGTATTGGTATCCCAGAAGTAATGATGACCCGTGGACTGATCACACATAACAGAAGAAAACATAATTTATGCTTACCTGATAAATTCCTTTCTTCTGTTGTGTGATCAGTCCACGGCCCGCCCTGTTTTAAGGCAGGTAAATATCTTTTAAATTATACTCCAGTCACCACTTCACCCTTGGTTACTCCTTTCTCGTTGATTCTTGGTCGAATGACTGGGACTGACGTAGAGGGGAGGAGCTATATGCAGCTCTGCTGGGTGAATCCTCTTGCATTTCCTGTTGGGGAGGAGTTATATCCCAGAAGTAATGATGACCCGTGGACTGATCACACAACAGAAGAAAGGAATTTATCAGGTAAGCATAAATTATGTTTTAAATGTCCCCTCGTTCAAGAGGGAGACAATTGGTCCATTCTCCCCTCGTTCGAGAAGGGCAGTTCATGACCACAATAGATCTGAAGGATGCTCCCTTCACGTATCAATCCTCAAGGATCACTTCCAGTTACTAGGGTTTGCGTTCCTGGACCAGCACTTCCAGTTTATTGATCTTCTGTTTGGTCTAGCTAGTATAGTGGGGAGCATAACTGCCTCCAAGTAGTTGACCCGGGTTTGATCCCGGCCAACACGGCATTCTCCAAGAAGTTTTTCGTAGAGTGGACCATTCGGAATTTCTTCTCTGTCTTCTTCGATCCCATGGATGGAAGATAAATCTAGAGAGAGTTCTCTTGTTCGAGTACCAGGGTGAAATTCCTGGGTACTATAATAGTCTCTATAATACATGAGCATTTTTCTAATAGACCAGAGACATTGCAGGCTAGCTACAACATGTCTTGACCTCCAGACCTCCTTAAGGCCATCTGTGGCTCTGTGTATGGAGGTGATTGGTCTCATGGTGTGCAGCATGTACATAATTTCCTTGCCAGGTTTCACCTTAGGCTGTTGCAACTGCGCATGGAGAAACAGTGGAACGGCGATAATTTGGATCCGTCTCAACAGATTTCTCCGGACAACGGATCAAGAGAATCGCTCTCTGGGGTTTATGTCTGGATCACTTGTCCCAAGGGATGTCCGTCTCAAGACAATTCTGGGTGATTGTGACTACGGTTGCGAGTCTGTCTGGAAGGGCCTATGAACTCAAGAGGAAAAGCTCCTTCCCGATCGTATTTTGGATCTTCGCGCAATATACAATGCTCTGAAAGCTTGGCCTCTGCTGGGTTCGTCCCCATTTATCAGATTCCAATTAGACAATATATACTCGGTGGCTTACATCAACCATCGGGGGGAACAAGAAGCTCCCTAGCTATGAGGGAAGTATCTCGGATTCTGGAGTGGGCGGAGACCCACATTTGTTCGCTGTCATCGATCCACATTCCGGTTGTGGATAACTGGGAAGCGGATTTCCTCAGCAGACAATACTTTAATCCGAGTGATTGATCTCTCCATCCTGAGCGTTTGCAGAGATTTGCAAGAGGAAGATCTTATGACGTCTCATTACCTAGTTACCCATATATGGGTCGAGGTACAGGGATACTCGGGCGGCGCTAACAGATGCATTAGCGGTGCCTTGGAAGTTCAATCTTATTTATCTTTTACGGCCATTACCACTACTTCCTAATTGTAGTGGCTCGATTCAAGCAGGCGTCAGTGACACTGATTGCTCCGCCTTGGCCGCGGAAGATATGGTTCGCGGACTAGTGGGGATGTTATCTCCTCCGTGGAAGTTACCTTGTTGCAGGGATTTGCTGACCAAGGTCTTTTTGTTCATCTATGTCTAGATCTCTGAGGCTGACTGCGTGGAGGTGGAACGCTTAGTCCTAGCCAAGAGAGGGTGGTTTGAGAGTGCAATTTTTACTCTCATTCAATCTTGTAGCTGGTTGTTAGTCACATCTATCATAAGGTGTGGAGGACCTACTTATTCTGTTCTCCAGGATGAACTGGAGAAGGGCTTTTCTACAAGTCCCCTGAGGGGTCAGATTTCGGGCATGTCTGTGTTACTGCACAAGAGTTTTGCTGAGCTTTCTGATGTGCAGTCACTTGTTAAGGCTCTGCTAGGATCAGACCTGGGTTTAGATCTATTGCTCCTTCTTGGAGTTTGAATCTTGTTCTTTAGGTTTAACATGGGCTCCGTTGGAGCCTATGTATGACATAGACATTAAACTATGTCTTGGAAGGATCCTTTTCTACAGGCTATTGCTTCTGCCTGCAGAGTATCTGTGATTACTGCCTTGCAATGCGCCCCTCCTTAGGCTTTACATGCTGATAACCTAACTTGGTTCGTAGAACAACCTTTTCTTCCTAAGGTTGTGTCAATTCACACCACCAATCTAGAGATTGTGGTTCCTTTCTACGTAATTCTGGATGTGTTTGTGCCTTGAAGTTCTATCTTCAGGCCACATAGGAATTTAGATAAACATCTTTATCTGTTTGTTCTCTTTTCGGGAAGCGTGGTGGTTAGAGGGCCTCTTCGACTTCCTTTTCTTTTGGCTGATGAGTGTTCTCCGTTTCGCATTGTGACGGCGGGACATAAGCCTCCTCTGAGGATTATGGCTTTTTCAACTAGAGCTTTGGCCTCTTCTTGGGCCTTTAAGTACGAGGCTTCTATGGAGCAGATTTGTAAGGCGGCTACTTGGTCCTACTGTTCCTTGGCAGAATGACTGGGGGATGAGGGGAGTGATGAAGGTATTTAAACTTTTGGCTGGGTTGTCTTTGCCTTCTCCTGGTGGCGAGGTTCTTAATTCCCACAAGTAATGAATGAAGCAGTGGACTCTCCTCCCACAGATGAAAATGAAATTATCATGTAAGCTTAACTTATGTTTTTGCTTCTAAAGCAGGTAAAAATGAGGAAGAAACGTGCATTGCTTTTACTGCATATGTATACATACATCATACACTAGTTAGAGAGCTAGGGATTTTCCCTCACTCGCCAAATAAGCATGCTTACAGCTATCTGCATAATGTGTAATGGGGCCGTGTTATTAGCCAACTAAAGAAAAACTGCCAATTTATAAACAAAAAAACAGCTAAACTTGTTCATCTGATTTCCCGTCTTATGTCTGTTACAACTTTGCTGGAATTTCACCCTCCTTCCATTACCACGGGATTTAATTAGTCTTCAGACACCAAAGGGGAATCTCTCATACACAGCTCTGTGAAATGATCTCCTTGAAGCCAGGATTATACTTCACAGAGCGGTGTGTGAGATCTCTCTGTTTGATTTCATCCAAAAAGTTAAGGGTGCTGGGTCATGTGATTTTCAGAGGGGTTGCAGGGCCAAGGTATCTGATCTTATGCATAATGTTGGTATCTGACAGTGGTTCTTCAAGGCTATAGGGTCTGATCTGAGATATCTTGTGTGCATATGACTAACAGCTTAAATACAGGGTCAGGAGTCTAAGCACTAGTCTCATGTGGTTTGTGGATTTTAGTGGGAACAGAGGGGCAGGGAGTCTTTATGTGCAGATAGGACTCTGAGGGGTCAAAGAAAATATCAGTCTTTTTGTAGCTATAGAGCTGACAAAAAACTGCATGGTAATTTGAGTAATATGTGAGGTTTATTAAAAAGTGCAGAAATGCTACAGGTTCAGTTAGAGAGTATCACCAGTGAAAAGAATAAAAATTAAAAATTAGATGAATAATTTGAGCTGTTAGGCTGTTATAGGGTTACTTAAAGTGATGGTAAATTTCAGAATGTAAGAATGTTTGAAGGAAAAAATATATTAGTGTACTAGCAAAACAACATATTTTTTTAAAATTTTTCTTTAAAATGTATATATATATATATATATATATTTATAATCCTACTTGGTATCTTCTGTTTCTCTACCCCTTCCTTTCTTATTTTGACTGGGATGACAAATAAAGCTGTCCCTCACACTCTCTACATAGGCTTCCTAAGGGCTTTCAAAGGCCTGTACTTCAAGAGTTTCATATGACACACACACACACACAAACTGATTGTATGTTCATTGGAGTTGTCTTAAAAAAAAAGTTTATCCCAATGAACTGGCATAACATTCTCGGCAGTGAGGGTCCACAAAAACTATGGAAAATACTTCACCTGGCCTTCAGGAGGAGGCAGAGACACACCAAACAGAACATTGAAGTATCCCTCCCACTTCCCCTACCCTCTCAGTAGTGCAAGCAGAGGACAAGGAAAGTAGAGAGATAAGAGGGGTTTAGAGGTACCAAGACTGCCACCACTACACAAAATCAGTGTGCGTTCATGTTTTCTCACTGTCAAGAAGGAAATTAATTAATGAGGCTAGCATATATTTCCTTCCTAAGATAGGGAGAGTCCACTGATTCATTCCTTTCTTTTGGAAAATACAACACCTGGCCACCAGAAGGCAAGACTCCCCAGCCAAAGGCTTAAATACCACTCCAACTTCCTCAGTAACCCAGTTATTCTTTGCCTTTTGTCACGTTAGGTTGTGGCAGAGAAGTGTTAGAAGATTCGGAGAGTCCTGAAAAAGGGTATCTGCCCTTCGAGATAAGACTGGAGTTTTAAGTATTCATGTCAACCTTTCAGTGAGAGTATTGATGAAAGTCCGGAGATGTAGGGAAAGTTTTTCTATGAAACCATCCAGACAACTGCTAACAGCTGCTATAAGTCTGTCCCACTTGATAGGCTTTGTTCTGTTCCACAGCATGGATCCTGGAGGTACGATTGTTTCAATTTTTACACATAAAACGCTATAACAGGATCACAGTGTGGCTTCTTTATACCTTGATAAGATCCAGGGTAAATATCATCTGAAGGGGGTTTATTGAGCAGTTGGGGTTAATTAGTGTATTAATTATTTACATGCTGCTTTGTGTGATTTTTCCCTGGGCTGATAGACTGTGTGTTTTTGGCTGGATCAATCAGGTTTCACTTATAAGTTTCACTTTCATTTTTGAAAGTGTTGCACAGCTCCTATTACTTGCTGTACTTGTAATAACAAGGGAAGTATTGTCTTGCACTCCATGTGACCGGGTGTGGTCTATGTTCATTTCCTCCATTCCGGCTGAGACTTGAACCTGAGGAGAGCGTTTCCTCTGTTAACTGTCTGGGCCTAGGAGGTGATTTGTGCCACAGCCGTTGGAAGTATAAAGGTGCAGTTTTCTATAATAAAAAAATATATATTTCTGTCCTTTTGTGGGTATAACCTGAGCTATAGGGGACTCTGACATGTTAGAAGGTACTCCTTCTGTACTAAATCATACCTGTTTATATTGTGAGGAGACTGTGGTTTTCCACCCACTCAATTATGTTCCACATGCCTTAACACCGTTATAAAGTCTAAGAAGAGAGACAAGCCTGCTCAGGATCTTAGTGCATATGAGTCGTCTACCTATCAGGACTCGGCGTCCTGTGAGATACTACACTTGCTACATTATCCACTCCAAATGCAGTTTCCCATAGCACATCTAATACTCCATCCTGAGGGGGCCTTCTTCATTTGGACTTTGCTGCGCAGTTACAAATGGTGGTGTCTGCGGCCCTCAGTGCATTACATCGCTCTAACAAACGCAAGAGAAAGCTTAAACATAGCTCTCCTGACCCGGAGTCATCTAAATATTTATCGGATTTAGCTATTATGTCCCAGTTATCTGATGATGAGTTAAAGGGACATGAAACCCACATTTTTTCTTTCATGGTTTAGAAAGAGAATGCAATTTTAAACATCTTTCTAATTTACTTCTATTATCTAATTTGTTTTATTCTCTTGATATTCTTTGCTGAAAAGCATATCTAGATATGGTCAGTAGCTGCTGATTGGTTGCTGCACATAGAAGCCTAGTGTGATTGGCTCACCCATGTGCATTGCTTTTTCTTCAACTAAGGCTATCTATAAAATAAAGCAAAATAAATAATAGAAGTAAATTGTAATGTTGTTTAAATTTGTATTCTCTATCTGAATCATGAAAGAAAGATTTTGGGTTTAGTGGCCCTTTAACCTCTGTAGCTTCAGAGTGAACTTTCTGGATCAGAGTCCTTAGCATCTAAGCCTCCTGCTGCGAAAAAAAACATCCTTTAGATTTAATATTGAGCGTTTTTTATTAAAGGAGGTTCTGTCTATGTTAGAGGTTCCAAAGGCTGCGCTTCCTGAAGAACCTATGATAGCTCTATTAGACAGAGTTTACGAATACAGGAAAGTTCCTTTGACTTTTTCTGTGCCGGTTAAGATGGCGGACATTATTAAGAACGAATGGGAAAGAATTTGTTCTTCCTTTTCCCCCTCTTTTCCCCCTTGTCTACTTTTAAAAAGTTGTTCCCGGACTCTCAACTGGATTTGTGGGGCTCCATTCCTAAGGTGGATGGTGCTATCTCTACGCTTGCTAAACGTACTACTTTACCTCTTGAGGATAGTGCTTCGTTCAGAGAGCCGATGGATAAGAAAATGGAAACCTTTCTGAGAAAGATGTTTCAACATACAGGTTTTTTGTTTCAACCGGCGGCTGCAGTTGCCGCGGTCGCCGGAGCGGCTACTTACTGGTGTGACTCTCTGTCAGAACTCATTGAGGTGGAGTCTCCCCTCGAGGATATTCAATACAGAATTAAAGCTCTGAGAATGGCTAATTCTTTTATCTGTGATGCAAACTTGCAAATTATTCCCTCAAATGCAAAGGGCTCTGGCTTTGCGGTCCTAGCCCGCTGGGCGCTCTGGTTGAAGTCTTGGTCTGTAGATATGACTTCTAAGTCCAGACTCCTTTCTCTTCCCTTTAAGGGAAATATTTAATTTGGTCCAGGCCTGGACTCCATTATTTCTACGGTTACCGGAGGCAAGGGTGCCTCCCTACCGCAAGATAAGAAGAACAAGTAGAAGTGACGACAATCTTTTAATTTTCGTTCTGACAAATCCCAACGACAACAATCTTCCATGCCCGAGCAACCCAAGAGTACTTGGAAGTCGGCTCAGTCCTGGAATAAATCCAAGCAGTATAAGAAGCCCGCCAAAAACAAATAGTCATGAAGGGGCAGCCCCTGATCCTGGATCGGATCCTGTAGGGGGCAGACTGTCTCTCTTTTTCAGACGTCTGGTTTGAGGTACAGGATCCGTAAGTCCTGGAGGTGGTATCTCAGGGATACAAGATAGGCTTCAAATCTCATCCGTCAAGGGGCAGATTCCTTCTTTCGAATCTGTCTACCAGACCAGAAAAGAGGAATGCCTTTCTAGGGTGCGTTCGGGATCTATCCCCCTTAGGAGGAGTTGTCCCTGTGCCTATCGTAGAAAGAGGTTTAGGGTTTTATTCAAACCTTTTCGTGGTCCCAATAAACGAGGGAACTTTCCGCCCAATTCTGGACCAAAAGTGCTTAACAAATTTCTCAGTGTCCCTTATTACAAGATGGAAACGATGAGGTCCATCCTTCCTTTAATTCAGGAAGGCCAGTTTATGACCACTATAGATCTGAAGGACACTTACCTTCATGTTCCAATCAACAGGGAACACTTTTTCAGTTCCAGAGGTTTGCATTCGTGGACCAGCACTTCCAGTTCATTGCTTTTCCGTTTGGCCTAGCTACTGCTCCAAGAATCGTTATGAAGGTTCTGGGGGCTCTTCTAGCCGTTGCCAGAACTCAGGGTATTGCAGTAGCCCTATACTTGGACGATATTCTGGTGCAAGCAACATCCTTTTTTCTTGCGGAAGAATTCTCGGAGTCCCTTCTCAGTCTTCTTCGATCACATGGGTGGAAGATAAACTTGGAAAATAGTTCTCTTATCCCAAGTACCAAGGTGGAATTCTTGGCTACTATAATAGACTCCATATCCATGAAGATATTTTTAACAGACCATAGACATTGCAAGCTAATTTCGGCATGTCTTGCCCTCCGGACCTCCTTGATTCCCTCTGTGGCTCAATGTATAGAGGTGATTGGTCTCATGGTATCCTGCATGGACATCATTCCTTTTGCCAGATTCCGTCTCAGACCTTTACAACTGTGCATGCTGAGGCAGTGGAACGGCGATCATTCAGATCTGTCTCAACAGATTGTATTAGACAGCCGGTCGGGAGAATCACTCTCTTGGTGGCTCTGTCCAGATCATCTGTCCAGAGGGACATGCTTCTTAAGACCATCCTGGGAGTTTATGACTACGGACGCAAGCCTATCTGGATGGGAAACTGTTTGGGGTGCCAGGGAGGCACAGGGGCTGTGGACTCATGAGTAGTCCTCCCTCCCAATCAATATTTTGGAACTACGGGCAATCTTCAATGCCTTGAAGGCTTGGCCACTTTTGGGTTCGTCCCAGTTTATCAGATTCCAATCAGACAACATAACCTCAGTGGCTTACATCAACCATCAAGGGGGAACGATAAGTTTCTTGGCGATGAAGGAAGTATTTCAGATTCTGGAGTGGGCGGAGGCCCACAGCTGTTTGCTGTCAGCAATCTACATTCCGGGTGTGGGCAACTGGGAGGCAGATTTTCTCAGCAGGCAATCCTTCCATCCAGGGGAATGGTCTCTCTATCCCGAGGTGTTTGCAGAAATATGCAGCAAGTTGGTTACTCCGGAGATAGATCTCATGGTGTCCGTCTCAATACCAAGCTACCCAGGTACGGGTCAAGGTCAAGGGATCCCCAAATGGATCTAATAAATGCACTAGCAGTGCCCTGGAGGTTCAAACTTGTATATCTTTTCTTCTATAAGATACGACGAGTCCACGGATTCATCCTTTACTTGTGGGATGATATCCTCCTGCTAACAGGAAGTGACAAAGAGCACCACAGCAGAGCTGTCTATATAGCTCCTCCCTTAGCTCCACCCTCCAGTCATTCTCTTTGCCTACTCTAAGTACTAGGAAGGGTAAAGTGAAAGAGGTGATAAAATGTTAGTTTTTATTTTCTTCAAGCAAGAGTTTTTTTATTTTAAATGGTACCGGTGTGTACTATTTTCTCTCAGGCAGCAGATGGATGAAGACTTCTGCCTGGAGGCTAATGATCTTAGCATTTGTCACTAAGACCTAGAGCAGTTCCCACAGAATGGCTGAGGAGTACAAGAAACTTCAGTGTGAGGAACGTTTTTCATGCTATAAGCAATTAGGTATGTTCAGTCATTTTTTTCTGGAGAGACTGTGGTATTTCGGAATTGGCTGACAGTATCCCCATAATGGTAAGGGTAAGCAGTAAACCTTAGAGAAGAGGGGTATTACTAAGCTTGCATATAGGGGCTAAGAAAAAATGGTTGACACTAAGTTTGAATGTTTGTGGGCAAACGTTTATTGAACTGGGAGTACTGATAATGTTTTTTGGCAGTAAAGTTTTTGATACTTTATTGGAGGGTACACTTGGCTTCTGTTTTTGGGTTTGAAAACCCACATGGCTAGTTTGAAACCGCTCTGGTGCGGTTCCTTTGGGCTGAGAGACATCGAGTGAGATGGGCGGGGCCTATTTTCACGCCTCAGTTGCACAGTTGTATTTGCAAGGCTAGCAGCAAGCTCCAACTCCGGTGGGCCCCTGTGGAAGTATTGGGCCAGATCGAAGCTTTAACTCTGTTTTTCAAGATCCCTGAGGGTAGGTAGGCGCCACAGCAGGGCTGTGGCGAGGTGCAGGGGGTGTTTTTACCGGATTTAAACCGTTATTAATTACCCGTTTTTCTCTTGTAAGGTGTATCCAGTCCACGGATTCATCCATTACTTATGGGATATTCTCCTTCCCAACAGGAAGCTGCAAGAGGATCACCCACAGCAGAGCTGTCTTTATAGCTCCTCCCCTAACTGCCACCTCCCAGTCATTCTCTTGCAGCTCTCGACAAGGGAAGCAGCTACAGAGATGTGGTGCATTAATGTAGTTTATCTTCAATCAAAAGTTTATTTTCAAATGGTACCGGAGTTGTACTATTTTAGCCTCAGGCAGAAAGTTGAAGAAGAGTCTGCCTGTGGTCTTTGATGATCTTAGCAGGTTGTAACTAAGATCCATTGCTGTTCTCACACATAACTGAAGAGATGGGTAACTTCAGCTGGGGGAATAGCATGCAGGGTCTCCTGCTCTGAGGTATGTGCAGTTTTAATTTTTTCTAGAGAAATGATAAGCTAGAAAATGCTGACAGTACCTGATTTATTTAAGGTAAGCCTGATTACAGTGATTTCATAACGACTGGTATCATGCTTGCTGTAAAGGGTAATATTTGTATTATTTACTCACATTACTGAATAGATATAACGTTTGCTTGAGGTGTATGAACGTTTATTTCATATTGGTGATAAAACTTTTTTCTGGGGCCCAGTTTTTCCACATGGCTGACTAGATTTTGCCTAGGGATAGATTTTTAAGGCCCTCTCACTGTGAGTACAGGTTGGGAGGGGCCTATTTTCCATTAGTTTTTGCAGCTTGAGACATCCAGCTTCCCTGAAGGAGTCCCCTGAACATATAGGACCTCTCTAAGGGGTTTCTGTGCCTTCCAACGTCGTCGTATGGGCAGGTAGGGCCACAGTAGAGCTGTGGCAGTTTTTTTTTATCCGGTTTTGAAACTAAGGGGTTAATCATCCATTTGCAAGTGGGTGCAATGCTCTTTCAGCCTATTATACACACTGTAAAAATTTCGTAAGATTTACTGCTTTTTTCACTGTTTTAGCAGTTTCTGTGATTGTTTTTTTCTCTTAAAGGCACAGTACCGTTTTTATTTTTTGCTTGTTCACAGTTATTAAAGTGTTTTCCAAGCTTGCTGGTCTCATTACTAGTCTGTTTAAACATGTCTGACATAGAGGAAACTCATTGTTCATTATGTTTAGAAGCCATTGTGGAACCCCCTCTTAGAATTTGTACCAAATGCACTGATTTTACTATAGATTACAAAGACCATATTCTGGCTTTAAAAAAATGTATCACCAGAAGAAATTGACAAGGAGGAAGTTATGCCGTCTAACTCTCCCCACGTGTCAGATCCTATAAATCCCGCTCAGGGGACACCAAGTAAATCTAGCGCGCCCATTGTGTATACCTTGCAAGACATGGTGGCAGTTATGAATCATACTCTTACAGAGGTATTATCTAAACTGCCAGGATTGCAAGGAAAGCGAGACAGCTCTGGGTCTAGAATAAATACAGAGCTCTCTGACGCTTTAGTAGCTATCTCTGATACACCCTCACAATATAATGAAGCTGAAGCAGGGGAGCTTCAATCTGTGGGTGATTTTTCTTATTCAGGGAAGATTCTTCAATCTGATTCTGATATGTCTACATTTAAATTTAAGCTTGAACACCTCCGCGTATTGCTCAGGGAGGTTTTAGCAACTCTGGACAACTGTGACACTATTGTAGTCCCAGAGAAATTATGTAGATTGGATAAATACTATGCAGTACCTACTTACACTAATGTTTTTCCAATCCCTAAAAGGTTTTCTGAAATTATTACTAAGGAATGGGATAGACCAGGTGTACCGTTCTCTCCCCCTCCTGTTTTTAAAAAGATGTTTCCTATAGACGCCGCTACACGGGACTTATGGCAGACGGTCCCTAAGGTGGAGGGAGCAGTTTCTACTCTAGCTAAGCGTACCACTATCCCTGTCGAGGACAGTTGTACTTTTCTAGATCCAATGGATAAAAAATTAGAGGGTTACCTTAAGAATATTTTTATTCAACAAGGTTTTATTCTCCAGCCTCTTGCATGCATTGCCCCAGTCACTGCTGCCGCGGCTTTCTGGTTTGAGTCCCTAGAGGAGGCTCTACAGGTTGAAACCCCGTTGGAAGATATTAGGGCCCTTAAGCTAGCCAATTCATTTGTTTCTGACGCCGTTGTTCATTTAACCAAGCTAACGGCTAAAAATTCAGGTTTTACTATTCAGGCGTGTAGGGCGCTATGGCTTAAATCCTGGTCAGCTGACGTGACTTCAAAGTCTAAACTTCTCAACATTCCCTTCAAAGGACAGATCCTATTCGGGCCTGGACTGAAGGAGATCATTTCTGACATCACTGGAGGAAAAGGTCACTCCCTTCCTCAAGACAGGTCCAACAAATTAAGGACCAAACAGTCTAGTTTTCAGCCCTTTCGAAAATTCAAGAGTGGCGCAGCTTCAACTTCCTCTAACACAAAACAAGAGGGAACTTTTGCCCAGTCTAAGCCGGTCTGGAGACCTAACCAGGCTTGGAACAAGGGGAAACAGGCCAAGAAGCCTGCTGCTGCCTCTAAGACAGCATGAAGGAGCAGCCCCCAATCCGTAAACGGAACTTGTAGGGGGCAGACTCTCTCTCTTCGCCCAGGCTTGGGCAAGAGATGTCCAGGATCCCTGGGCATTGGAAATTGTGTCCAAGGGTTATCTTCTGGAATTCAAAACCTCTCCCCCAAAAGGGAGATTTCATCTCTCACTTTTATCTGCAAACCAGATAAAGAGAGAAGCATTCTTACATTGTGTTCAAGACCTCCTAGTTATGGGATCCACCCAGTTCCGCAGGAGCAACAGGGACAGGGCTTTTATTCATATCTGTTTGTTGTTCCCAAGAAAGAGGGAACATTCAGACCAATCTTAGATCTCAAGATCTTAAACACATTTCTCAGAGTCCCACCCTTCAAGATGGAGACTATTCGAACCATCCTTCCTATGATCCAGGATGGTCAATAAAGGCACTACCAGTTTGTGGCTCTTCCCTTCGGGTTGGCCACGGCACCAAGAATCTTTACAAAGGTTCTAGGGTCCCTTCTAGCGGTCCTAAGGCCGCGGGCTATAGCAGTAGCCCCTTACTCAGACGACATTCTGATACAGGGGTCGACTTTTCAAGTTGCCAGGTCTCACACGGACATTGCTCTGGCATTTCTGAGGTCGCATGGGTGGAAAGTGAATGAAGAAAAAAGTTATCTATCCCCTCTCACAAGAGTTTCCTTCCTAGGAACTCTGATAGATTCTGTAGAAATGAAGATTTACCTGACAGAGGCCAGGTTGTCAAAACTTCTAAATTCCTGCCATGTTCTTTATTCTACTTCTCGCCCTTCAGTTGCTCAGTGTATGGAAGTAATCGGCTTAATGGTAGCGACATTGGACATAGTGCTGTTTCCCCGCCTACATCTCAGACCGCTGCAACTTTGCATGCTCAGTCAGTGGAATGGGGATTACACAGATTTGTCGCCTCTACTAAATCTGGATCAAGAGACCAGGGATTCTCTTCTCTGGTGGTTATCTCGGGTCCATCTGTCCAAGGGTATGACCTTCCGCAGGCCAGATTGGACAATAGTAACGACAGATGCCAGCCTTCTGGGCTGGGGTGCAGTCTGGAACTCCCTGAAGGCTCAGGGCTTGTGGACTCAGGAGGAGACACTCCTTCCGATAAACATTCTGGAACTAAGAGCGATATTCAATGCTCTTCAGGCTTGGCCTCAGCTAGCTGCGGTCAGATTCATCAGATTTCAGTCGGACAACATCACGACTGTAGCTTACATCAACCATCAAGGGGGAACAAGGAGTTCCCTAGCAATGTTGGAGGTTTCAAAAATAATTCTATGGGCAGAGGTTCACTCTTGCCATCTATCAGCTATCCATATCCCAGGAGTAGAGAACAGGGAGGCGGATTTTCTAAGTCGACAGACTTTTCATCCGGGGGAGTGGGAACTCCATCCGGAGGTGTTTGCACAGTTGATTCAACTTTGGGGCAAACCAGAACTGGATCTCATGGCGTCTCGTCAGAACGCCAAGCTTCCTTGTTACGGGTTCAGGTCCAGGGATCCCAAGGCAGCGCTGATAGATGCTCTAGCAGCGCCTTGGTCTTTCAACCTGGCTTATGTGTTTCCACCGTTTCCTCTGCTCCCTCGTCTGATTGCCAAGATCAAGCAGGAGAGAGCTTTGGTGATTTTGATAGCTCCTGCGTGGCCACGCAGGACTTGGTACGCAGATCTGGTGGACATGTCATTCTTTCCACCTTGGACTCTGTCGCTGAGGCAGGACCTTCTACTTCAAGGTCCCTTCAAACATCCAAATCTAATTTCTCTGCGTCTGAGTGCTTGGAGATTGAACACTTGATTTTGTCAAAACGTGGTTTTTCCGAGTTGGTAATTGATACCTTAATTCAGGCTCGAAAGCCTGTCACCAGGAAAATCTATCATAAGATATGGTGTAAATATCTTCATTGGTGTGAATCCAAGGGTTACTCATGGAGTAAAGTCAGGATTCCCAGGATATTTTCTTTTCTCCAAGAAGTATTGGAGAAGGGATTGTCAGCTAGTTCCTTAAAGGGACAGATTTCTGCTCTGTCTATTCTTTTGCACAAGCGTCTGGCGGATGTTCCAGACGTTCAGGCGTTTTGTCAGGCTTTAGTTAGAATCAAGCCTGTGTTTAAACCTGTTGCTCCGCCATGGAGTTTAAATTTAGTTCTTAAAGTTCTTCAAGGGGTTCCGTTTGAACCTCTGCATTCCATAGATATCAAGCTTTTATCTTGGAAAGTTCTGTTCTTGGTAGCTATCTCTTCGGCTCGAAGAGTTTCAGGGTTATCTGCCTTGCAGTGTGATTCCCCTTATCTGATCTTCTATGCAGATAAGGTAGTTTTGCGTACCAAACCTGGGTTTCTTCCTAAGGTGGTATCCAATAAGAATATCAATCAAGAGATTGTTGTTCCGTCACTGTGTCCTAATCCTTCTTCAAAGAAGGAACGTCTATTACACAATCTTGATGTGGTTCGTGCTTTAAAGTGTTATTTACAAGCTACTAAAGATTTTTGTCAAACATCTGCATTGTTTGTTGTCTACTCTGGACAGATGAAAGGCCAAAAGGCTTCAGCAACTTCTCTTTCTTTTTGGTTAAGAAGTATAATTCGCTTAGCTTATGAGACTGCTGGTCAGCAGCCTCCTGTAAGAATTACAGCTCATTCCACTAGAGCGGTGGCTTCCACATGGGCCTTTAAAAATGAGGCTTTTGTTGAACAGAATTTTTTTTTTTTTTTAATAATTTTTATTGAGGTTATACATAAACATAACAACAATGAAGAGTTCAGTAGGTAATACATCAAACACATCTTAAATTAGTTCAACCCTATCGCTTAGACCTGAAAAAAATAAAATTTAATAAGTACATAAATAAAATACTACAAAGCTAGCAACGTAAAGAAGGTCAAGACATCTCAATGTAATTGGCTATTACCAAACTGAATAAATGAAACCTCATTTCTCTTGTTAAGTGTGTTCAGTCCACGGGTCATCCATTACTTATGGGATATATTCTCCTCCCCTACAGGAAGTTGCAAGAGGATCACCCAAGCAGAGCTGCTATATAGCTCCTCCCCTCACATGGCATATCCAGTCATTCTCTTGCAAGTCTCAACATAGAAGGAGGTCCGCGAGAGGAGTGGTGTTTTATACTTAATTTATTTCTTCAATCAAAAGTTTGTTATTTTTAAATGGCACCGGAGTGTGCTGTTTTTTCTCTCAGGCAGTATTTAGAAGAAGAATCTGCCTGCGTTTTCAATGATCTTAGCAGACGTAACTAAGATCCACTGGCTGTTCTCGCACATTCTGAGGAGTGGAGTAACTTCAGAAAAGGGAATAGCATGCGGGGTCCCCCGCAAATGAGGTATGTGCAGTAATATTTTCTAGGAATGGAATTGACTAAGAAAACACTGCTGTTACCCATATGATGTAAGTACAGCCTTTAATGCAGTAGTAGCGACTGGTATCAGGCTGATAAATGCATGCGCAGTTGAGTTATTTTCTAGGGACTAGAATTTGACTGAGAAAATATTGTTAATACTGAAATAAATGTATGAGCCTTAACTGCAGTAGAAGCGACTGGTAGCAGGCTTAGTGATAACTTTACATAACACTGGAAAGTTGTTTTTAAAACGTTTACTGGCATGTTATTCGTTTTGTGAGGTACTTTGGTGATAAATCTTTTTGGGCATGATTTTTTTCCATATGGCTAACGTATATTTCTGCATAGAAACCGTTGTAACAGGTCTCCCACTGTTGTAATATGAGTGGGAGGGGCCTTTTTTAGCGACTTGTTGCGCAGTTAAAATTCTTGCACAGTCTTCCTGCTTCTCCCTCCTTGATCCAGGACGTCTCCAGAGGGCGCAGGGGTCTTCAAAATTCATTTTTGAGGGAGGTAATCAGTCACAGCAGACCTGTGACAGTGTGTTTGACTGTGATAAAAGCGTTAAATCTTAAATTGATTATCAGTTTTTGGGTATTGAGGGGTTAATCATCCATTTGCTAGTGGGTGCAATCCTCTGCTAAATTCATACATTTACTGTTAAAATTGTTGGCTATAACTGAATTAGTTTATTGTTATTTCAACTGTGACAGTTTTTTTGTGTTTTTAAAAGCGCTGCAGCGTTTTTTCTATTGCTTGTAAATTTATTGAAAGATTTTTTCCAAGCTTGCTAGCCTTCATTGCTAGTCTGTTTAAACATGTCTGATACAGATGAATCTGCTTGTTCATTATGTTTAAAAGCCAATGTGGAGCCCAATAGAAATATGTGTACCAATTGTATTGATGTAATTTTAAATAAAAGTCAGTCTTTACCGGTAAAGAAATTATCACCAGACAACGAGGGGGAAGTTATGCCGCCTAACTCTCCTCACGTGTCAGTACCTTCGCCTCCCGCTCAGGAGGTGCGTGAGATTGTGGCGCCAAGTACATCAAGGCCCTTACAAATCACTTTGCATGATATGGCTAATGTTATGAAAGAAGTATTATCTAATTTGCCTGAGTTAAGAGGCAAGCGCGATAGCTCTGGGTTTAGAACAGAGCGCGCCGATGACACGAGAGCCATTTCCGATACTGCGTCACAATTTGCAGAACATGAGGACGGAGAGCTTCATTCTGTGGGTGACGGATCTGATCCGGGGAGACCGGATTCAGAAATTTCAAATTTTAAATTTAAGCTTGAGAACCTCCGTGTATTGCTAGGGGAGGTGTTAGCGGCTCTGAACGATTGCGACACGGTTGCAATCCCAGAGAAATTATGTAGGCTGGATAAATACTATGCGGTACCGGTGTGTACTGACGTTTTTCCTATACCTAAAAGGCTTACAGAGATTATTAGCAAGGAGTGGGATAGACCCAGTGTGCCTTTTTCCCCTCCTCCGATATTTAGAAAAATGTTCCCAATAGACGCCACCACACGAGACTTATGGCAGACGGTCCCTAAAATGGAGGGAGCAGTTTCTACTTTAGCCAAGCGTACCACTATCCCGGTGGAGGATAGTTGTGCTTTCTCAGATCCAATGGACAAAAAATTAGGTTACCTTAAGAAAATGTTTGTTTAACAAGGTTTTATATTACAGTCCCTTGCATGCATTGTGCCCGTCACTGCTGCAGCGGCATTCTGGTTTGAGTCTCTGGAAGAGGCTATTCGCACAGCACCATTGGATGAGATTATGAACAAGCTTAAAGCCCTTAAGCTAGCTAATGCATTTGTTTCGGATGCCGTTGTGCATTTAACCAAACTAACGGCTAAGAACTCCGGATTCGCCATCCAGGCGCGCAGAGCGCTATGGCTTAAATCCTGGTCAGCAGATGTAACTTCTAAATCTAAATTGCTTAATATTCCTTTCAAAGGGCAAACCTTATTCGGGCCCGGCTTGAAAGAAATTATTGCTGACATTACTGGAGGTAAGGGTCATACCCTTCCTCAGGACAGGGCCAAATCAAAGGCCAAACAATCTAATTTTCGTGCCTTTCGTAATTTCAAGGCAGGAGCAGCATCAACTTCCTCCGCTCCAAAACAGGAAGGGACTGCTACTCGTTACAGACAGGGTTGGAAAGGCAACCTGTCCTGGAACAAGGGCAAGCAGGCCAGAAAACCTACTTCTGCCCCTAAGACAGCATGAAGAAAGGGCCCCCTATCCGGAAACGGATCTAGTGGGGGGCAGACTTTCTCTCTTCGCCCAGGCCTGGGCAAGAGATGTCCAGGATCCCTGGGCATTGGAGATCATATCTCAGGGATACCTTCTGGACTTCAAAACTTCTCCACAAGGGAGATTTCATCTGTCAAGTTTATCAACAAACCTAATAAAGAGGCATTTCTACGATGTGTACAAGACCTCTTAGTGATGGGAGTGATCCACCCGGTTCCGCGGACGGAACAAGGGCAAGGTTTTTACTCAAATCTGTTTGTGGTTCCCAAAAAAGAGGGAACCTTCAGGCCAATCTTGGACCTGAAGATCTTAAACAAATTCCTAAGAGTTCCATCGTTCAAAATGGAAACTATTCGAACCATCCTACCCATGATCCAAGAGGGTCAGTATATGACCACAGTGGACTTAAAGGATGCCTACCTTCACATACCGATTCACAAGGATCATTATCGGTACCTAAGGTTTGCCTTTCTAGACAGGCATTACCAGTTTGTAGCTCTTCCCTTCGGATTGGCTACGGCCCCGAGAATTTTTACAAAGGTTCTGGGTTCGCTTCTGGTGGTACTAAGACCGCGAGGCATAGCGGTGGCTCCGTACCTAGACGACATCCTGATACAAGCGTCAACTTTTCAAAATGCAAAGTCTCATACAGAGATAGTTCTAGCATTTCTGAGGTCGCATGGGTGGAAAGTGAACATGGAAAAGAGTTCTCTGTTCCCACTCACAAGGGTTCCCTTTCTAGTGACTCTTATAGATTCTGTAGAGATGAAGATTTACCTGACGGAGTCCAGGTTATCAAAAATCCTAAATGCTTGCCGTGTCCTTAATTCCATTCCAAGCCCATCAGTAGCTCAGTGCATGGAAGTAATCGGCTTAATGGTTGCGGCAATGGACATAGTGCCATTTGCGCGCCTACATCTCAGACCGCTGCAACTATGCATGCTAAGTCAGTGGAATGGGGATTACTCAGATCTGTCCCCTTTACTAAATCTGGACCAGGAGGCCAGAGATTCTCTTCTCTGGTGGTTGTCGCAGGTTCATCTGTCCAAAGGAATGACTTTTCGCAGACCAGATTGGACGATTGTAACAGATGCCAGCCTACTAGGCTGGGGTGCAGTCTGGAACTCCCTGAAGGCTCAGGGATCGTGGACTCAGGAGGAGAAACTCCTCCCAATAAACATTCTGGAATTAAGAGCAATATTCAATGCTCTTCTAGCTTGGCCTCAGTTAGCAACACTGAGGTTCATCAGATTTCAGTCGGACAACATCACGACTGTGGCTTACAACAATCATCAAGGGGGAACCAGGAGTTCCCTAGTGATGTTGGAAGTCTCGAAGATAATTCGCTGGGCAGAGTCGCACTCTTGTCACCTGTCAGCGATCTACATCCCAGGCGTGGAGAACTGGGAGGCGGACTTTCTAAGTCGCCAGACCTTTCATCCGGGTGAGTGGGAACTTCACCAGGAGGTGTTTGCTCAACTGATTCTTCGTTGGGGCGAACCGGAGCTGGATCTCATGGCATCTCGCCAGAACGCCAAGCTTCCTTGTTACGGATCCAGGTCCAGGGACCCGGGAGCGGTGGTGGTAGATGCACTAGCAGCCCCTTGGGTTTTCAACATGGCTTATGTGTTTCCACCATTTCCGTTGCTACCTCGACTGATTGCCAGGATCAAACAGGAGAGAGCATCGGTGATTCTGATAGCGCCTGCGTGGCCACGCAGGACCTGGTATGCGGACCTAGTGGACATGTCGTCCTGTCCACCATGGTCTCTGCCTCTGAGGCAGGACCTTCTAATTCAGGGTCCTTTCAACCATCCAAACCTAATTTCTCTGAGGCTGACTGCATGGAGATTGAACGCTTGATTCTATCAAAGCGTGGTTTTTCGGAGTCGGTTATTGATACGTTAATACAGGCTCGGAAACCTGTTACCAGAAAAATTTACCATAAGATATGGCGTAAATATTTATATTGGTGTGAATCCAAGAGTTACTCATGGAGTAAGGTTAGGATTCCTAAGATATTGGCTTTTCTACAAGAAGGTTTGGAAAAGGGTTTATCCGCTAGTTCATTAAAGGGACAGATTTCTGCTCTGTCTATTCTTTTACACAAACGTCTGGCAGAGAATCCAGACGTCCAGGCTTTTTGTCAGGCTTTGGCTAGGATTAAGCCTGTGTTTAAAACTGTTGCTACTCCGTGGAGCTTAAACTTGGTTCTTAAAGTTCTTCAGGGTGTTCCGTTTGAACCCCTTCATTCCATTGATATTAAGCTTTTATCTTGGAAAGTTCTGTTTTTGATGGCTATTTCCTCGGCTCGAAGAGTCTCTGAGTTATCTGCCTTACATTGCGATTCTCCTTATCTGATTTTTCATTCAGACAAGGTAGTTCTGCGTACTAAACCTGGGTTTTTACCTAAGGTTGTTTCTAACAGGAATATCAATCAAGAGATTGTTGTTCCTTCATTGTGTCCTAATCCTTCTTCAAAGAAGGAACGTCTTTTGCATAATCTGGACGTAGTCCGTGCCCTGAAGTTCTACTTACAGGCAACTAAAGATTTTCGGCAAACTTCTTCTCTGTTTGTCGTTTATTCTGGTCAGAGGAGAGGTCAAAAGGCTTCGGCCACCTCTCTCTCTCTTTTTGGCTTCGTAGCATAATACGTTTAGCCTATGAGACTGCTGGACAGCAGCCTCCTGAAAGAATTACAGCTCATTCCACTAGAGCTGTGGCTTCCACCTGGGCCTTTAAGAATGAGGCCTCTGTTGAACAGATTTGCAAGGCTGCAACTTGGTCTTCACTTCATACCTTTTCAAAATTTTACAAATTTGACACTTTTGCTTCTTCGGAGGCTGGTTTTGGGAGAAAGGTTCTACAGGCAGTGGTTTCTTCTGTTTAATGTTCCTGCCTTGTCCCTCCCATCATCCGTGTACTTTAGCTTTGGTATTGGTATCCCATAAGTAATGGATGACCCGTGGACTGAACACACTTAACAAGAGAAAACATAATTTATGCTTACCTGATAAATTTATTTCTCTCGTAGTGTGTTCAGTCCACGGCCCACCCTGTCTTTTTTAAGGCAGTTCTAAATTTTAATTAAAACTCCAGTCACCACTGCACCCTATAATTTTTCCTTTCTCGTCTTGTTTCGGCCGAATGACTGGATATGACATGTGAGGGGAGGAGCTATATAGCAGCTCTGCTTGGGTGATCCTCTTGCAACTTCCTGTTGGGGAGGAGAATATATCCCATAAGTAATGGATGACCCGTGGACTGAACACACTACAAGAGAAATAAATTTATCAGGTAAGCATAAATTATGTTTTTATACTTATATAGAGGATGATTACACCTCCATTAGTTTGACAGGTCACTCATGGACCCATGTAAATTGGAAGACTTAGGGAGGTGCTCTTATGGTTAACTTGGTCACTCTTCAGGGGCTATATGTAATTAGAATTCATATGAAGAAAAGTGCTAGCTTATTTGAGATTCTCATACGTAGGGCGGTACTACTGCCTTTAAGCGTAAAATTATCTCTTAGATTCTGGGCATATGATAATGTAAATTAACTCTTACCATAGAGCGGCTAATAGGTGGAAATTATTTAGGTGACTCTCAATGCGCCATATTGATACAGACCCCGGGAGACCTACCATCTCTGCCACAGATAGTAGGCTTATAGGTTGGGCCCTAGTAGTGAATTTTGACCCCCAAGAGACAAAAGTAACCTCAGCTGCCAAAGGCACCATTATCCTGAAAGGGTTAGGGGATATATAAGGAAAATATGGTTACATAGTAAATACCAATTCAAAATGTGAAGGGAAATCTCCCTACTATAAAATCCTGCATAGAATGTGTACAATACAGCACTAAAGACCCATCCCAAAAGTCATTAACCCTAAGGAATCTTACAAACTACAGGCAGGCATAAGCATGCATTAACAGTGTAAATAGAAGCTACTAAACATTTCAGCACACAGTTTCCAAGAGGGATGCGTACTCTGCAGATAAGAAATAATTCACGGGCACATTGTGACCTGAAGCTGAGCTATGAACATGTGGAATGCCATGTAGGGGTTAAGGAGTCACAAAAGTGATTAAAGACAGATGTGCTCTATGTTATAGCTGAGATAAGGAGAGAAGCCCTCGCAAGTAAATCTTTAAGAGTCGCGCTGTTTCAGTTGCTAACATCTCGGCAATAAATCTCAGTGCAAAGAGGGGAAAACTTCTAAGAGTACCATGTACTAACTAAACACAATTACTGTGCTCAGGGAGCAATCACACTTCTCACTTAGAATGTAACATAATGCATGCAGCTTGGGGAATGACAGCCCATATATAACGTATTATAACACAAAATAACAGCATTAGGCAGAGTTCTCTATGTTGTCTTAACACAGACAGCACACTGAAAAGTTCTTTGTTTATCAGGCGTGAGATCTTTCTTCAAGAATCTTATTCAGCTCTACTGTCCGGTCAATACATACTCACTGCCGCCAGCTTTAACAAAACTCCAGATAAGGTATTAAGTTGGTTGCTACCTGCCCCAGCTATTAAGTATAAATGGGGTTCACGTTCAAGAGGCTAACCATAAGTGTCCGTACTTCTCACAACAGAAACAGAATAAATAAAAGGTGGCATGACAATTGTCTCTCAGATTCAAAATAAGTTGTCACATAAGTAGAGACTTAATAGTCAAGACCCAGAAAGTTCAATTAAGCTGGGACGTTGGTAATAATAGTACTTTACCCCACTCCTGTCTTCAAGGTGGAAAGAGGAAAATATTTCAATGATGCCGGAGCTAAACATTGTCCCAAACTTGCTGTTCCATGGTGCTTGTTGTCCCAGAAAAAGTCCAGAACTTGGAGGTTATAGCGGTAGACTGTCCATTCACTTGCACTAGGTATAGTCACCATTTTAACAATGGGATCTGGAAAGCCTGCTTCTGCTGCTATCCGCACGGCATCCTCTTTGCTGACATTCTGAGTAACACAGATACTGGCATACTGTGCGGTAGTGTAGTTTTCAATTACCAGCAGCATTGTCGCTGGGAGCATCGTTTTAGGTAATGTCTTCAATAATGGCAGCTCAGCAGGGTTTACATCTTCCCGTGCAGGCGGTTCATCTTCCCCAACAAGACACTTGGTTCTCATAGTCTCGGGTCCACCATTACTCTCCCATGCCAATTGTAGGGACTCTGAAAGGCTCTCACCTGCGGCAGGACCTGCCTGTTGGGTCAGGGTGTCATCAGTTCTCCTAGCCGCATTTAAGTCTTCCTGAATCTGGAGATGTTTGTCTAAAAGGGCACTGATTGCCTCCAAGAGGTCATGTTCACTAAGTTCCATTTCTCCAATATTGGTGTGTCCGGTCCACGGCGTCATCCATAACTTGTGGGAATATTCTCTTCCCCAACAGGAAATGGCAAAGAGCACAGCAAAAGCTGTCCATATAGTCCCTCCTAGGCTCCGTCCACCCCAGTCATTCTCTTTGCCGCTGAACAAGCAGCATCTCCACGGAGATGGTGAAGAGTATGTGGTGTTTAGTTGTAGTTTTTTATTCTACTATCAAGAGTTTGTTATTTTAAAATAGTGCTGGTATGTACTATTTCTTTCATGTAATTAGCAAGAGTCCATGAGCTAGTGACGTATGGGATATACATTCCTACCAGGAGGGGCAAAGTTTCCCAAACCTTAAAATGCCTATAAATACACCCCTCACCACACCCACAAATCAGTTTTTTTGCCTCCTATGGAGGTGGTGAAGTAAGTTTGTGCTAGATTCTACGTTAATATGCGCTCCGCAGCAGGTTGGAGCCCGGTTTTCCTCTCAGCGTGCAGTGAATGTCAGAGGGATGTGAGGAGAGTATTGCCTATTTGAATGCAATGATCTCCTTCTACGGGGTCTATTTCATAGGTTCTCTGTTATCGGTCGTAGAGATTCATCTCTTACCTCCCTTTTCAGATCGACGATATACTCTTATATATATACCATTACCTCTGCTTATTTTCGTTTCAGTACTGGTTTGGCTTTCTACAACATGTAGATGAGTGTCCTGGGGTAAGTAAGTAAGCTTATTTTCTGTGACACTCTAAGCTATGGTTAGGCACTTTTTTATAAAGTTCTAAATATATGTATTCAAACATTTATTTGCCTTGACTCAGGATGTTCAACATTCCTTATTTTCAGACAGTCAGTTTCATACAG